>NW_008795857.1:2981984-3014027 GCF_000699145.1 Aptenodytes forsteri | reverse complement strand
CGTTCCGTTTCCCCCGCCCCCCCCCCCCCCGGTTGGACACTCAAAATAGTTTTTGCTTTTTTTGTATGTCATTAATAGAAGAACTTGCAAAACCTTGTAAATCTTCTCTAAGGCTCTAGAGGAAAAGCGAAACAACTGGGGCCTTTCCGTGAGTAGGAGTTGTAATTCCGTGGCCGTGACGCTTTTAAACTCCTAGAAACAAAACTTGGAACATGGAGGACTGGCCACAGAATCTGTTTTCTTGTGCAGGATCCCAGCATTACCAGCATTTAATTAATGTATTGTTCAAGGTCGGCACATTGCTGCTTTGATTTAGAGATACATACTTTGCTGGTGAAGACTCCTATTTAAGGGTTCCCAGATTATTATATGTGGACCCATGACCTGTTTTTTTTCATATTATTGTAGATTATTGCAGTCACAAATTGCTCATATAAACTCCAACCATAGCCAAGTTTTTACCCCCGCAACTGAGGACTGTCAGACTTGGAGTTTCTTCTCCACACTTTTCTCTAGCTACTGCATATGAAAGGCAGATATTTATTACAAGAAGCATCAGATTCTAGTAAGGTGGGGAAGAGTGGGAAGAAGCTCACCCCTTATGCTTCACCTTGCCATTCATTGCTTTGGTGGTGAAACCTAAATAGTGATAAAATACTAAATTTTCCTCACACACATTTCAAGGGGCTGGTTTGGCTGTGGGGACGTGAGGCCAGGAAATAAGAGTGCCTGCTCTGCCTTCTCTTCCAGAATGGTCTCTAGCTCTGCCTCTTGGCTGTTCAAAGGAGATTGGGGAAAAGTCTGACAAATGAGTAATTCTGAGGGATGTTTTGAGAGTTTCGGTAATGGTAGTTATTAAGGTGCCTTAACTGGAGATGAGGGAGAGGGAACTGAGGGGGGGTTTGTGGGTTAGTACTAAAAGGTTTAATTTACTGTAGAGGCATTTTATCCCATGTGAAAATCCTGATGATTTATAGTATAGTCAAATATTTGGGAATGCTTGAACTATAAATGTGACTATTATTGACAGAAAATGAGGCAAATGTTCACTTTAATTGGAACCACATAAATTAGACTGGAGGAATTAATTAAAAAATAATAGACGTGTTTTGAAATTGGAGGGTTCTCTCTAGGTATTG
This sequence comes from Aptenodytes forsteri, assembly GCF_000699145.1. Classification (NCBI taxonomy): domain Eukaryota; kingdom Metazoa; phylum Chordata; class Aves; order Sphenisciformes; family Spheniscidae; genus Aptenodytes; species Aptenodytes forsteri. The sequence continues at coordinate 3,012,888 of NW_008795857.1, read as the reverse complement.
GAAAGGGCATGATAAGGTGACTTAAAAGATAGCTCCAGTACAAGAAAAGCTAATTGAAACATTTCTTTTATTAAAACAATATTAGTTCCTATGTGCCTGGTGAATGAAGTGTCCAGAATAAATATGAATGGTAATTAAATTCTATTTCTATCAGTTAACAGTCCCATTTTCAAGATCTCTTACTTATTACAAAAGCACCTCGAGAAGTTCACTTCATTAGTTTACTTCGTATGACTCGCTGCTGTTGCAAAGTGTTTGGTTTATGGATCAGATTCTTCCAATCAAAATGAATGTTTCTCCCTCTTCAGGAGCATAGGCTTCGATGTATCATCACTCTGTGAATTTAATTTGAAATGGGACATTTCTTATTAATTTGTTCAGTTTCATAAAGGGGTACTAGTACTAAAAGAATTCTAGAGATAAAGATACAGAAGTTTAGGAGAGTGGTTTTTGTAGGTTGTGTGCTGCTCTTAGTAAATTCTAAACTTATACTTTAGAGTATTTTCTAGAATTTTGTCTGGTTTTAAGTGCTCATGTTACACATTTTCTGAGTCTTCTTTGAGAATAGATTCTCTAGATCATAGCTGCTTAGATGTTTTCCCCAGGTACTTTTTTTTTTTAAACTCTCCTATATTTAATTCTGTTACATGTCCACTTGTTGTATTACCCTCAGATCACGTTAAATGATTGTTCTCCTTAAGTGCCAAATGGATCCTTCAAACGGCCGCAGCCAGTTAGATTTACAGACTAATTCCATAACCTTGTATCAGTTTACTTTACTTTTCCTGGCTGTTGGGTACCGGAGTTTCTTTTCTTGTTTCTTGCTAGAGTTGGTCAAATTATTGTCATTGCCATCTTTTGCAGTGGCAGCATGTAAGAGTCCATGGCAAGCTGCCCACTCGGTTGGTGTTTTACTAGCAGTCCGTTTTGGTAGATGTTCTTCCTAATGAATTCCCACTCTACATATCACTGAAAAATAAAATATTTCTTGCAGTCATGATCAAGGAGTAGTTGCTTTGTTTCCCACAGTTTATTTAAAGTTCATGCTTTCCCATTGGGATGGATTATTACCGAGATCCTTTGGTACGGATTCAAGCATCCATACCGTTTCAATTAGTTTGGTAATAAATTGTCTTAATTTCCTAGTTCCACTGTCAGATGCAGGTGCTATATAGCTAACCCCTCATTGGTTTTAGGTTTTGCAATATAATTCTGCCTTTATATATACTTTCTCACTGTACATGCTCTGTAGTGAATTAAAGTATGAATGCTACCGCAGACCTGAGGGATTCCGTAACAGGAAATTTAAAGTGGATTGTTAAAACAGTAGTTTACTCTTCATAGCTTCAGTACTTTGGATCCTGTGATGACAGGCAATAATATTTATTCTTCTTTATGTTGGTGAGTCTTATGGAGTAATGAAATTTTAGTTGAAATAATATAAGCATGGTACTTTAAGTAGCAATAGGAAATGTGACACAGGTTTTTAAAATGTTACTTACAGGGGTTTTCAGTGACCTTGTTCCTGGTCAGTACTGAAATAGCAGTAAGCAAATTGTTATTATCAGGCAGAGCAAGGAGTGTTTGTTCTGTGGGGAAGCTGCTCTCAGAGGATACTTTTGTAAATGATAATGAAATTCCTTTTTCATCAATTCATTCTTTCGCAAGTACTTTGGAGATGGTGGATCACGTGGTGTAAAAATGGCAATTTTTTTCATGGCAGTCATGTAAGGTGTTACAAGCCTGTTTAATACAGTTACTGTAGATTCTTCTACTCACTTTTATATAAAACTGCATTTCTCTTCCTTAAAAAGATGTCTGCATATATATTTATTAATGACCTAGGTCTTAAGTTGAAGGTCATCTGTAATAACGTTATGCTTGTTGTCTTGCTAGCCTTTGTTTATTAGTTATTCATGAATTTTCTTGCTAAATAATAGGCAAAATCTGGTAGTCAAATCTGGAGCTTCCTGTGTAGCTTTGGGGGAGAATCATTTTATAAAGCCAGGAGAAAGAAGGTGACGGAATGTTATCTTTAAGCCAGGGGTGTCTTTTTTTGAGAGTACACCACCTCAAAACACCGTATCATCGGACTTTCTGGGGAACAAACAAACAAAAACAAAAAACCAAAACAAATCCCAACGACCCAAAAAACTTGATCACGTTAAACATCCCAGTAATTTTACAAATATGGCAGTCTTATATAACTTGATAATAATTCCTGAATGATAAATACATGTAATTGCAGTCATGTTCTCACTGTCTGTTTACAACCCTTGCAGATCCATCTTGTTTTTATTTTTTTGTTTATTTTGCCCTCTTTCTAGTATTTTTTCTGCTTATTTGAAAAGAAAATGAAATGTATATGAAAAGCTCAGTACATGCAACATGAAAATCAAATATTAGTTGAAACTCTTTTTAAAATGGCAACACATTATTAATAAGTATAGCAATCGTCAAGGATAACTGAGCATAAAGAACTCATTTCATTTTTTCTTCATATTTATGAAGAAAAACTGGGAAAAAAAGGAAAAAGTTGTATTTATGAATAAAAACTTCAAGAGCTGAATGGCTTTCCTGTACCACATGTGCTCACAATTCTAAATAAAGTTCAGTTGTATAGAAAATCTTCTTTCTAATATTTTTTCTGGTTTGTTAATTCTCCCTGTGCTTTGTGCTTAAGTGTGAAAGTGATGAGCTCTGCTGATAGCTCATACAAGAATATACTGCAGTAGTTATTTCACACTCTCCAGTCTGATTTTCAATTCATCCTCCTAGTGTTGCTATTATTATTGTGGATGTATTAAGAAACATCTTTTTATATATTTGTGTGTATTATATATTGTTTATATATTTATAAATATAATTTTGTACAGTACTTACCTCTGATTCCATTTTATGACTTTGGTTGTCTTCTCCTAATACAAATGCTTGTGCAAATTCTACAGAGCATTCCCCTTAGGGCAGGATTTCTGTGTTTATTTTGCAAGTGGGCTAGTGCATCTTTCTTTCTGTGTGTTATTTAAAAAGAAAGAAGAAAAAAAATCTTCTCTTCCCAAGTGGAGTTTTATTGCCAGTCCGTTACTGGAGCTTTAGATTGCATTCAGATATCTACTTAAAAAAAAGGTTTTATCCATTTCACACTAATTTATTATGCAAAATGTAGTTATAGATGAGTGACACTTGAAATGCTTTCAGTAAGCTATGAACCAGAAAAGTCCAGTGAGGAGTTCTCAATAAGTAAGTAAATAAACTTTGTAGGACTTGCAGTACTATTCCATGGTCATATATGAACAGTTTTTCCACGCACATGAAGAAAAAAAAATAAAATGATGCAATAACTTAAAATAAACATTTCACTATAGCCGTTTCAATGTCATAATATTTGTGTTACTTCCCATAGAGTACTTTCAAAATGCATTTTCTTTTAAGTGTGGAACTGTTTTCTGGTTAGACTAGAGTGAGGTAAAAGTCTGTTGTGAATGTTGGGATACTAATGGACTAGTAGACATTTGATGTGACACTTAAATGTTAATTTATGCTCTGTAGAAGAACAAGATGCTCTGGTAATAAAAAATGTGCAGATTGCACATTTAATGCAATGTAAGAAGCAAACGCTATCCCAATAACTTTTTTGCTAGTTCACACTGCTAAGTTGTGGGAGCTGTTGGACTGAAGAATAAAGAAGTGGTGTAATATTGCCTATCAACCAAAATAATTACTTTAAAGACTCTAATTTTCTCCTCTTCGCATGCTGTTTACTCTGATGCTTCTTGCAACATCCATAATTTATTTGAATGAACCTGTTTCTTATTAATGAAAACATCTGTTATAGACCAGAGAATAGGAAGTGTTTGTAACCTTTACCCTTAAAATAAGCCAAAAGGAGAGCTTAAGTTTAAGACCCTTTGGGAGTTTCTTAAATTTTATGATTTCTTATACCCTAGCATGAGTGCAAATGAGAAAAAGCTCTGGCTTAGTATTAAGTCATTTCATGTCATATTTTGACATGCCTGTCTTTTTCAAAATAAAATGCTTTGACACGCTGATATTGCTCGTATTTGCTTTTACCTCAAGTTTCAACTGATTGTAATCACAGAAGTTACTTACCAGAAGCTGAAGGGTTGTTCCCTGCTTAGTTACAGACCCCTTACAGTTAAGCAGCAGTTGAGGACTCAATATTTCCTTAGGTATTTTGTTGGATATTGATGGCTAAGGTAAATGAAATACTGGAATTGCGACTGTCTGGTTTTTTTGTGTCACAGAATTGGGAGTATTTTAGGTGGTGGAAGAGGTTGGATGTTCTAAATATTTGTTAGTTTGATCTTGAGGTAACGGGTGAAATGGACATATTGGGAAGACGGGCTCTTTCTGGTTGCTCACCCTAACCTGGTAACAGTAACTGGACAAACGTATGAGGGAGTTTAGTCCTGTGCAGAAGTCGTGATTTCGTGTGAAACCTCTGCTTTTATGGGTTAGAATCAGAAGGTGTAAAGGTAATGGCTTTCATTATCAATGTTATTTTATGAATACAAATGGACAAAAGGTTGTCTTGCCGAAGAACTTGTCTTCTGAAGTCTGAAAACAAATCTGGCTTCTTGCCTTTCTTTTAATCTAAACTATTTGAATTCATTGTATATATGGAATATGAAATGTTTGTATCATGTCTATATATGCACATAGTCATTGTTTTGTTTACAAAGAAATCCTAATTAACAAAACAAAAATAACTCTTACTATCAACATCCAGTGCATGAGAGCCCTGACTGAGATTTTCTGCTCCTGCTCAGCTAGTTGAGATGCTGGGTGCAACCCTTAAACTCAACAAAGCAAAAGGATTTTGGATCCGGAAGACTGGCAGTGTTGCTGCTTACTACTAGCAGCTTCTCTGCCATGCAGTAATAGTTTATTGGATGCGTTTCATGCATTTTATTGACAGAACTTTCTTTCTGTTATTCCCCCATGCAGGAAATGGCTAATTTTAACATCATATTTTGGTGCTCGCTCCACGTTGTAACTAACGCTGGGATATCTTGCACTTTAAAAAAAAAAAAAAAACAACCACCACCAAAAAAACCCCAAGCCTGAAGGCAGTGGAGAAAAGGGGACAATGTTGAGAAGAAAAAGAAAATGTATTTTCTGACAAATGGAGAAAGTTTATTTCCAGTAAACCTGTGTACCAGTTGAAATTTCTGTAAAAAGTTAAAGTTGCATTTCATTAGCTAGGAAAGGGGAACGTGGATTCGATGGATTTGTGGTCAGTCATTGTGCATTTTGGCACGGATTTTGCTAGCATAGGGAAACTCTCAGTAAAAATGAAGGAAAAAATTAATTTTGCATGCATCTCTAGTTAAGTAGAAACTTCTGGAAATGATGAATGTCTTGCCAACTCTTGTTCTGTTTTTCCCTTGTTGAGACTATTAGGAGAGGTCATTGTTCTGTCAACAGAACTACATTCTGATTTTAATCAGAATAAAGCCTCCCTTCAAAACATGCCAGGGTCTTGCCTGTATTTTGTTTGTATTTTTGTTTTGGTTTATTTGTTAAGCAGTTAAGGCTTAACTGGATTTATTCAGACATAGCTCTCCTGTAATTGTTGCCAGCTTTTATTGTTCTTGGGGGGAGATCAAGGTGATCTGCAAGTTATTTGTGTTAACAAGATTTCTGGTTAACAGAAGCCAAATGCCATCCACAGATACGCAGAAGAAATATAATACAGCTCATCCAGTATGTCATTAGGTATGTATTTGTACCAGGTAAATACTGGACCAGAAATCGTAAAGCAGTATTTCAGAAATCTGTTGCTAATTTAGGTCAAATTTATTATATAAACTATGTTACTGAATGGGTCCTGTATTGCTGTTGACACCACATTACTAAGGCAAATGTTAATAATTTGCTGTAGTATAAGTAAGTAGTACAACTTCAGTTAGTACGTCTCGGGCGCTTGAGATCAGCAGTCTCAATACTTTCCTCAAGTATTCTTGTCTGCGGTGAAAAAGTGGTTAAAAAGGGGGGACGGGAGAGGTTCTCAGGTTCCGCACACCTGAGCAGGCTAAGGCTTCTTTGAAAGTTAATTGATTTGCAGTCTGAATAAAAGTTAGTTCTGAACACGAGGTCCTGGATTCGTGAAGGCAAAGAGCATTTAACTGCCATGGTGGATTTTGCTGCTGTGTGACAGCTCTGAGCTGTTTCACTAGTAAGCTTGTTGGGAAATGCTGTCACTGAATGACCATTTTTGACAGCCTTTTATGCTCTCTTTGAAGTTGGAGAATTTATCAATAGTTTGCAAAAGTGAATAGTTTTTCAGGAAAAAACAAACAAACACCTTGGTCAATGTGCTCTTAAACTTGCAGCTTTGGGAGACGTAGTGTAGCACTAGTACTTACCATACTATCATTAAAGGACTGTCAGGACTTTTATGATATAGACCGTTTTGTAAAAATGTTTTACGTGTCTCTGTAAATGCCTTTTGTGGATCACACTGAGCTAGTGCAGCCTGAGTAAAGTATTTGCAGCCATCTAGCAAAAAAATCAAATACACTAGCTGAGAATTTTTAACTTGCTGAATTTTAATATATTTCATAGTAACAATTACTGTTCTGTAACTCTACGCTTTCTTTTTTTAATGCATTTTATAGATTGCTCATGGTGTATAATATTGAGAGTAACCATTATTTTTGCTCTGCTCCTTGAAGATGGAGTTGCTCCCACTTCTGATACATGCACGCAACACAGCTTTACTTCTGTACACTGCCTTGGATGCAAGATCACTTAAAACACTTACAGTCGTTATAGCCACCTCATATTTGCAGGCAACGTGTGAGATTTTAATTTATTTTCTGTACTGGTTATTTATAGACTGGTGGTTTCCAAAACATCTCCAGCTGTGAGCTCCCCTTCTGACAGGACTGTGGCCTCAGTAGAGGGGTGAAGAGTTGGGTATCTTCTGGGGTGATGGCTCCAGTTACAATTGCTGTGGCTGGTGCAGGATCCCAAGTGCTTGAAGCTTTCTTGATTGCACAAACACACTAATAATATCCAGGAGCCCGACTTGGGTGAAACTTTGTTGATAACTAGTGAGGCCTGAGTAGGACATGTTCCTGGGTCCAGTAACTCATCCCTGACAAAAAGCATCGCACCAGTTTTTCAGAGCTGTGTTGGGGAGGTGGATGATTTCCTGTATGCTGCCTCCTTCGTCCTCCTCCCTGGCTTTGAACTTGTTCATCTCCAAGCTGGACTTCTGGCTGACTCTTCCACAGCAGAAGTTACAGATTAATTTCTCTGGCAAATCACTTAAATCCTAAATCAGCGTTTAGGGACTGCTTGACTGTAGTGCTTCTGAATCCCAGTGAGTCATGTTGGCGACCTGTGTTTCTAACACATCATCATCTGCAAATATTTATGGACTGCTCTGTTTTCCTCTTTGTCATGACATAATAATGAGCAACCGTTATTGATTTATGTATGTGTTTGCGTAATGAATAAATTCTGCCTTTGTATGTCATTTTTTAAAAAGATGTGTTTAGGAATCCCAAGAGGTGGTGCACTTCATCTTCAACTGTCTCTTTACAAGGAAGAGGTGCCTTTGCATTGCGAGAGTAACTGGACGTTAAGCAAACCAAAATCCACTTGGCCGGGAGGGGTGTTCCCCAGGGGCATCCAGTGGCAGAGCTGTGCCGGACTGAAATCCAGTAGCGTAGCTGGTAGGAACTGAGACTAATGCTGTAGTTATCAGGTATCAGGACCGTGGGTTTGGGAAAGCCCTCGAGGGAGGATTTGCACTTAAAAAGGAAGAGAGTATTTCTCCTCAAACCTGAATCTGGTTTGGAGGCAAGGTAAGCCTGAGGATGGCATCTATCAAAGACGTAGAGTTTGGACTGTCGGGGCAGTTTGGAGACTTAGCGTGACTTGGCGCTTGCTGACCAAAAAGAAAACAAAAGGAAAACTTTTAAGCCAAATAATTTGTCTATAGCTTTAACGTATTTACTTCCCATATCTAACTCTATGGTCATAGATCAATGAGCAACTTTTAATACCAGTGTTGGAGTAAGTGAAGGAAGAGGAAGGAGGAAAAAAAACCAGACACCCCCACACACACACACCAAACCCCCATCAAACAAGTGATGCAAATCCCTCACCAGCTCCTCCATACTAACCTGGAACCACAGCTGTCTATGCGAGCTTCACCAAATCTGTTACAGGTGGAATTTTATAAAACAGCAGTGAGAGAAGTATTGTTTTTAGGGAAGAGTAACATTTCCTTATGTTTGTATTACATGCCTTAGTTCTTCCCTCATCGGATGTTTGCTCCATTATGCTTTTGTACGTGCTCTGTGTGAACTATTTTTAAAATGATGCTATGTGCTGTATACTGATACACACAGTAGTAAGCTTTGGATGCTCTTGAACAGCTGTGGAAACAAGAACTTTGTGTAGTTCTGAGATTGTTTGTTGTTCTTCAACAACAAATAACTTTTAAGATACTTTAAATCTGAAATAAAAAGTTGAACGCTACTCTAACTTCGTGTTGTATGAGATACACAAATGATCAGAATGATACCACTGCTGGCAGTGTTTTGGGGTTATTTGTTACGCTCAGGTTTCTTGCATAACATCGGATGATTAGATTGAGCAAGTGGGATGACGTATGAAATCTTGGTTTTGATAGATTTCCAGAAGAAGCAGCCAGACGATGACTCTACTCCCAGCACAAGCAACAGCCAGTCAGATTTGTTCTCTGGAGAAACGAACAGTGACAACAGCAATACCTCTCTAACCACGCAGGCCGCTAACTCCAACCAGCAACTTTTGACAGAACTGAATGTAACTTCACCGAGCAAAGAGGAATGTAAGTGCACAAGTCCTAAGTGACAGCAAAGGAGGCATAAACATTTTGTTTTCCTCTCAGTCTTATGTTTTACTCGCTCCCTTTGGGAGTAAATGACCTGTCTTTTGGGGCAAAGGGAAAGGTTGTAAGTTATTCACAAAATAGACATTGATGGCTTTTACTGAAGAACAAGTTAAAAGGGGTCGCAGGAGTTTCTAACTAACTTTACAGCTGTTTGAACTGCAGTATACGGAGGCATAAACATTTTGTTTTCCTCTCAGTCTTATGTTTTACTCGCTCCCTTTGGGAGTAAATGACCTGTCTTTTGGGGCAAAGGGAAAGGTTGTAAGTTATTCACAAAATAGACATTGATGGCTTTTACTGAAGAACAAGTTAAAAGGGGTCGCAGGAGTTTCTAACTAACTTTACAGCTGTTTGATCTGCAGTATACAATTTAATTACAAGTTTTGAGGCGCTCTCATTTTGAGAAACTTTTTCTCGCATTGCTGGTAAATTAATATGTATATTCTAGGATAAACACCGATGTCTTGTAAATTTTTACTTTAAAACCTTCTGTTTTTTAATAATTGCAATTGCACATAGCACTGACTGTAATGCATGTTTGTCTAGACTGCTGCTAGATTACTTGCAAAAAACTTAAGTTTCATGTGGTAATCAATCTCTTCTTTCATGACCCATCTTTCTTCTTTATTGAACTTGGTAAGGCAAAAATTCTCCCTGAAGGTAAGCTAAGATGTTAAAGATTAGCAAACACAGTGAGATAAAGTTGTCTTTTAAGTTATTCTAAACCTCTCTATATATTCTGTGTGTAATAGATGGAGTTTTAAAATCTGCCTTCTACAACTTAAGCTCAACTGTGTAATTTGTAGTTTCATTTTCCTCCAACTGTAGCTTTATTTTGGAAGATGCTTTACGGAGAGAATCCTTCTTGAGCTGAGTTTCCTTGTGCCTCTTGGCTGGTAAATAGACATACACATTGCAAGAAAAACAGGCTCATTTTTTAGTAGGGAATCTGTTAGAGCTGCTCTGGTTCTTGAACATTGAGGCAACTGCTGGAAAGAATGCTGACAAAGCGCTAGGACTAAAAATCTTTGATACGCTGCACTTGTTTTCAGTTGTGTTAACTATTTGCATAGGATGGTTTTGCTGAGTTGCTGAAGTATTTATTCTGTTTACAGGTATGTAGACTTTGCATATATTCTTTTTACTTCTGCAGATTGGCTGTGGACAAAGCACAAAGTGTCATTTTGGGATTGCGGTAGTTTATTAGACTAACGAAAATAAAATTTTTAAATTGAATTATTGTTTTCTATCTGTATGTGAGAATATTGTCAGAAATACAGCAGGGTTCAAATGTGAACTTTCTGATACCAGCTCTTGTAGTAAGAGTAAACTTGCCATGTAACTCTTGTCTCTCCTTCGCATACACAGTTGCTGCTGACCACCCATCATGTCTTCCTTCTGTCCAGCGCTTCTTCAGGGGAAACCTGTAGTCCGCTGTAAAAACAAGGCCTTAAAACAACCTTCCTAGAGAATTCAGCAAAACATTATGCTTCAGCAACACATTTGGGCCTTCACAGGGCAGGGGGCTTCAGCCCCTCTGCTGGCAGGGTGCTTCTCTAGCGCTTACTAGTACGGTCAGGTTTTCTGAAAATTTGTTCAGTTTGGAATTAAATTGTGTTACAACAAAGTGTTTCTGTTGTGGCTGAGAAGGACTTGGGGGTAAGTGGGAAGGGGATTACTGGGATGGGAAGGAGGGAAGGAAATTAAATAAGTGTCCTTCCTCCTGAATTGCTGTAAGCTTGTGAACATACACTGAAGGTGATGGATATTAGGCAGCACAGCCTGCAGAGCACTTGAAAATATTACCTATAAAAAAAAAAATTCTTTATGCCTTCCTGCTGGGGTGATTTTAAGTGAAATACAGTGGAGAGATTTATTTACAGCTTGAGCTCTCTCTGTCTTCTCTCACATCCCCACTATCTCTTTAATGAAGCTTAGTATCATTTATCAGAAATAATTATACACAGATGGAGCTTTTCTGATGGATAATGGCCTCAGCGTGGAAGATTCTTTCCCGTAATGAAGAATGCCCAAACTTTAAATGTCTTTTTGATTTTAATTTGACGGTGTCCTTTTTCTGTAAAATATTTATTTATTTTGCAGCAAGTTCTATAAAGCATGCACTGCTCTCATTACAGCTGTCTTCCTCAGAAACTGATATTTTGCAGTGCCGTGTGATGATGTACAGCTATGTGCTGTTCTGAATAGAATTGTGGTAATTCACTAGAAATCAATGTATGGGGTCATTATGGTAATCCCTATCAAAGTGTGGAAAGATTGGAGTACTCGGGAAGGATTCTCATGGTGCATTCCACTCCCGTCTCCTCCCTTTCAAGCTTTTGAGAAGAGTATCACATCGAGGCATTTGCCATAGTACTTGAGTCCATAGGGTAAACAGATTGGACAGAATTGCAGCAAGTCATTTAGGCAATTAACAAATTCCATTCACGTTACAGCTACTGAAGAGAACCATAGAAAACTCATGTGGTAAGATTCATATTCTGTGTCAGAGAAAGGGGGGGTTGTACTTGTTTTTAAGTAGCCATTTCCTTTTTTAACACAGAATGAATGATATAGGAGAAAAGTTCCTTGAACTGGATTTTGCAGGAATTCAGTTTGACGATATGCAAGTATTTCTGCCTTTTTTTTGTTACTGTTTTGATTTTCTGAGAGTTGCATTTGCATTCCTGAGTGTCTTATATACACAACCAGGTTGTAGTGACTTTCCATCTCCTGCCACCCTCAGTTCTGAACAATCACCTACCCCAGTGGCTGCTTTGCTGATTAATGTCTCTCCCCCTAGTAGATGAAAGGTAGTTCCAGTCTTACAGTTATAGTCAACAAAAATGTGTTAAGGATTTATGTCCAGAGACAGTGACGCAAGCTTCAGGACCCTTTTTCCTCCTTCACATGTGTTTTGTTTTTATGAAGTATTAGTAATCACCAATTTAAAAAAAATGCTGTTGCAATTTTTGGGGGGGAATATTCTAAAGATATTTAGAATATTCTAAATATCCCCCCCCCCCAACTGCTTCTTGAGTTGCCTTTTTCTATCCAGAACTTTCAAGTCTCATCAGATGCAGTAAGTTTTTTTAAATAAACTTTTGCAGACAAGGAGTATATTGATATTGGTATAGCTTTACTAAGTCTACATTTGTATGGATTTTAATGATCTGTTTCTTAACAGATGGTTAAATCAGTCTAACTTTTGTTTTTCTGCTGCTTTATGTGCAGATAAGTTTCTCTGTTCAAGTTCTTGTATAGTTTTCATCTACTCTCATTTTTCCCTTCCATCTCCTCCCTTCATTTAGGAGGTCCTAGTGGTAGTTATTTCAGTGTCAGTCACCATACGAGCCGGTTGCTTGTCAGAGATTTCCTTTTCTTATTGGGTGGGCAGGGGTTTTGTTTATTTTTAACAGACAGGAAAAAAGGGATTTAACAATGGCCCTCACTTTTCTCTCTCCCTACCTCCAGCCACCAGCACTCTTTAAAAATTTAGCTTATTAAGGAAGGTTCTATGTATTTTGGTAAAGAAAAGGTCACACTGCACATGAAATAATTTTGCTTAGTTTCAGGCCTTCATTGCTTTCTTTGGGGCTGTCACGTTATTTTTCTGTCACTATATGAGTAGACCTAAAGCTGACGCTGTGCAGGTTTAAAACTGTGTTGTTATGTGACAGGAGAAATGTCAATGTGAACAACTCCGACTCTGGCAGCTGGATCAGATTTGATATTTCAGTAGTTCTTGGCTTCGGTTGACATGATTTTATTTTAATTAAGTGCTTAACTCTTCCTGGCCTCCTTGAATTAGCAAGAACCACAATTGAAAAAGGACAAAAGGAATATCTGATGTTTCTAGAACAGTTAGATGCTCTACATTTCTATGTTGAAGACTTCATAAGAAGATACACAAAGATCTGAGATATTGCTGTAAATGTCAAAAAATACACTGGAGATTTCAGCCCAGAAAGAAGGTGATGATCACTGACCACACCTTACGTCTGTGTGTGCTGAATTTTAGATGCCTAAATACGAATTTTCAGGACTGCATGTCTGTCAATTTTGGCTAGTTATTGTATACTCTCAGAATTTGAACTGTTGCACGTCAAGCTAAGTGGTTAAAATATCATTAGTTTATCTCAAACACTTAAATTTGCAAGACAAGCTTGAAGAACGCTGTAAAACGTTATTTTATTAAGCACTTGCATGTGCTGCAAGCACTGAGATACCCCCGATTATGAAGTTATTTTGGTGAAGTTACTTTATGTACAAAAGTGAACTACATCTGAGACAGAGATGCACCAGGCTTCTGTAAAAGATCTCTGGCAGAAAGATGAGAGATTGTTTTTTTCCACTGCACCTATTGGATGTTTATACTCTGAATTTCATGGCTTGTTGAAGCATGACTGTGTAAAAAGCCCCATAGGCTATAGTACTAGAAAAGTAACGATACTTTTTCTGTCTTTGGAATTAAAAAAAAAACACCTTATGTCAGTTTTTTTCAACATAACCTTATGAACAATGGATAACCAAGTGCATCCTTTCTTTTCTTTCTTTCTTTTTTGTTGAATGACCTTCTCTCTGACACTATGCAAGAGTCTTCTACCAATTTATGATGACTTCACAGTTTTTGCATTTTGCCTGTGTTTGTAAGCAGAGTCAGAGATGATAGCTTTTCTATGTATGCTCTGAAGATACTTCATATTTTGGATTATTATTGTGATATCCTTAATTGCATTTTGTGTCTTTTAAGTAAGGACAGTGTTTTTTAAAATGACAATTGCTCTTGGATGCTATCCATTGTATACTTTTCTAAATGCCCTGGTTTTGAAAATTCAGTTGCTCATTGAAGTAGGAGTCAGTTTTGGTACGTCCTGTCATTTTTTTTAATTCTGGCTGTGGGGAACTTTGTTTTCTGGCTCATCTCTGACTGAAAGTCACCCACTTCTATAAAGTATTACATGTATAAACAGACCAAGCTAGCTGCCTGTTTTTATCTTGCTTGTCACAAATGGTTGTAGAAAATAATTTGCTTTGTTTCTAACCTGATTTATTCTGATTTGTACGTTTTTCTCTGATCCAAAAGAATGCAGTAATTGTTAAAATTATGCTGAGCTACAAAACTAGCCTACCTGACCCATGTGATTTAATATTGCAATTAAACTTGTACCCAAACATGCCAGAAAGCTGCAGCTAGGTGATGGTGATGATGAATAATTCCAGTTTTCCTTATCAACTCACAAGATTGTCATGTGTTCTTTCTTCTTGTACTCAATTTTGTATGTGTCTTGTATCAGAGCAAGAGGGGACACGCCTCATATCAAAAAACAGCCAGGTGCATATTCTATATTACAGTCATCTTTGGATTTCTATGCCACAGAATAAGAACTAGCTATTTTCTCAGGCTTTTTTGTTTATTGAATTAGATAATAGTAAAAGATGTTTTACATCTTAAGGGGTTATTTTTTTTAGCCTTGTTTTCATTAGATGCTATGTACAAATAGCCTTTTGGTACTGTTTTTAATGTTATAATTAACAGTAATTCAGTGTTTCATTTGGATTATCATCAAACTTGGATTTTCTTGAATATTCATCACAAAATACATATTTTTTTAGTATCGATACAAACACTTGTTCTCTGGAAATTTGCAAGAATGCTTTCAAACATAAAACCAGATTGAGTTGTGGGCTATTTGAGTTGTCTTTTGAGAAATGCCACTAGTATTAGGTGCTAGTGCCGAACATACAGGCAGTTAGAAATTTGAACAAAACGGTGTCTAGTAGAAGTGTCACCTTCATTGTCATTTCAGGGCGTGAGGATCTTTCTGTAAGTTTTAGTCTAATCCCTACAGTCCCAGTTTCATTTGAAGAACATTTCTGCCTCTTCTAACATCTTAAGCAAAGATCTGGCACTTAAATTTATGGAATGAACACTTCTTTCCACATCTGTGGCATGATAATTTTGAAACATAATGAAGACCAGCGGAACAGTACCACTGTTAATTGTTCCCTCTGATTTATAGTTGCTTCACACTGCAGAGTAGGCAGCGTATCCTAGGGTCCCATTTATTAAAGTGAAAGGACCCCATGGAACATGAAACAGAAACACAGTCACATAAGAAAAATGTGGGTTAGAGCTGCACAGCTATCAAGGTTACATAAAAATTATTTGTAAAAATATAATTTAACTGCCGGTTTCAAAAGCACATTTTTACACTTCAACTTACACCTATAAAGTAGGAAAGTTCCATGGCTATTTTACAAATGAGGAAACTGAGAAAAAGCAGGTAACAGAGTGAGACAATAGCAGGGGAAAAAAGTGGAACCTGAATCCTGTCTCCGTTTACTTTGTTATAGTTGTTAAATTTACCAGCCGTTCAGCAGCAGCAAAGCAGTCCAGGTTTCACTTCCTTCTCCAGAAGCTACATGTAGATAAAAATCCACAAAAATAAATAATGTCAGGTTTGTAAAACTAGGATTTAAAAAGTATGTGTTTGTATGTGATATAGTCCTTTTATCTGCTTAGTAACGACATAACTTACCATGCAGCTTACCCATTCTGCAGCAAACAAGCAGTTCTTAAGTGCTGTAAAGTTATTTTGCTTTTTTTCCTTAGAGTGTATTCTGTCTGTGCAGACTGACTTTAGAGCTTTATGTTCCTGTTTGTTTATGTATTGGTGTTTGTAATCAATGACTGTTTTCAAACTCAATTGTGTAGGTTAATTCAATTATGTCTGTACCAATTTAGGAAACACACAACTAGATTACTGGTTTGGACAGGTTTCCAAAGGTGGGTTCTTTCCTGTATTGCAAATAGCCATGACATTCTCCCTGTCCTGGCTACAACACTGCTGTCCAAGGAAATTCAGCTCTTACTTATTACCCTCTTCCAGCCAGTTCCATGCAGGGAGTTGCTGTGCTTTTTCTGGGAAGGAACCATTACAGAGTACTGAAAGCTCAAAGCAGCATTACTCCGATCAAGTGTTACTGCGCTTCAGGCTCCTTCACTTATTTTTCATGTTTGTTCATTAGCTGGCTTGCAGTTTTTGCGTTATCTGTAATCATTTCAGTGTATTATTGTAATCTTAGGCTTTGTACTCTTGTACAAGCTTGGTTTCACTCCATTCTGCATCTCTTCCTCTGCTCAAGAAGTGCTTCCAAGTGCTGTTCAAATATACCTGACACATGTGCTCTTGGCTCAAACTTAGCACTTCCTCGGACAGCAAAAAGAGGGGGGTTACCCTAGTATTTCACTTTTCCAGAAGTTCTGACTGAGTGGAGTTGCTTCACTTCAGAAGAGGAAGACTTCAGGAAGGGGAAACAAGAAGTTACCCTGACTCAGGGTATGTCCTGCAGGACAGGTGCTACTTGGCGATTGTTACTGTCTTTCAGGAAGGGAGGTGGACAATGCAGAAAGACATTCTAAAGGTCAATTTAAATATGTACAAATTATAATAGTCTATAATAGTAAACAGTAACAATATTAACACGTATATAGAAATATAAGTAATACATAAAATTTTGCTACTCTAGAGAGTTAGCAGAGAAATTGGTTTTGAACTTGTTTTTCCAAATTGGTATATTTAGAGTACAATTAACAGTAAGTTACAGAAAGCTAGGGATATCAGAAGACAAAAACATAGCAGCTACATTAACAAGACCTTTTGTTTTAATATATGATAGTATTCAAGTTAAAGGATCTTGTTTTGTCCTTTATTAATTCTGTGTTTGAATTTGCAAACTCAGTGATTCTCACAATTCTCCTAATTTTTTCATTAGCTTTTAGTATTTTTGCATTTTTAATCATCTTCTCTTGGGATTACATTACTGCTGGGCAGTGGCTGCTTTGGTTTGGAAGAGGAGTAGCAAATGCCAGAAACCATACACTGGAAAAAAACAGGAGCAGAAGCTATTGTTTATCTGTTAATTGGATATAGAGTAGAAAGATACCTTTATTCTTCCATTTTAATCTCTTGTTTGTGCTGAGAAAAAATAGCAGTCTACAGCCCTGTGGGTTATGTTAGAAGCTAGACATGTGTGGCCTTTCACTGTGCACTGAAGTGTTTTATGTAGCACAGTTAAATTCCCTTGAAACACTTATTTTTTGGGGGAATGAAGGTGCAGATAAATCCTGAATCATGCTGAGTAATAAGCCTACCTTTGTGTATAGCCAAGAAGGACTGGTGTTCTACTGTTACCTGCCTTCCCTTTTCTTTCATGCAGAATTTTTATCAAAGCTGTGGGAAATATACTGCCCTGTTTCAAATAATACAAAGATGCCTGTATTAGCCGTTACGTATACCAAAAGATTCAACATAACGACTTCCACGTAGAATTGCACAGTCGAGCCCATACTACATAGTATTGAATTATGCATGACATTTTTAATGGTGGAACAAAAACAGTAGCAGAAGGAAATGCTGCAAAGGACATGCAGCCTTCGCTGTTTGTTAGGCACTGGTGTACGCGCATGCAAATCCCAAGATATTCTTTGTTGAAACTCTGGTGCTGTGCTATACAAATCAAAGCTGTATGAAAGTAATACCTAATGAGGGAAGATTAAATAAAAGAAACTCTGACACAGGGAAGTGCAGAATACATACCAATTTATTGTACTTTAGAGAGTGAGAAATAAAGATCTTATATTTAGTTGGATGCTGAAAGTATCAACTAGTGTAAATATTTACTGTACAATAATTGGAAGGATTAGTCTTATTTGATAGTCCACAGTGATGATGCCTGTCAATGTCTATTTAGTGAAAACTGGGAGAATGTAACTAGAATTATTTAAAGAAGAGCTGCTGCATCTTAAGAGGCAGCTGTGGTCTAAAGTCAGTTCATTGCAATTCCATACCCTGTTGTATATATTTTGATATATTCCACATCCTGTTGTATATATTGTTTACTCAAAGTCTATATTGAAACCAAATACTATATACTTGGTCTTTGAAAGCTGAGACTGACTTAACAGACTGCTGTGTGATTTTAACTTAACTGCTGTGTAGTTTTTTGAATATCCGAAAGGTTTCAGTGGAAAACCTGGTAAGGGTTCTGTTGTAATATTGATTTTCTTACCAAATGCACCAAACCCTAGACTAGGCATTTTTTTGAGCCTTTTATGATAGTATGGCTAACATGGATCAAGATGCTACTTCCTTTTTTTTTTAATATTCTAGCCTAGAAAAAGGTATGTTGTAAAAAATGATTTGAGCTTACTTGACCATTTCTGGTTGTTGCAAAGCGGTTGTTGCTTGCCAGTGCTGTCAGGCCTGGAGCGGGCACCAACACGGTGATACCAGGATGCTTGATCCATCCATCTGGGATGTTTTCCTGTTGGCCAGGGAAGGCGCCCAGCCCACGCCTCCCAATCCTCCTCACTGCGAAAGCAAGCTTGGCTCTTCTCACGTGCAGACTTGACTCTGCAGAGAGGTCCCCACCGCTCCCCTCCGCTTGCCTGTGGAGTTCAACCATTTCTCACCAACTCCCCACTTACCAGCCTGCAAAATCCGGCCGTCCCTCACAGCACTGTCTAACTTCTGCCAGCTGCTTATGCTGTTGCCTGTCACACGCAGCCATTTCCTAGGTTGTGTTCGGTAGTTTCCCGTGTCCTGTTCACTTAGCTTAACCTCAGGCCAGGCCCTAATGAGTGGCCTCAGTGTTTGCCTGCAGGCCAAACGCTGGCTCGTTGGCCTTTGTAACCACCCCTTTAAAGATTACCTGTTGCATGGTTATGAAATGGTGTATGTTGCCGGAGGGACTTTTTGGGAGAACAGAAAACTCAGGAAGTTTATCAGTCCTTCTCCAGAAAACTGAAAGTGTAAAACTTGTGAGATCTTTGCTCCCAAGTGCATTTCATTGAAATCAAATGCACCAAAATAATTTCCTCACATCTTTCCCTCCCAATTGCAGAAGATTCTTTTTCTTTTTTTTGTAGTGTTGCAATGCTCTGAGTTTTACAGGGTAGACAAAGTTACCCAAGATCTGATACTTACTGAAAAATAGAAATGAAAGAAAAACTTGAAGGGGGAGCATCTTGGAGAGAAGCAAAAAGAAACAGTTTAGTACCAGGCCAGACTCGAAAATATTTGAAAAGAGAACAACATTGTCAAAGCCACAGTGCTGCTTTCCAGATATGCAAAGACTGAAAAAAAATTAAGGGAAAACGTATTTTTCAGGGCATGAAGACTTATGTTAAAGGTTATCCTGTCATACTAAGCTATGTTGTATTGCCAGCCTAGTACCGCTATATCACCAGCAGTCCAGTGCAAACTTGATTATTGGTATTTTGGTAGCCAAACTCTACTAGGCCTAACTTAATTTCAGGCTCTCTAGCATCATCCAATTTGTAATATCCAATTATCAAAGCTATGATGTGTTACTACCACTGGTAATGATACTGTCAATTTGTCTTGGCTTCACTATATGGGGTTTGGTTTTATTTATTTTTTTATTTTTACTGCAAGTCGCTGAGTACACTCAATTGGTTGCTATTTTAACAAGATCTCTGGAGAACTCTTTGACGATGATCCATGTTAAGAAAAAAAGCCAGAAAGCAATTTACTGCCAAGCAGATACCAGATGAGTGGGCAAGAGTCCAGAGTTCAACAAAAAAAACCCTTAAACATGGGAAGAGTTTGTTAGCATATGCTTGTGCTGCACTTTGAAAACATAATGAGAACAAGATAAGAGGCAAAGTCGTTATCTCGCTGGAGTCAGCGACAAGGTTTCTGTCGACATCAGGGTAAGCGATCACTTCGTCCCCTGCGTTACTTGTGGGTTAGTTAGACACATTTCTAACTTTGTTCTGACATAAACAGTACCTTTGTCAATGCTGGAAAAATTGCAATTACAGTGTGTATTTTCCTAAAACTGCCTCTTGAAATATTTATGAAGTATAACATAACTTGTCTTTTTGTCCCAACTTCTCATCTATTTTTTCAGTGCAAGACGTACTCGGATTTGACTGGGAAAGAAATACTGAGAATAATAGACTGCTTCGATATGTGCTTTCCAAAGACAAGTGCTCCTCAGCGTTTTATATTCCTAAGTATAATCTGGATGTGGTTGTAAATATTAAATATAGGTGGTATTTTGAGACATATGATCTTCTCTGTTTCCAGGTGGGCCATGCACAGGTACAGCTCATGCCTCGTTAACCACACCAACCAAAAGATCTTGCGACTCAGGTATGTGTTTTGGGGGGGGTCGAGGAATTATATTTTGCATGATATATAGCTCTGTGGTTATAGTTTAATAGTCAAGAGTAGTAACTATATCTGGCAAATGCCAAATGAAAATAAATATTGTTGCTTTGCTGTCAGAAATGTATATATAAAAGGATTTGTATGGCAGATAGTTCATCTCAGAGTCCTGTTAAACATAATTCCATAAATATACTACGTTTTCAGTTAATCTTTGTAAACATAAGACATACAGGAGTAATCGGTTTGATTTAAGTCTAATGATTGTGATAGTATTTTGGAAATCCCCCCTTTAAATGCAAAGTATTGAGTCGAAAACTGTTTGGAGTATATTGACTTTACTTTCCCCGGATCGAAGATGCAGTATAGACAGCGGATGTTTGCATAGAGACTAAATTTTACCTGCTTTGGGTCCTTTCGATGACTTTATTTCTATATGGAGGATATAGATGGATAATCTCTCACAGAGCTAGTGTTAGTAGTGACATGTTAGGTCATTGCCAGGCTGAAGTTTCTGCTTCTGCAGCAGATCTGTCACGAAGAATCGTGTGAGCACTCATTCAGGCAGGCAGCCAGCCAAGTTACCCGCATTGCTTAGATCTTTTTCAGACTTTGGTTTTGCATGGATTAAGGAGAGCTCATATGATCCTTTCCACCAGCGCCACTGTGGGAAGCCATAACCTCCTGTGGAGTGGCAGCGGCAGGCATCTAGGGTAGTGGTAAAGTTCTAGCGGTCTGTATTTCCAAAACAATTTTTGCCTATATTTGCATTTATGTACCAATTGAGCTGTATTGAGTGTGCAGAAAGGAAGGGTGTTCCTGTTTGATTAAGGGCTCTTGTTCTTTCAGGAGTTCAAGGTAAATTTCCTCTGAGGTCATTATTTCAAAAAGTGCTTCGAGTTACTGTATGTTTAGCTGAACTGTAGTTCCAGATACGCATGTTGTTCGCTTGCAGCGAACGTATGATGATGCAAGTTGGCTTGGTCTGCAGTGAAGGAAGGTTAAAGAGAAGCTATGTTACCTCGCACTTGGTGCAGGTGCAGACCTCTCAAGTAATGCGTGATAATCTGTGACAATGCTGTGAGTATTGTTTGCCAGAGAACTCTCTTAAGTTTGGCACTGGAAGATACTGGATCCAGCTTCTCCTGAATAGGAACACTGTGGATTTTCTTTTCTACGTAGCTGTGGAGGTGTGCCTAAACAAGATGGAATGTTTGCCACTGAATCCCACGCAAACTAATCTGGTTTGCTCATGGTATTGCTAAATTGTATTTTCTTTCTACGTTAGCTGTTGTAATATTTAACTCTGGTTTTCATTGCAGGGTAATTTAAAAGCTTTCTATGATGCTATAGATACTAAAAACTGAGAGTACTATATGAATATTTAAAAAAAATGTGCTTGTGATTAACAAAAAGGCAAGTAAGTCCACTATCTGGAGTGTCAAATGGCAACAGTAAAGGCTCCTTAGAATAAAGCAGATGAAGCTACTAGATATGTTGAAAAATACCCATTAAATGGTTGGCTAACTTTGCTCAGTAGTTCTCTTATTTTCGGTTTATGCTAATGTTTGGTCCCTACATGCTTGTATGTTAATCATTTGGTGCGTTTAGCAAGAAAATAGGGAGATCTTCTCTAATTTGATGCCACAAGTTTCATCTTCAGTCAACTAAGCCTAATTATTTTATATTACCTCATTTTCCCCCAATGTTTTTTATATTATTTGCTCAGTGATCTGCATATTTTGTTTGTAGTCCCTTGCACTAATAAACCTGTTACCAGGAGTTACAGTTTTCTTCTCCAGAGCTTGAATTTTCAGCAAACTTTCATTTTTAAAATAAATTACCATGTTTTCAAAGTCTGCATTTGGGAATCCAGATAAATATGGGAATTGACAAGAAAACATTGGCTACCAAATATTACCCAGAAACGGTGTGACATCTTCAGGCATAAGCAGCAGACTATGTAGGTGAATATTTCACACTACATTCACTTCAGCTTCGCGTCCCTTCCTCGGAAGCTATTTAAGTGATACAAGCAATATTTGTCAATACTACATGTTGTGTATAAGCCTCTTTTCTGTAAGTATTCTACATTTCTTCTGCTTGGAAGAGCTTTGAAGGAAGAATGTTTTGGTGGAATTCATCTGTGTAATTTTTTTCCCCCTTCAAGCATAGTTTTTCCCTAAAGTCTGCCATGTATCAGCATTTGAGACAGAAAATTAGAAATTTGACCTGCTTATCTTGTATGCAGGTTTCCATCAGGAGGATATTAAGGAAGACATAAACCTGTCATATTTTATTAGCATTAACATAACCATTGAAGAAAGATCAAAACAGTAAATCTGCAAAGACACAGGAAAAGTTCTCTTACCAAAAAAAGAAGTTTTTACCTCATGCACTTGTCAACTGTCATGCTGGAGGAGCTGTTCAGATAAATTGTATTGTGACACCAGATAGCGGGTTTTTTCCTCCTTCTGTTTGCCAGAATCATCGCTGTGGTAAAAAGTATTTCTTTTCCAAGTGTGCCCGTAGGACAAGGTTTATGATGAGAAGAATGTATAAAGCCTTGCAATCATTTGTTTGGATGATGCCTCAAAGGTTTTTGAGAGCCAGTGGTCTGAAGATTTTGTAGGAAAAAAGATGGGACTGTGTGGCCTGGTGTATAGCTTCTTACGCATTTTGATTTGTTTCTTAGTGGTTAGGTAATGTTATGATTGATGGCAGATACTTTGAGGCTTACTCTAGTCAGCAGGGCATCCAGATCCCATTTATATTGGGTGCCCGTGTTGTGAAAGTGCAGTACTAAGTGGCATATTATTCTTCTTTTTCTGCTGTACAGCTTAAAGATGATTTAATACGCAATTCTAAACAGCCGAGATTTTAGAACATTTTTATGCAGCTTAAAGAAACCTGGAAAAAATCGGTGGAACTGTGTGAGTGCGCTCAGTTTATTTTTAATTGTGCGGCAGAGAGGGTAGTAGAAACAGGCAGATAAAATGCAGTAATGATACAATCAATTCCTACATTCTATCCATAAAGTTGGTGGGTTTTTAAGTACTTTATTTCTCAGTAGCAGTCCATGAGAAACGTGCGTCCTTAATATTCGGTATTGTTATATGTGCAGATAGCTCACATTTTATGAGGATATCTGTCCTAGATGGGTGTGGTGGTATTTATATTGTATGAGGTTACAGTATCTGTCTCATTGCTCTATGCTTTTTCTCGTTTAAGATTTGAGTCTAGAAGATGGAAAATAATTCTTCCACCTCTTGAGCAAAGCAGTTAAGCAGGCGTATGGTCCTTTTTGAAGTTTCGGGTTTATTGATGTTCTTATACCAAGTTGTGTGCTTGATTGTAGCAGTGCCAGAAATCTAGATGCTTTGAGGCTGAACCTATACGATTGAGAGGACAGCCTTTTAGGGGTTATAGAAAGGACAGGTTGTGGAAATAAAAGTACACAAATTTTCAGCCAGAGCCAAAACCAAGAAACCATTACTTTTGTATGATCATTTTTTATCAATCTTTGTGTGTTGAGTAAGGTCAAAAAGATCTGGTACACCACTGGTTAGATTTTTTTTTTTTTTAAATTGCTCTGAAGTGTTAAGCTCCTGAGCAAAAATTATACAAAAGATTATTGAAGGGAGTTTATAACATTAAAACAACTTTGAGGTATGTTTTTCATTGGTGTTCCAGGGGACTTTTAAGGTGTTCTTTAGCATTTGACTTCTGGAGGGCATTGTGTTAGAAATCCAACCTTCTTGGAGCTCTCTCACCCACAGGAAAGTGATGATAGAACAGCCTTCCAGCAGCATAGTAAATCACCCAGCCCTGGCAATAATAGTGCCCATTAGGGATGCTCTTCTACCCCGCCCCCCCCGCTCAGTTTCCAGCTGTACTAATAGAACAGCGCATCAAGCAAGGCTGTAAATAAAAGTTATAACCTAATAGGTGGGTGCTGAAGTGGAACGGACAGGAGCTGAGGCATGGAGGCCTTATTACTGCTCATCAGCAATTATAAACAGGATAAAGTGTCTGGGACTTGCACTGATGCAGCAAGAGCTAATAGAGGCTGGGAGATGACACCGTACCATGATCAGATGATGTATGTTGATGGTTTTTTACTATCTCGTCTTATTGCCTATTTCTGTGATGTGTTGTATTATCTGTTCTGTGCTTCCATATCTGTCTGGATGGACAGATTGGTTTCCTCTCCTGCTCCAAGGAGCTTGAGCACATATACTTCAGCTTGCCTTTTTGCACATATACTTTGCATTAGTTGCCAGTACTGGTTATCTAAGAGCCTTCGCAAAGTGTTATGATTATTGTAGATTAAAATCCTCCTAATGGTAAGGATCATAATAGTCATATCTGTAAACAAATTTAAGGACTTGCTGCAATTGTAGGATTTATTTTCACTCTCACCTTGTTCAACTTTACAAAATCACCCTCATTCATTAAAAATAGTGGATGGTCACCTGAACTATTTTTTACCCTAGATGCATCCCATGCGTTTTAGACTAAATGTGTTATAACCAGTGTGGCTGGAGAATCCAAAGAGATGGGCTTGGGGTCAATATATCAAAAAGTTTGTTGAAAGTCAGCTATAGCTGTGATGATCCTTGCCTGAGAGTTATAAAAACTTCAGCTGTTCCTGGGAAGGTTTTTAAGAGCTTGTTAGCACACAGTAATTGGTCATATTCACAAAAAAGTCTTTCTTGATCTTTTATCTATCACAGTCTAGCACATTTCTGTGCTAGACATCTAAATCATCTCTTTACTAAACTATAGTGAAAAAAAATGCCTTGAAATTTAGCCTATACTTGCTTTAATCTAAAGAGAAGTTTTGCAAGCATCTTCATAGTTCATACATTAATCACTCATGCTGTTTACTTCTGAAGAGAATTTTCTTCTAAGTAGTGGAAAAAATACAACATTCAGAAATGAAAAGGTGCGCAGCAGCATGACGGCATGTGAAAACAGTGACTCCTATCCTTGTCTATTCAGTACAACCAGGATAAAATAAATAGATTATGTTTCTATCATCTCATGACATTAGGGCAGGAATACTTACATCTGCCTGTGTTAAAGTACACTAAACTGAGATGAATGGAAACTCATCCTTTTCATAGTCGGTATTTCTTTGAAATTAACTTTCACACTTACTGGTTCCCAGGTGTTTTCCTTTGCATCGTTCATAAAGTGAGGAAGCTAGATAGTTGAAGTGGCCAAAGGGACAAAAAATGTAATGTGACTGTGGAAGCCCTGTTTCACATGCTGTACAGATGAATTAGAAACACCTACAGACGGTGTTTTGAAGATGTTTATAAAACGTGCTAGTAATTCCTACTTAGGAATAACTCCTTTTTCTAATCAATCTGTTGAAGCCATTCATGAAAGGATTTCTGGCCTGAAGAAGTAAAATTACTGTTACAGAATAGGCTAAGTAGATACACGCTTATTTGTGTTTCTCATTTTATAACATTGTATACCCCAAAATTGTACTAACTCAGATTAATTCTCTTAAGAGCATGTAAGGCAGTCACGTGTGATCTCCATGTTACTAATGCATCCTTTTTAAAGACAACAGGAAGACCTCAGAAAGAGAGGATTGCTGCTTTCCCATTGCGTGGTATATCAGCATATCTTTGTGGTTAGCTGCCTCATGCAGAAGGTGGGATTCGGTGTATGCTAGTGTGAGGGGCAGAAATGTGTGCCAAATTAAGTAGATTTTGGTTATACAGGGGTGCATCTGTTATGAGAGACAAGTTTTTCCTCCCTTGTGAGGAGGAAAAAACCCCCCAGTACAATACAATTAAAAAATAATAATCAAAATGTATACGTGGGTGGGAAATAAGGGTCTCCTGGCCTGTGTAACCTCCCAGCAGGTGCTGAGACTCACACCTCTGTGTACCTCATAATGCTCCCAGCTATCTGAGATCAGTACCATGTTGTCAGTTCATTCAGAGTCTGTTTTCAAGTCCAGCATCCTAACAGAGAATGTCCTCCAGGTACTTAAAACTGTTACTCCTGCTACCTTTATTTATCCTCTTAAATCACCCAAATTAATTTTCTTTTATCCTTTGTGCTGTTCAGATATGCTCTTGAACCTTCTGTTTTCGTTCTTACTTCACCAAATAACCTGTTTAAGACTACTTTTGATTACTTGTAAGTCCATCCCTCAGTTTTCACTTGTCTTTAATCTCTTTTTGCTGCTCTTGATTCAAATTTTTCATCTGTTTCCATTTCCATATCCTGAATCCCATTACGTAGAAGACCACATTCGAAGTAGAAGAACTTTGAGGAAAATGTGCTTAAGTCAAGAGGACAGGATGATCTCTTGAGAGGAGTTCACGTTGAATTGTAAGCCAGTAGGAAAATTATTTCGAATGTCAAATTAAAGGTAGTACCAGATAATAGGAGAATAGTAAACACTGTCTCTGGATTGGCTGTGTTGGGAGGAGCGTAGCCGGCAGATCAAGGGAGGAGATTTTTTCCCCTCTAGTTGGCACTGGAACAGGTACCCACAGAGGCTGCGAAATCTTAGTCCTTGGAAATTTTTGAACGTGGGCTGGACCAGGCCCTGAGCAACCTGGTCCAGCTTTGATGTTTACTCTGCATCAAGCAGGAGGCTGGACCAGGTGACCCCCAGAAATCCCTTCCAACTTAATTTTTTCAATGACGCTAACAGAAAACAAATGTGATCTGAGCGATTGAAGGTATTTAGTCTAACCTCAGTAGCATTCCTAGCACTTAATGAGAGCTGAGGCAGGTAGGCTCTAGAAGTACAGGCGAGCGTTTAGTGCCTCAGGCATTGCAGAGAAGAGACGGGAGAGAGACTCTTGGAAAGGTGGGAGAGTGGGCACGGCCAACGCAAAGCAAAGAGCTGGGAGAACGGTCCTTGCAGCAGGGTTCTCAGTGGCCGTGAGCAGGATAAGTGAAGTGCGCTTTGGTAGGAAAGATACTCTCCTGTCCTGAAAAGACGTGTGCTGCTGCCCGTATCGCTTTCTCACCACTTTTTCTCTATGGTCTGATAGGTGGTTTTCGGTCTGGTTGGTGAAATTCTTGCCAAATACAAAACTGTATGTTTTTAAGATAATTGTCTTTTAAAATTCAGATATGACCACATCTTTGTATTAAAGTCTTAGGGAATTATGACAAAGGATTTGTCCTCAAATTTGTTGAAACAGAAGAGTAAATATTTTATTCTTTATGTATATTTTGATTAAAATGAAACAACTTTTACCTTGAATATTTTTTCAGTGGTTTCATGCTGTCTTTAGTTTTCAGAACTATCAGGATCTCTTTTATCAGTTAACTGACCTTTGACAGTAGGTATATAGCTTAATAGATGTCTATTCTCTAATAATAACTTACTTGGCATTATGCTCCCAACAGCTCTGAATTTCTCGTTTCATTACCAGCATCCACCCACAGACTGCTGGAAAGCCATTCCCAAATGACAAAATTGCAGCTCAAAACTTTAAATAAACTGCATCTCCATTAATTTCAAGGGCAAAGAAATCAGGCTTACATGTCTTGCATTTCCCACCTACAACCCCTTCCTAAAACTTAATAAAACTATATATTGGAACAGGATTGGGGGAGCTTAGGGTTTACTTTAATTTCGATTAGGCTTGCCCAATAGCAAAACAGTATGGAGAATGTCGCAAAGAATAGTTGAGATTATTAACTTCAAAATCTGTGAGGAACTCTGCTCCTGTCAGCCTGAAGAATTGAACTGATTTTACCTGAGTGTGTTGCAGTCAGCACCTTGATCTGATCTCTACAGATCAGACAACTTTCTTACTGGTATGCTTTAGCAAATGAGACACAGCTTTTTATCATTTTAAATTTGTTATTCTATTGCACTGGAGGTTTCTTTAACAAGTTCAGGATTAAGTAACTGGCCTGAAATATATTTAAAAACACAGTCACGTATATTTGCTTTTTAATTTTTATTTATTTTTTTTTTACTATCTTAAATTAAAGCACATGTAACATGCAGGGAGCTAATCCACGATCCGGTTACTGCTCTACTTTTTGATGTGAGGGCAGTGCCCCAAAGGTTTCATCTGACTCTTGGTGAAGGCCTCAATTCTGACTAATGATTTCAGTGAGTATCAGACAGCTTTTAACTACAAGTTTTCACTAGTTTCCATTTAGATATTAATTTTCATAAGGGCCTTAAAAATATATGGAAGTAATTTTTTTAATTTTTTTTTTTTTTTTTTTACTATCTTAAATTAAAGCACATGTAACATGCAGGGAGCTAATCCACGATCCGGTTACTGCTCTACTTTTTGATGTGAGGGCAGTGCCCCAAAGGTTTCATCTGACTCTTGGTGAAGGCCTCAATTCTGACTAATGATTTCAGTGAGTATCAGACAGCTTTTAACTACAAGTTTTCACTAGTTTCCATTTAGATATTAATTTTCATAAGGGCCTTAAAAATATATGGAAGTAATTTTAGAGTCTCTTGGACGTATGCTTAAGTCTGTTGAGCCATGCACAGGGGAAAGTGTATCTTCCTACAGAGTGAGGGTTTTATAAATATTTGTATGTTCACTGAATTGTCATGCAAACAAGTTACCTTTTTTTCCTATTCCTGTTTCAAATTATTTTCCATAACATAAACTTCAGGGAATAACTAATGAGACCAACATCTTGGGGCAGAGGAGGGTTGAAAAAGAGCTGGATGTAAGATACAAGACAGCGCGGGTACTGTTGCGTCCTCTGAGTTTCATTGATCTGTTCTACCTCTCCCTTTGTGCAGATCTGGTCTTTGGTTTAGGTTAGTGTAGGTGCTTCCCAAATATCTCCTTTCAAAACAGTCAGAACTGCCCAGTAAGCCAGCCGGACTTCTGATGTGTTGTAGACAGCAATCAGGTGTACAGAAATTGTCTTCTATGCCAGGGCTGGTTGCTTTTTCCCCACAAAAATCGGTAGAAAAAGTAACACAATCAAAATAAATATAAACTGATTTTTAAGCTTTATTTAAAATAGCTGAATCAAAACCAAGTGGTTTTTGAAGATAGATTAGCTGTACATTTCAGAACCTTACTCAATGCATTCAGTAAAATTTTTATCAAAATACAAGAGCTCTCTTAGGTTTTTCCCTTAACATTAATCAGTTACAGTCCTTGGAATTAAGCCTCTCATTGCAAGGTTTCTGTTGCTAATGGCATCACTGAGGTTCTGCAGTTAATGACAAATAATTTTTTTGGAAGATAAATATTGAAAATACATAATTTTTTTCACTGCTAGCAAGCGAGAGTTCTTCTGAATCTGTGTCTTAGCCTTGGAAAGCCCTCATTACACCAATGGAGGGAAAGGCGTACTGAGAAAAACTCAGCGTATGAATGAAAAATAACAGAGCAAGTAGTTTCTAAATGGAACTGGTTTTCGGCTATTAGTTTGAAGAATTACCTTCCTGAATAGTGTATACCATCTGATCGATGAGGACATAGCTGGAGTATACTACTAGGATTTTGAGCAGAGCAACACCGCTTATTATGCACTCTCGAGCTGACTAGTGAATATGCAATATTTATAGCATTCGCTATTCTTGTTCATCCAATATTAGAGAATTTCACAAAGCTTAAGAGGGCTCTCATTAAAGTCGGCAAAAACAAAACTATGATATTGCTGAATGCTTTTGAGTTTCCCATTTTATTTGAACCAGTGTAAGCTTATTTGTATGTGTTTGTGCGTACATATTCATATATGTAAATATATGCATTTGAATACTAGTAAGTAGTCTTCAGGTGCTGTGGAATGGCCAGGATGTTCGTGATTTGCCTTCGTAACTTTTTCATCATGTATATTCCTGTGTTACAGCTTTTTTCTTCCTTCTTGTGTTTCTGTTCTTCCATTTAGCTATCTGTATTTGTGCATTATTCCTTCACTTAATAATCCTGTTCTGATTATTCAGGCCACTTATGATATCACTTGTTCCCCAACTTTACCTGTCACCAGAATCTGCCTTTGTCCCTGTCCCAACCCTAACCCTATGCTGCTAAAATACATAATTTAATAATGAGAAAATAAGTTCAAACTGACACCTGTAAAATATTTTTTTGAAAACTAGTGAGTTTAGTGTCGTGGCCTTTTTTTCTCTTCTGGCCTTTTCAAGGTTCGTTCTTTATAATAGTCTGAATATATGCAGGGCTTGAGATGCTGTTTGTCAGCTATTAAAAAAACCCAACCCAAAACAGCTTCCCTTAACATCCTTAGAATAGTATCAAGCTTCTACACGGCATAAATTGCCCCCAGTAATCAAGACAATGGGAATTCAGTCCCGTGCCTGCACGCGCTAGCAGTCGCTGTGTACGATTTTGCTGTCAGCAGCTGTTCTTAAACACGTCCTTCAGCTGTTTACCCTTGTAGCGAGAGATGGGCAGGGAGCACCAGGCCGAGTGCTCAGCAGGACGGTCCAACCTGCGCTCTCTCCACAAACTCCTCCAGTGTTGTGGGCTCTGGAGGTTTACAGACTTGGCCCGTTGGTGTAATTCGGGAAGGGAACCCCATTCTCCTAGTCTTCTAAATAAACAAGGTCCTTCTCTCAGTCAGCAGCAATAGGGGTGGCCGTTGCCTTAGGAAATGTTTCAGCTAATTGAAATGCCCTGAGTTAATCTATCAAAGGAACTGTATGGTACAGGTGCCTGAATACATTTAAATATGTACTTGTTTGAATCAATTGGGTATATAAGTAAAAATGTTTGAGAAATAAATGAACGTTTCCATTAACTAAAGACATGCTGACATCAGAGTGTGGCGGGGGGGGGGGGGG
>NW_008795857.1:2929598-2981696 GCF_000699145.1 Aptenodytes forsteri | reverse complement strand
ATAAAGCAAGAATTTAACTATAAAACAGGTGTACTACAGGAGCCTAAATATGACATGAAAGCTAATTACCTTTTTCACTTAATTTAGCAATTATGAAATTTATTGACAAGAAAGGATAATAGGCATTTTCACACTTCTTCTAATTATAACTTAGCTAAAATGCACGCAGTAGCCTATGTAGCTCACTATTTGTCATGCAATTTTCAACGTGCATTTCATTCACCTGGGTTACTGGCACTAGATTAGTCTCTTCCGTTTCATTAGAGGTGTTAGTTAATAGCTTCATTAAGTTACACTGCAGTACAGGTATGCTTGCTTTTTGACAGATGATAGTACCAACAATACAGGTTCAGAGGAAAACAAAAATACTAGTTCCTTCCTACCTCTCACATAGAAATTTTCTTTTTTAATTTTCCCATCCATGAATCTCAGAATTACAGAATGGCTGAGGGTGGAAGGGGCCCCTGGAGACCATATGGTCCACCCTCTTTTCTCAAGGCAGGGTCACCTAGAGCAGACTGGGGGCCGTGTCCGGTCAGGTTTTGAGCACCTCCGAGGATGGAGCCTCCAGAATCCCCCTGGGCAACCTGTGCCAGGTCTCCCCTACAGTAAAAAAGTGTTTTCTTATGTGTAAGTGGAATGTTACTAAAGCTATATGGTTATGCTCCCACATTTTTCTGTTTTCCTGAAGTCGTATGCCAGTAGTAATACATGCATTAATACTCATTCACACACATATATAAAATTTTAACCAGAGTGTGTTAAGTTTTCAAGTTTGGTGATAAGAAACACAAATTAGGTTGATGCACATAAACCACTGGAGGGGGGGCAGTTGCCTGGTTTCCTAAGGAAATAAGGCCCCCATAGTTTGTCCCACAAGAACTCCTGAATCTCTTGGATTATTTTAATCAAATTTCACAAAGGTATCAAGGTCTTGAACACACCAGTTCCACATGCAGGTTTTGTGAAAACTGGCAGCTTAGTACTTGGAGGGGGTACGCATGTGACACGATGCCAGTCAGGGTCCCTACTGAAGTGACCTTTAGCTGTGGCTGTCCTCCCCTCCGCATCAGGCCAGGTTGCTTTCTAGGGGGTGACCGGTGGCCCCACCTTGCCTTGCCTGTGTTTCAGGTTGTCTGGATTCAAGTCAGCTGGAGCCGCTAGGCTGTGTTAGTTGCGTTAGCTCAGCCACAGCCCTAGGCTGTTACGCAGCATATTTGCTTAAGCGTACCGCAGTACTTGTGCGCTGTAACACATGCTGTCAGTTAGCCACGTACACAAGTTTTGTGATGCTCTGGAGTGTTCATCTTTGTGTTTTACAAATGCCTGTTCTCACTGTGCTAGCAAAGTGCTTGGTACTGCCCAAGTTTGATTCTCCTCTTCTTTCCTTGTAATGCATGTATCATGAGCGCCAGCTCTCATTTCGGGGAAATTAAGCCATGCTGTCGTTGAGCTCAGAAATAATGCTTACACTCAAAGCAATATACATGCTAAATTTCATTTTTTTTCTGTTTTTTAGTGTTCATTAAAAAAACCCAAACGTTTTAAGTCGCTGTCTGTAACAGAAGCCTTTTTCTTAATCTCTGTTGCAAAGGGGGACAGAGTTTTGCTGGCAGAATTTGAAGCACATCAGTAACGTTTCATATTTGAAACGTCTTGCAGCAACTCTTTCCATTACGTATCTCAAACAGCTAGGCTAAAAGTTGTTGGGAGGTTTTTTTGTTGTCGTTTGGCTG
This sequence comes from Aptenodytes forsteri, assembly GCF_000699145.1. Lineage (NCBI taxonomy): Eukaryota > Metazoa > Chordata > Aves > Sphenisciformes > Spheniscidae > Aptenodytes > Aptenodytes forsteri. The sequence goes on along the minus strand of NW_008795857.1, from coordinate 2,979,960 downwards.
GTTGTTTTTACTTATTAGGGCTGGAAACAACTACTGTTGAATGGTTTTGGTAACTGATGTAGAAATAATAACTTCTGTAATGCAACTTCTGGGGGTTATTTATAGTCTCCAGAGTGATTTCACAGGGAGCCTCCTGAAGCAAAGAAGGGGCTGACAGGACTTGAGTTCCACAGGGACTATTCCTATACAGTCTCTCCACTCCACATTGTTTAGGGACAATGAGTTTTGGTAGGGACAATGAGTTTTGGTAAAAAAATAAAAAACGGGGGGGGGGGGGGAATAAATCAGTGAAATGGTCATGCTAAGGGCACTGTGATGATACTAGAAAACAGATTGCGTGGTTAAATGTTACCAAAGGGTTTATGTAAGAATTCTGGAGACATCTGTCTGTAGTGTTTTAAGAAAAATTGAGGTGAATTTACAAAAGAAATTAATTTCTTATGAGTATGAGTGCTTCCAAAGAGATGCACGCTTAAGTTTCTGACGCAGCTTTGAGATGCAGTCTTGATTGCGTGAGGGGACAAGATGTTCATCTCAATCTAAATATCAGAGTTTCAGAATAACTGTTTCCACAGCATTATACAGAAACAGGGAGGAACTGAGGTGGTCACAGTTGTCAAACTTGGCTCATAAGATGTTAATCTTGAATTTCTGTCTCTTCATTAATAGTCAACAAGCAAATGGGTTTTGGAACTGTGTTAATTTTAGGTTCATCTGAAGTAGAGGAGATGATTTTAAATGATGATTCTGGTAAATGTGGTAGGAAAGATTTGTAAGGAGGGTTTCCTCTAGATGAAGTTTCTAATGCATAGTCAACATGCCAGGGAATTAAGTAGTCCCTCATCTAAAAATGGAATAATGAAGGAAGAAAAAAACAGACCCCTAGAAACTGGCAAGAAGATATTGCTCAAACTTTAGTTTATCCCTGTTATGTAGTTATTGTCTGTGACCGTGCAAGTTTCTTAATGGACAGAGGTTTTAACAGCTCAAGCTCCTTTTAAAACAGTTTCAGAGGAGATGGCAGTGATGTTTGAGGGTTCATTAATTATTGGTCTTACTGGTGTTTGCACAGGCAGCTGAGATCATAAATGTCAGTCTGTCACTGTGATGGGTTCTTTACGAAAAGAAAAAAAACCCGAGTGCCTCAAAATCTGTCATCAAACCAGAGATTAAACAGATTCATCTCATTCTTGAAGCAAGCAGCAGCAGAGGAGGGCTCCTCTTTCTCTCCCAACTCTCCCTCTCACATTTTCTCAGCCCACGACTCTACTGGGCTTAGAGCTTCCCACCCTCTCCCCAAAATGCCATGAAAGAGCCATCGTGATTGTTAGTGAAGCCATGCGCATGCAGCCTGCAAACTTTCCCATGGCAGGAGAGTAAGAGAGTGGGATTCAGCTCTGACAGTTGTAACACCATTTATTTGGAAAATTTTGAGGGGAGAACATGAGTAATGAAGATGAGAACAGTGACAGTAAGGAACAAATGTGAGTTTCTGTCCAAGACATAACAGAATTTTTAAGAACACTACTCTGCTTGTTTCCAGACAAGCCTCCAGTTTCAGTCTTGCTCAGCTGAATTACTTCGTTCTCTCTTTTCAAATGGGAGTTTGATAGAGTCACCACAATTAGAAGAATCTCCATCATCAGATATAGATTAGAAGAATCCTTATTTCTTAACTCCGAACTAAAATTGTGATGGGAGAGTGTCAATGGCAGTTACTCTGCTGAGCAATTTCTTTGTGAAATTTTGGGGATGTCCCATCTCTATTGTTTTTCCTTAATTTTTACAGAAAAGTTTTATGATTTTTGACATCTGCAGGTAAAAGGAAAGCATTCTTTTTCTTTTTTTTTTTTCTTTCCCTTGGACTGGGTATTTGTTGGTTTAGGTGTAATGCTAAAATGCAAGTTGAGCGTGGAAAATGTTTTCTTAAAAGCAAAGCGAGAAGTAATTCTTGTTGCGCGAACCATCCTTCTAAGGGTGGTTAGACAGTGGCCACTGTCAGGCACTGGCTAAAAGAATCCTCTTCTCCATAGCCATTTCTGATTGTTTCATAGCTCACACTGGGAATTTAGTCCTGAGTCTAGTTGCAGCGCTTCACCCTGTTCCTAGGGTTTTTTTTTCTGCAGTCCAGGTAGTAAAGCTATGCATGACAATTTCCTTTTGCCATCAGATCTCTGAAGTTTAATGTTGCAAGATTCCAGGTGCTGGAGCATTTATTTTGTGTCCTCTATCGCTTGTGTCAGTACGTGGAAGGCAGCGTGATCTGGAAGAAATGCATGCAGGACTGAATCTAAAAGTTCTGATTTCTAATCTGTGCTTTCTCCTCGCTCTTTGTACTTGCCCATGAGAAGATGTAAACGTGTGTACTGTTGGTCTGTTTTCTAATGAGTATTAGCTTGTGCTCGCGTGTTCAAGGCGCTGTGCAGACAGTGATCAGATAGCTGGTACTGTCTCTGAGAGTCAGGCTAAGTTTACCTCAGTGTTAACACTGTTTAATTTACGGCAAAAAGATATGCGTTTTAAAAAATGAGATACCTAAATTTTCATTTCTGTCATATTAACCAACTTATGTTAATATTCAATTAGTCATTAGCAATTAAGAGGAAATGTATAATTAAATATTTTAATTATAGGACTTGGAGTAGCTATTTTTCTCATTAAGGCACATGGCTTCATTAACTGATTACACACTGGTTGACTCATGCACACGAATCCCTTATTTGGACTTTATTGTAAGCAGACCACTATGGTTTCCATTGGCTTAATTCAGAATGCCACATTCCCTTCTGAGAAGTACCAGAATGGCTTGTGTTTCCAGAAGCAAAGATGTGTGGGAGGTAGCTATTTCAAAATAGCAGGGTATCTGTTTCTCTGAGCAATGAATGAACTACAAATCCTGTATTTCCCCATCTTTGGCAACAAGGTGGGCTGGAACAGATTTCTACTGAACCCTGAGTCAGCCAGGTTACGGTACACAAGCAGCCTGTTGAAGGGTGCACCCTACGACATTCAAGGCTAGGCTCTTCTTCTAGGCACTCTGAAAACAAGTGTCTGCGTGATAGGACTGTTGCCTTGGAGTATGAGTCGGGATCCCTGCAGTCTGTTCAGAGGATCTTTTTCTTGGATCATCTTCTGCAGAGATTTAATTTAAGACAGGACTAGTTGTTCCATAACTGTATTAATTCATTATGCACTACTTTATTTTCCTTGTCAAGGCTCCTGCACAGCGAGGCGTGCAAAGGTGGAGTCTGTTACGCACTGAATGTTGGTTTAGGCCCAATAGATGTATCTTCTAAGGTGTAAGTTGTAATCTACGACATTGATCGAAAAGAAGGCTGTATTGAGGCACACATCAGATAAGTTTTTATTAAGCTGCAATAATTTTATCACCTGTATACTGTGCAGAAAGCAGCTGACTTTTCTATTAAATGTGAGATGTGGGGACTTCCTACTTACTAAAAAGCCAGGCGCATTTTCAGCATCTTAAGAGCAGTATGACAGAAATAAAGTAGACCCAAGTGAGCTAAGTTGTATACTCGTAATGGCTGTAATATTGGAGTCCAACAACTGGAAAAACACTGTGAGACAAGGTCTGAAACACAGGTAAGAAAAGTGGGTTAGTATATACTGCATGTGAGGAACCAGGGAAAGTTAATAGAGCATATCCCGGAGGGAGAAGCTAGCAGGTATTCCTAGTCTGACTTCATTAGATATTTGGTCAAGGAAGGGCATGATGTTGATAAGCAGTGGATGAGATAAGATCACTGAAATAACAAGGATATGGATAGTGTTTTAGCCATGGCAGTTCTCTTTTCCTGGCTAATCCAGGACAGCTAACACAAAGTAGACATGTTTTCCGTAAGCAAAGGACACCATGCAATGGAAACTTAAAATAAAGATAAAAACATGTTCGATAGGCTACTGTCCTGCCAAAAAGATACAGTTATCTTGTTATTTGTTGGATTAATGTCCTTTCAAAATGGATTTAACCGAACTAATGATTTTTTTTTTCCTTGATCACCATCTTGCACTAGAACGCTGACTGATTGCAGTAATGGCTTTCAGCAGTTACTCTCCTTGCAACACCTCTACAAACAATTTAATTTTTAGTACAGTTTGGATTAAATTCTATTAGCTTCTATAAAAAAGAAATACAGAACAGATTCCGCTATGCACAGGTTTGGGAAGGGAAAATGTCTTTTCTAGTCTGACCTGACTCAGATTGCAGAGCGGCAGATCTACTGAAATCCACTGCCTCTGACATGCCACAAAAATAAGGCTTGGGCTTCCCACGTTCCAGTCGGTAACGTGCATTTCATGTGCTACTCTAGAGCCCTGGTCAACATACTCTCCATTGTAAAAGAAAAAAAAAAGGCATTACGGTACCTGAAGTAACACTTTCCTGAACTTTAACTTCTTAAGGTTTTCCACACACTATTTTCTTATAAGCTGAAATTTATAAAGTTATTAATGCAAATAGTATTCTGATGAATTCTTTAAAAATGGCTGAGCACTTTGAATTTATAGCATGCATGTACAGGTTGGGCTTATTTTGTTTGGGTTTGTGCTATTGGTGTATACTAATTTACATTTAAATTATTATCCATGTGGAAAGAGAGGGAAGCACGGTATGGTGCTTCACGTACTGCCTTCAGTCATAAGAGATATAGTTTACATGCTGTGCCTTAAAGATCGCTCTCCTGCCTGGGGAGGAAATAGGTTGAACCCGTGTTCGGTTGTTTTTCATAAGCAGCCTACTTCAGTTAGTTTGTGCAGGGAGAATGAAGGAGGTGCGCAGGAGAAATTAAATGAGATGACAGATGAAGCCTGCAATTGTTTAGGATGGTGTACTCTACGTATCTGTCTATGACCCAGCCATGGCTGGAAGGAAGTTAATCAGTTCATTTTCTATTCAGTGTTGCCAGCAGGAGGGGTTCTTACAGGGAACAAAGATAATTTGTCCTTTACTTGATGCTCATTTTGATTGTTAAGAAAATGTGTATATGCAATAGAATGGAAAGTATCACGCTGCTTGGTGGTGACCCCAGTTGAAAGCAATATACCTTCAATCTGCCAAAGGGATGCCTCAGCAAGGAAGTTCTAATATTTTTCCTAAAATATTTGTTGTGAATACAACAGATTCACAGTCGGAGAGTGAGGCTTCTCCTGTGAAACGGCCACGGCTACTGGATGACAGTAATGACAGGCCTGAAGAAACCAGTCGATCCAAACAGAAGAGTAGACGCCGATGCTTCCAGTGCCAAACAAAACTGGAGCTAGTACAGCAGGAACTGGGATCGTGTCGCTGTGGTGAGTACTGTTTGTCAGTAGCGTCCAGCTTTCTAACGCAGCCGTGCTCGGATCCATATCAGAGGTGGAAATGCAGAGAACACTTGCATTTTGTATCTTTCAAAGATACTTTAAACAGAAGGTATAGCTTCTACTGGTAGCAAAAAGTTATAATTAGTTCCTGTCTCATTTCCCCTTTAAAACTTTGGCCTTGATGTACTGCCTCGTCTCAAGAGATCTCAGATGTTAATGAATTTAGCTTCAGAACTCCCTGTAAGGCGGGAGAGCGTCATAGCCACTTGACAGGAGAAGAAACACAAAGCACATCAGTAAATATGCAAAGATGACAAGGTTTTTATGGAGCTTAAAGGAACATAGGTCAGCATCTACATTCTGCATTTTATAATTACATTATTATTAAAAATTTAAAACCAAAAAAACCTCTAACTGAAAATGTTTTCATTCTCAGAGTTAGCTGTTTTGGGGGGAAGACTTGTTCACCATATGCTTAAAATCATCCAACCTGGTGCTTCCGAAGTTGATGGCACTGTTCAGCTAATTGAATTGAGGATGATAATCTCATGCAGACAGCTAATTTGGGGTTTCATATTACATGCAAATAATCTTTCTCAAATAATAATTAATGTGACTGGATTCCAGAGGAGATGCTCTCTCCTTCATGGAAGAATTGTGTTCATAACTGGTTTAAATGTGCTCATCAGACCCAGTGATAATGCACATGGTAGTTTTACCTGCTGATTATTTTTTCATGTAATCATGTATTGAAAGCTTACACTTGCGCTCTCTGACCATGCTTGTATTGATACATTTGGAGAAGTTTTAGTTACTTTATTGTGTCTCAGCAGGGGGATAATTTCCAAAGGACTTGCATAGACGATAGGTGCAATTCACATTGCACACGTGAAATGTCGAACATTGTATTAAAATGTTTTCTGGATAGAAGGCATGTCCTTCTGAGCAGCAGTGGGGAGAGAAAAGATTGGCTAAGCTAGTTACAAAGACCCAGTTAATGAATTCTGTATTGAATACCTAATATCAAGTGAAGAGAAGCGATAGAAAGCTGCAAAAATTCCATGTTATCCTTTCTTCTTTTCTTCAGCGTCTGTCTGTCTTCAACCTTTAGAGATTACTGTTGTGTTGTGCTCTTTTGGACGTGAGACAGGCTTTGTTTCAGATATCGGAGCACTGCTGTAGAAGTAGCATACGTTATCTGTGAAGCCACCAAACATGAAATGAAAAGCTGTAATGTTGAAATTCTTGTTACAGAAATCATGTGTCTGGATACTTTGAAGTATCCAGTAAGATTTTTATCAAACTGAAGAAATGCAGCGCTATCGATGACACAGTTTGGTATGGCTCTTTCTGCTCAGCATGGTAGAGGCAGGAGTTTCTGCTCCTGGTCTGCTGCTGTCACCTATCAAATGACTGAGGCTGCTCACAGGTACCTGACTGAAATAGAAGAACCCTCCCTAATATTGGGAGCAAGAGAGTTTTACAAGTTTGGGGAGAACTGGAGAAAAGATGAGTTAGCAATTATGTTTTATCATTAATCTTTCCTGCATTCTGCAAAATTGGAGCCATGTAAGAGCAATGAAGTTGAAAGCAAGTTTTTAAAAGTCCTTCCATTGATTAGTAATGTTTTTAAAATTATAAAATAACACCTGCCTTTTTTTGTAAACTGGATGACATACATCTAGTTGGTTCCTCTCAAGTTTTCTTGAAGTAGTTCCATAATTCAACATAGTTGCAATATAAATGTTGTAGGAATATTCTTTAAATTGTTTCTACTGGATATATACAGCTTTAGGGAAATACTTCTGTTAAAGTTCATAAAATGTGTTAATAAAACATGAATATGAAACAAAAAAATTCTGAGTTCCTCAGCAATAAGTGAGGAAATGAAAACTTGCATTCCTACATTACGTATTACATCCTGTATAGTTTAACGGATGTATAATAAACACTTATATTCCACACATTTAATGAGAGAAGTGGGAGGCAGGAGTCTTTCCTGGACGAGCCCCCTGTTTAGCCTGCAGAAAAGGAGGCTGAGGGGAGACCTCATCGCTCTCTACAACTACCTGAAAGGAGGTTGTAGCGAGGTGGGTGTCGGTCTCTTCTCCCAAGTAACAAGCGATAAAACATTGGAACAGGCTGCCCAGGGAAGTGGTGGAGTCCCCATCCCTGGAAGTATTTAAAAGACGAGTAGATGAGGCGCTTAGGGACATGGTTTAGTGGACATGGTGGTGTTGGGCCGACGGTTGGACTCGATGATCTTAGAGGTCTTTTCCAACCTCAATGATTCTATTCTATTCTATGTTTACAACACAGCTGAAAAGACTGGAGATCTTTGGTTTACCTGTGCAGCTATAATGTTTCATTACTACTGTATTCAGTACTTGTGTTGTCTATAATGAAATGCTCTCATGTGATGTGAAAGTAGGCGTTCCCTGCACTACTTACTTTTAATAGTAATATTAGTAAGAAGCAAACAAAATCCTACCACTGAGCAACGCAGGTCATCTCAGCTTCACATCACCTAAACTGCTTTACCAATACTTATCAGCAAGTAGCTTTTGTCATTTTTAAGGAAGCTGCCTTAGAAACCGTTCTCACTAGCTTTGCCCTATCTGTAAAATTAGGTTGCTTTAGGTCATGAATGACAAGCCAGATCAAAAACCCTGGGGAAGGGGTGATGGGAAATGGGACAGAAAAATATGTTAAAATTCTCATTCACTTAAAATGTTTTCTAAATCTGTATATGATCAGGTTATCCTTTTAGTCATAATGTGAAGCACAGGTAATGATGCGTGTTTAACTGGAAGTGTTGGAAATGTAACCAACTGGTGTAAAATAAGCATGTATTTTCTTCAAAAGTAATGATCACGGTAGAACATTGTTTGATCTGGACTTTGACCACTGCTATTAAATTCTTGGCATCTTAATCCTTAACAATCCTTAAGCAATGGGAAAAAACCTTAATGTTAAACATTGAAAGAAATTCTGATAGTCAGAATCAATAAAAAGGCAGACACGATCTTTAGAGAGACAAATCTGTGTGTTTGCTTGGATATAAGGAAAAAGGATTAACCACATAAATACTATGTTGTTCCAAAGCTGTGTCTGAAACACTGTTGTTAAAATCCAAATTAACTCTTTGTAAGACTCCACGGAACAGCAATTTTATTGTTTGCTGTGACACATCTTCTTGTCCTAATGTTAAAAGTACTGGAAATCATCGCCTTTTTTGCCGATGTGTCCTGGTGATTCTTCCAGTGAGATTTTTAGTGAGACACAGGGGAAAGAAAAATCTATACATACTGGACAATGTTTTAATATACCTGCAGATATTAATCTAGCGTAAGTGGGACTTGTCCAGCGGGGCACAACCTTTCTAAAAGGGGACAGAGAGAGTGGGCTGCTGCTTTACACCAAATTCAGAGATCCTTGGGAAACTGCTGTATTGGCTCTACTGCCTCCTCTAAAACCTGTCCAGAGAGAGGTGATGCTGCTGAGCTCGTTCCCTTGACACACTACATGGACTTTTCGACAGATATGACAGTGCTGCAGGGCTTTGCCATGAAGAAAAACAATTCACTACTAAGGGAGTTCCAGTAAGGGTTCTTCAAATTCAAACACAACGTTTTTCAGCTGTAGAAAGATTTATTTATTTTCATACACGCATACTCTCAAAATCTTTTTTCATTCTGCTTCCACTCTGTACAAGTTATTAACTGCTGACAAGAAATTCACATCTCATAAATAATGCTTAAGAGCCATTGCTATATGAATCGAATGTGTTATGAATTGTGATGGGCCTTTTTGTAGCGTTCTGTGCCTGGAGCAGGAAGAACAGAGGATGTCATTTTCATTAATTTCTAATGAGGTGCCAATTAAAGGCAAGGAAGGAACTCAGAAGGGAAGAGTCACAGAGCTCCCCTGAATCCTGTACCCTGGGGCTGTCAAACGAGCGTGCTTGCCAAGCCTCCTCTGAAAGTGCCAGTAAATTACAAACTCATCTAGAGCACACACAGACAAATTCGGCTTCACTTTGATCTTCAAAAGAGCAATTTGTAAGACTAGTTCTGAGCCTTTTCACACAGCGAACTGGGAGAAGTGATAGGAATTGTTAATTGCTGATGTATTTTGCGAGCTTCAATGAGAAAGGGAAATTTTAAAATGAGTTCTCATTTTGTGCCTCTCTGACTGGATAACCTTTAAATCAACGCTACTAGAACAAAACCAGCTTCCTATGAAACGTTTCTAGATGACAGTTACACTAGGCATGTTTTCCAGACAGCGATGTTCTCTAGTTCTGGGTGGGCCTTTCAATAGTTTAGCGTATTCTGATGGATAACGATTGTATTGAAATAAGGTATTTATTTAATATTTTATATATTTTATTTAATACTAGGCAGTTTTATCATCAGATAAATCAGAATTACAGGAATTGTATTCTTCAAGTTACATTCTATTACAGCATTTCTGCTGGAAGTGTAAGCAGTGCAAAATGAATCGCCTGTGATTCTTGATCTGAAAATTAAGTTGTCAGTTCAGTGATGTGATAAGCAGGTGGTTACCACAGACTTGCTTTAAAACTAGGGGCAGAGAATTTGTGAGTTAAAGTAGCTATGTAACACAGAGTTCTGGAAATGTATTTTAGAAAAAGACAGGTTGATTATTTGCAAATTACGCTATAAATTTATGGGCCTTGTCTTAGTTACTTGACTAGATGTATATTGCTACTAAATAAAGTTGTGTACACTTTTAAAAGATACTGAGCTGTGAACTTCTAAGCCATAGAAATTATTTGCACAGAAAGCATACCTTAATTTTATGGCAGAGGTTTAGTATTTTACAGCAAAAATTAGTTCTGGTGTCACTTGTTGTGTAAACCCAACGCACAGAAATCTGTAGTGGTCTTTAATATTGTTGGAATTGCATAAGTTGGACGAGGATATTCTAGATGATCAGTAAAGGAATTTCACATCTGTCACATTAGATCCGGTCCTAGTCAGCAATCGAAGAAAAACTAGTACAGTGTGCCAGCTCTTCAGCAGCTTTTGTGTAGAAGAGTTTGCTATTTGTAGGCCACATCCTAATGGACACATCTGTAGCTCAGGCTCCACCTGTCCAGAACTCTTGGCAATGGGGTGGCCAAGATAAAAGGCCCTGGAAAGTAAGCTGAGCTTTAGCTTCCAGTAGCAGTGCCGTAGACACGTTGCCGATTTGTTTGAGTGCTTCTCGGGTAGGAATCTCAAGTTTTTTGTGTTCTTTGGCCAGAGTAGATGCTTAATAGGATGGGAAGATGTTGAAACCTTCCAGTTTGATCAGACTGTATTAAAAAATAACTGCTCAGTTGTGGTGCAATCTGATCAAACAGTTGTTAACAGTATTTCTTGCCTGCATGGACAGAAAATATTTTCTTGGAGTCTTACTGGCCTAGGTTGTGCTGTAAGAAGTTATAATTTCCCAGAGTGCGGACAGACTTGAACATTTATGTATTCATCACTGCTCTTGATGGAGACTCTGCAGTAACTACTAACCTCGGGCATGGGTGAAGGCAAAACCTGTTGTTTTGCAATTTTTATTTGTGAGATGTTGGCAAGTATTGATGTTTGTCTGCTTCTTGATTTGAAGGGATGCACATTCACAAGTGGCCTCTACAGCGGGAAGACTTTTGAGTCAGGAAACAGCAGTCTGACTTTGCCAGTTAGCCAGAGTATTGCTTCGCTGTGCTGAACGTGTGGAATGAGGGCACAGCACGTTGTTGGAGCACACCACAGACTGCACCTTTATAAGGGCATCACTTTCCTTCCTATGGAAGGAACTTTACGTGGATATAACTTCATCCACATAGATCACTGTCCGCTGCTCGTTGTGACTGAGATCTAACTACTACAGCACGTCTCCAGAAAGAGGACCCAGATTTTAGTCCTTTCAGTGTACAACGTGCTGGGCTTGTCGGAGATGGTGCTGAATGTGACTTTAATGCAAACTGGATAAATGCCATGTTAATTTTTTATTAGAAGTTGGTGAAATGCCTCCTCAAGATGTGATCAAAGTGAGTAAGATTGTCTTGATAAAATGGTTTCTAGTTCTAACAAGTTTAATAGCAAGCTGCTTGCTACAGCTTAGCAACACAGAAAATCAACGTGTCTGAATAGCTGATAACCCAATTTGTACCCGACTACTTTGTGGCTTGTTTCTCATAAGGTTAATGCATAAAACCACTTAAGATTCTGCAGTTTTTGCTTAGATTAGAGGAGGGGATGGGAAGAATGGAAAATAAAGAAAAGAGGCCACAGTAGTACAAGATGTACATGTTGCATAGTACAGTTGGCTTGAGTTCATTCATCTAGGAAAATGAAAGAAAGATAAAAGAGAAGCTAAACTGTGAAAGAGTATAAAATAGGGAGGTAAAGCAACAAACCAAGTATTTGAGTAATCTTAAGATTACTTGCCTAGAGGTAAAAAAAACCCATGTAAATGAATGTTTAACTACATTGATTGAAAACAAACAAAAAATAGGGGCAGTGGGACAGGCAGTTATAAATGCCTATTAAGTAGATGAAAGGAATCATTGGCAGAAACAGAAGTACTCTGCTTAATTATTAAAATAAGAGAAAAAGACTTATTTAAGACAGCTCATCAAAAAACGTGTGTCCAAAAAAATGCATGTTGAGTCTTCAGGTTAATTTCTCTACAGGTGTCAGTGCACCACATTCCTTTCTATGTGAACAGTGATCATGAGGGTAGTTACTCATGGGAACAAAATTACAAATTTGAGAAGTCATTTGAAAAAAGTAGCTCAAAGGAAAGCTGACCTTAAGGTGATGAGGGAATAAACCCATAGGGAACACATTTATCTTGCACTAGAACAACGTTAAACTGGCATTATATCTCTTACAAAATATCCTACATCCTAAACCGTTTCCTGACTTTAGTGTGGTGCATTCTAAAGATAATTTGGTGCTTGCCAAATTATAAAAAAATATATATTAAAAAAGTATTAACAATGGAAAGGAGTTTAAAACATTAATGAGTAAATGTAGAGTAAAGGAGATCCAACTACCATGAGAAAGCATTATAAACAAGTTGTAAAAATCTGTAATCTTGGCAGGGACAGGAACAAAACTTTTTAAAAATATTTGGCAAACATACCTTCTAAACTTTTTCAGAAACTTGTCTCATATTATGTGTATATATATGCAGGTGTATATATATACACACACAAACACATAAGCATAGTTAATAAGTATAAAAAAGAGAGTTCTGGTATGTTACTATGATTATTTTTCCACATCCCTGCTTTTAATTTAGTTCTGTATAGATCTGTGATAACCTGGTGGAATTCTTTTCTTGGGATTATTTAAAAGTGTCTGTTGGTTTACTTCTGTTTTGGTCTTCCACTAAGCAGAGGGGTAAGAGGAAGAAAAGAACAGACTCGTATCAAGCACTGAGCATTTCTGTCAGCCATCAGACACAAAATGTGTCCACACAGAAGAGATGTACCTTTTTTACAGATACTGTGGCAGCAAGTCTCACAATGATTCAGTAATAAAACAGGTGGAAGAAAAACAGCTGCAGATTCTTAACTTGTATAACAGAGCTGCTCGGTCATAAACATAGGAGATGAGGCACTTGTTTGGATTGTGCCAGAATAAATTTGGAATTATTTGATTTACTCAGTTCATTTAGAAATTATCTTCAAAAGGACAGGCAGAAAGAAACAAACTTGAATAGATAAGCAAAAACAAACAAACAAAAGCTCTGACAACTTTTTCATCTTTGTACAAAGCGGTCCAACACATACTGAAACTAATGTTTGTCTTGAAACTTGGTAAAATATTGAATCATGGTTCCATTTCCATGGAACCTTTTTCTGTGGAGAAGAATTTGTAATGGCACTGGTAAATTCACTTTCTAGAGGGATAAGGTTTATCTGGTACAAACCAAAATGGCTTCAGGATATGATTATGTATTGGTATAACAGATGTACTTCCATTGATTAAAATTAAATATGCACACTGCTTCTGGAGATTATGAGTCAACCAGTTCAATAAGAAGTATTAAAGGAAAAATAAATCTTATTAGTAACTGGTTATGTACTGTAATTCTGGCAAGTCTTCCTGCCAGGCCCGAAGACGTACCGTATTCAGCTGTCTTCTGTTGACTGTTCTCCTAAGATAGTTGCTCCCAGAATAGTACTTTTGCCTCAGCCATTCCAGTAATGCCTAGCATCTTAGCTTACATTGCTGCAAGTATTTTAAAAAAAAAAAAAAAAAAAGAGAGAGAGAAAAACTGTTGAAGTTTGAATTCAAACTCAAAGGGTTTTTTTGTTTTGTTTTACTTTATGAAAATGTTATCCCAAGACTGTAATTTAATTGATAGGGAATAGGAGCTGTTAACTAACATTGGTGTCTCCGAGTAATATGTATTTGGAAAATACTAGAAATTAAACAGTTAAAGGCAGTTGACTAATTGGTGTATCATGGGTTCCAAGGATAGGACCCAGAAAAACACTTCAGTGTCTAGGCTTTAGAAAAGCTGTCCACAGCTTTAAAAGTGTAAATGGAGTTCATGGTCTGCTTATAATTAGGAATCATGAAATACAGTTTGAAGAGGCTCTAGTATATTCCCCCAGCTTGTTCAACTAATGTGGGTTTCTTACAGCATGTGCTGATTCTGATTTCTTCCACCGTGCTACCTAAAGTTCTGCAACAGGTGACTCTCTTGATTTAGTGATGTATACTGAGCCTTTTAGTTACCTTCCTATAGCCCCAATCAATACAGGTAATTGAAATGGGTCAGTCGGTCTCCTAAGTCCTCGAGTTCTCCTTAAATAAAACAAGTTAGCATGTTCCTTTTAAAAACAAAACAAAAAAAGGTTTTATTTTGAAACTACTGAGTAGTAAGTCCTTCAGTATATAACCTTCAGGTGGTTTTTGCAGGGATACTACGGTATGAGGAAAAAACTAAGCATTTTGTTGGTGTGCCATATTAGGTCTCTTCTTCCATACATACCTGTACTGTGGTTACAGAAGAAAGAAGCATATGCATAAAGTAAAAGAAGATGCAATTTTTAATTGTCCTGTATGCACAAGAGACACACGGCCTAGTGAACCTGAACATAAAAATGTAGCTGAGACTATCTTATTTCTAATTCCATCTCTTTCAATACCTTTAGGGAAGTAATTTGCTCAGTCTTCGAGTCATTTTTTTTTTTTTTTTCTTCTCAGAAAAATGAAGATAATAGCCACCTGCCAGATGTTAAAGGAAACATTTTTGAAGGTTAAAGTGCTCTACCTTTTCTAATAATTCTTTATTTACAGTGTTCTTATTTATTCAGAGTCTCATAGGCACAGGTTGTAGCTTCACCAGGACTGTGCACTTCGAAAGCTTCTGCTGACTGGCAGGAGGCTGCTGCAGCCTGTTCTCAAAAGGAAAGATACGGCCTAGAAAGTGTCCCCCCAAAGTGAATCAAACATATTTGTCCATATGTTAACAAATAGCTATGCACATAACTACTGATTTTACTAATGTGCTTGATATTTGAAGTATACACAGAAGGCCCAAAAATATCCTATAATCTTCTGACAAATCCTGAAGCAACGTTACCAGCTAGTTCAGCTGACCATGAAGTAAGGCTTAGGTAGGTAGAAATGATGCCCAGTGAATTTTGTTGGTGAAAGTCTAAATTCTTCATAGGAAGAAGTGGGGAAAAAAACATCACACCAATTGCTCCATCAGAACTGGGAGGAGAAAAAGGATATTGAAAGCAATTGTCAAAATTTGCCTTGAAAAGTCAGGATTCTTTCCAGGAACTAGAGGGTTTTTTCCCCTACAAACTAAATAAATAAAGTATTACCTAAAGGAAAATGCCACCTGTGGTCTTAAATTCCATATCTAAGGTATAAGAAAGTGTTAAAGCTAGGTACTGGGACTTGAGACTACCTGGTTCTCCGCTGGAGTTCTCTACTAGGTTGCTGTGGGTCTTCTAAGGAAATGGCATAAAGATCAGCGTGCATCAGTTTTCACAAAAGTTAAAACAATAATATTAGCCTGTGTCAGGGGCTTTTGATATTAAGTACGTCTGGCCTTGGAGGAAAGTTTCAGGAGCTCAAAAACTGTATTTATGGATATTCTAATTGCTAAGGTATAGTATTTTCTTCAGTAGGTTTTTAAAAGTAAAACATTTATTTAACTGTTATCTTTATATGTATTGAAATGAAAAAGTTTACCTGCAGAGGTGTTCACAGCCGTTCAATGTTCCTGAGTTGCTGAAAGTTGCTCAAATCTGTGCATAAGTGGTGTACAGGGGGTCCTGCCATATTCTGAACAAGCAGGAGCAGGGAATGTTGTGTAAGTCTTTGCACCCAAAAAAAAGGGGAAGGGTGGAAGTGCACATCACTCCAAGCATTTGTTTTCCCTTATGGCATAGAGCTTCTGAATGGAGCTCTGTTTCCCTTTGGTTAGAAGAAGAATTACTCTTGACATAGATAGCAAGAAGCTCCAGGAATAGACGAGTTGCATGGAGCAGGATGCGTAATCTAAGAGACCCTGGACATAAGGTGTAAATAGGGGCTAAAGACATAAAATAAATTTCATTTAGGTTTAAAAGAAATAGAGCTGCTTCTCTCCAGTGATTTGGCCAGCAAGTCTAGTTGTTGTCAGACTGTGGATCAATATGGTGCAGCTCTAGAAAGCTATTTAAACCCAAGGCATAAATAATATAATTCGTGAAATATACTGAAAGTCAAACCTGGAATCATATTGAGCATGTGATAATTTGAAGTCAAAATACATGGCGGATCCAGGAGAACAGTTAGAATTAATACAACACGTACAGTATGTTAGTATAGACCCTTTCTTTATCCATTCCAGTTCTTTATTAGTAGCCTTATCTTTCCTGCATTTTCATTGGGCTAAACAAAACGATACACATACATTATTGAATCACTCGGTATTGCTTGCTATTTTAATTAAATTACTGGGTACACTTTGGCTTTTAATTAAATCCTCAGCTTCTGGGAGAAGTGTACCGGCTCAGGTGGGCTTGGTGTAGAGAGAATTCTAGAAGTATTAATACTCATCTAGCTCTTTTGAAAATGTCAAACACTCTGCACCAAGGCCCTGCATTGATTCTAGGATAGCTGTCATCCACCTGCCCTTTCTCAGGAGGGATGATACAATATATCGTATGATATATCATTATATCAAATAAATACTTCTTTATATGCTGGTATAGCCTATGGAAAATCTTACGAGAGTACTACCGTTTGCAGTAGTGTTACCTGTTATTATGGTTTACCTCTATTAGCTGTCTGCTTTTGGACACTAGGATGCCTTTTTAGCATAATTTTGCTTTTTTTACTGCATATCCTGTTCTTTGGATTCATTCTCCCACATCCTACAGGATATCACCTTGTGAAACTAGGAATGATATGGGAGATGCAGTGTTGTTTCAGTGTGTTCTCGGCCCTGCAAACATGGCAGTGAACGTTCCTTTTACAAGTATAGCGGTGATATTAATTCCTCCTGAATATATCATTGCAAGATCACACGATTATTCAAAAAAGCAAACTCTCTTCACCTACCTAGAGTCTAAACTTTTAATTTTGAACTTAGCTTTTCCTCTCCCTCAAGTCAGTCATACATTGGTGTTGACTGTCTGGCACCACTGTTGATGCTGCAAGTTCTTGGGAGCAAAATGGTTCCTTTGCAAATTCTCTTGTTAAATTAAACTTTAACCGTTTTGCCTTTGTGCTTCAACAATTGTGCAAGTCTTTTGGAGAAAAATGTTTCTTTCCGTTATATTGAGAAAATACGTGACAAATTAAAATGCTAATTTCTGTGAAGTTGTATCTGTCACCATAGATGAACTGGGATCATACCCCAGTTCTATAGACGTTTCACAGCAGTGGTAACCCACCATTTGTGCTAGCTGGTAAGTCAACTTGTGGGGTCACAGCTACTGCTTGTGCCTGACTGCTGTGGATTGCAACTTAGACAAAAAATTGAGGACAGTGTATAAGGTTGGAAGGGGAGCCTACAGATGAAATGTAGGTCAGTGACTTCTGAGGTATAAAGCAGTTTAGAAATGAGTATTGCATGCTGTATCCGTGGGAGTAATCACGTACCGAAGTTGCTCCATTAGACTGTCTCCGATAGATGGTGGCCTTAACTCGTGAATCCATAGTGGGGTGAAGAAGTTGTGATGTAAAAGCAGTTACTCTAATGTGCCTGCGTCCTGTAGAGCAAGGAAAATATTTGGTCCAAACCAAAAGACTTAACCACCGTTATTTTGTGGTACGTGGCGGAACTGAGATATGGTCCTGACTGAGACCTGCAGTATTTAGGAAGACCTGACCCACAGCAAACTTTTTTTTAATTGCAGTTTACTATTGCAAAGCAGGTATGCTGTATTTATCACTTGGATTCATTGAGGATTCTTTGAAATTCAGAAATAATTTCCTGAAAACTTCAGTTCTGTTCCTGAAGATGCTCCCTACTTCTGTGGACTTGGCATCCACTAGAGCAAAAGCAGGACTTGAATCTAGGAGAGTGCCATATCTTAATTTTTCCCACTCCAAATACAGTGTCTTCAAAGAAACAGGAGGAAACTGTTTCTTTTGAGCTCTTCTTAGTTCCAAAGTCAAGGAGTAGAATACTATCTTATGTAGAACCTCCTTAAGAATTGTTGATTCAAAAAAAACCTTAAAAAATCAGCATGTGCTCTGTCCTCAAGTGATATAAATTCTCTGTTCAAAATTTGTGTCACATTTAATGTAGGAAAAAATAGTTTGAAAGCTTTCTGTGCAAGTAGTAAGATAAATAGGAAAGTGAATTTGAAATTAGCACAAATTGGGATAAAAGGTAGTTTGTTTGCAGAGTCTCCACAGTGCAAAACTGCATCTCCTGCGTGCTCCCTAAAGCAGCTTCCCAGGCTTACGATCTTCAAGAAAATAGACAGAAGACGCTTTGAAACACAGGTTTTACGTGACTAAACTTGGAAATACAAAGTCTTTGCCTTGCAGTCTAAAGAATTCTTGCAGAATCTTTAACCGTACCTGTCCAGTGGCTGTTACAGGATTAAGGTGACGTCATCTTTCTTTTGTATACAATTTCTTCCATTCATTTCCTGGGCAGTTTTTTTCACTAATAGCTTTTTTGTCTCTCATGCATGCTCATACATATTGCTTTACCCTCTTTGTGGTAGACGGCAAAATAGAGCAAGAAAGGGAGGGAAAAAAAAAAATCTTTGTTCCCTCTTTTCTCCCGAGCGTAAACCCAGTAGTGGAAATACAAAATGAATCTGCAGCATCTCATAAGCACCCTGAGTCTCAGACATAAAATTTTATGTAGCATCACAGATGTCATGGAGCTGTGTGCTTCTAGCATGAAACCTGAGATTATGGCTGACTTAAGAGCAGGATGGAAGTCCCAAGTGCACATCAGTCCTGGGGACGGATTGGCAGATTAAAAGAAACTTTCTAAGGTGTCTTATACCACCTCTTTTCTTTTCCTCTTTTTGATTCAATTATTGATCATTTTGGTAGTCATGAGTAAGTATAGACAATCTATATAAAGAAGAAAATATTGAAAGGCAAGTTGCAGTGACCATAGCAAATGGTTAGAAAAAGAAATTAATAAGATAAGTTATGTACACATCTTCCTACTCTGTTTCCTGAATGTTTTGCAGCTGTGCTGTTTGTGAGGGAACGTGGAACTGAAATGCCTTGAGAGGGCAATTTTTAAGATACTGTGCATCAATATTTAGAGACTTCTAACTTTGGGCACTTAGAGGTTAACACTCTTCTTGGAGTGGAAATGATAGAAAGGACTGCCTCAAGCTATGTTTTGCAGAGTTTTAATAAATACATCTATTTGGTTAAAAAGCTTCACCATGATGTGGCTTACTCTCCTTTCCCCGTGGGAAGGAATGACAAGATTCCTAGCCAAGTTATTCTGAACTACTTAGCACTTAATCAAAGTCCAAGACATCTTGCAAAGCTGGGAAAGGGAAATGAGAGAATAGTTTAGCTCACTTATTTCCAAAAGCTTGTTGTTAGCTTGTTGGGATTTGGTTTGGTTTGGTTTTATAGAAAATGTCAGTAAAACTCAATGTTCCTTGAGTTGTGTAACGAAATCTGACAATGCCAATGTAGAGCATTCCCCACAGAAGAGAGGGAAGAGATAATTAGAGTATATGCAAGAATGGAGCTGTCTAGAAGGAGAATAATACAAGATATCAGCAGACTAGAGTATTTTTATACTGTAAAATAGCAGTGCATACAAGCGGCACTGGAAGTTTTGCTAGGCTGGACTATAGGACACTTTTACTTCCTTCCATTGCTGGATGTTCTTTTTGAACAATCTCCAAAATATTAGGGGAACAAGCTAGATTATATTGAAATCCAGAGAGCAAGTGTCTTCTGAGGTACTCAATGCACAGGTCTTTAGGATCTTGGCTTTGTATCTTGGTAGCTATTTGTTCTACTCCTACATTTATTTCTTACCTATTCCATGTCTTGAAAAAAGAAAAAAAAGATTTCCCTCCCACACTTTTTTAAATAGCTTTATTGTTAGTATCATTTACAACACATTAAGTCATCTTTCCAGTTGGAAGGGATGGGGGAGATGCATAATTGTTGTTCTGGGGATTACCAGACTCTTTTGGGGAATGATGTCCAATTATTCTGAACAGTGCTGCAGCAGCATGTATCGCTGCATGAGCTAATCTTCTCTGCTGGTTAATCTGCCTGGTTTTGTTGTGTTGTATGATATCCTGTAGATATGGTCACCTTTTAAAGACATGTTAAAATCTGTTCTTGCACAGAAATCTGTGTATAGACTCACACATACCTTGTTAGATAATACACCTTTGGTAGAGAATTTTTGCAGCACCTTCATCTCTTAAGGTTACAAGGTATTTTTAAGTTCTGTTTGACCCTCCTGTTGATTAGAATTTCAAATTAGCAAGAAAGGTAAAATTTCTTGGGAAGCACGTGAAGAAGCGAAAGCATACAGCATAGAATTCTGCACAGGAATAAGTCTACGCCATTGTTAAGACTACTTTTGAATAGGCTTTGTATAGGGGATCTATACAAACACAAGTTGTTTATTAAATAAAATTTGGAAATGGCCACAAATTCTGGCAGTTTTGAACTTCTGCCTTTTGACTTGGGAATGAAAATGATAAATAACAGTACTAGTGGGCAGGTAAGATGATTTTGAAGTGTAAGAAGCTCTGATTTTGTATGGTAATTGTGGCAGCATGCAACTACTTTTAGGTAATACACATCAAGATGTTTCAAATAGGGACACTTTTAAATGTTTTTAAGCCATTTTGTAAGTGTGTAAGCTGATCAATATTTAATAAGCTTGCTTGGTGCTTTCACCACTTCTCAAAACATGCTCACAAACAAAACAAACAAATCTGTCTTCCTTTAGCAGCTTTCTGAATGTCTCATCAATGAGATTAGGACCCAGAATCTTGGGGTGGGAGAAAAAGGAGCTTCCTTTCTGTCATGATGCTATTCGTGTAACAGGGATCATTATATTTATTCTATATCTTATGTAACAGTGTGATGTTCTCCAGCAGTACATTAGAAGAGTCTGGGACTACTCCATGCCTGGCCAAGGACGTCCACTAGAGTAGTCCCACCAGTGTGCTGTGCTTCTCCATTGGTAGTTTGCAGTAATCCAATTATTGGGCATTTGTGCCATGTTCCAGAAAGTCTGACCGCTTTCCATTGAGTTAACAAAGGAAAAAAAAGAAATTTAACAAAATCAGGGACCCTCTAAAATTATTATTTGGCTTTTGTGTTGCGGATTATTATGCCATTGAGTTGAATTGTTTCTGATGCTTCACATATCATTTTGTCGGTATTTTAGCAGCTTACTGTTTTCAGAATTTGAAGACAGAAAGTTAAGAGTTAAATGTAGGTTTTAGTTGAAATATTTGCTTACTGTTATTCCATACTGCCATCAAGCCAGTGCTCTTGAATGTAACAATAAGGAAAATGCAGTCATTTTTCATCATCACCCACACAGAGCGAACTGTAGGTCTGTGGTATTCTCTGGTCTTGAATATGGAAAATTATTTTGTTTTCTGTCCTCTCCAATTGCCTTTTCCCAGCAGATGCCTCAGGAATGATGAAAGCAACTTTACAGTTGCTTGTGTGCGATCTTAGACTTCCTTTGAATGATGTTTTTTTGCATGTCCTATGCAAAAGTCATCTGTATCGGTACAAGTAAGGCAGAGAAGGTACACTGCTTTATGGCTTTAGCCATTTATGCTCTGGTGACGAAATGGAAGTGAATTTTTGATGATATATATCGTGAAGTAGTTGCTGGGGTGCTTAGAGGAGCTCAAAGGTTTTGAGGCACTACATAATGTTTTTCCAAGATGTTTGCATTAGAGGCCTGAGGAGTAGGTGATTCACAGTTTACTTCTAACATCAGAAAACAACAATTGCAATGCTGTGAGATGTATTATTACATTTACTAGACTGAAATCTTCTATGCTTGGAGTGGAAGTCTGGCATATTTTTGGTTGATGACTAGGGTAAACTAACTTTTAGCTGGCAGATGGATTCCCTTTTCCAATGCTCTTTCCCCTAGCAGGAAGTTATTTGTCTTTCAGTTACAGTGTGCGAAAAGAAGCATTTCTGCAGTAAAATCCTTTAGGGGAGACAACCTCTATTTGATATCTTCCCATAATGAACTTAACAGTAAATACACCGCAAGGGTTCATTAATCTAACTTGCTTTATAACCATAAAAGCAGAGTTCTCAGGAGAAAAGGTTTCACCTCTAAATCTGGATTGGTTTTAAGGATCAAAATAGAAGTACATATATTGGCCTTCTGCCCCAGTACACATAAGTTAAGAATGGAACTGTTGTAAAAACTGATGGTCTTGATACGACATCAGGCATTGGTGCACACACAGACCACAGAATGTCCACTCTGATTTCCAGACCAGTGAAGAAGCAAGGAGTGAATATAGCAGTAATAACTTAATTGAATATATTCACTCTGAACTAATGAAAAATATGTTCGGAACTACTGCTACTCAACTAGCTGCTATCTAACAGTATTCAAGTCCTTTAAATTTTAAATAAAACCTACAAAAATACAAGTTCCGATCTTTAAAGTGACTTAGGCTTTTGGAGCAATGGGACTAAAGATCTGAAGTCTCTTTTGGAAATGAGACTTCCAGAAGATCCCCATTGCTTATTCAACAAGAATAAACCCCCTCCATAAGAACAGCTAATATATGCAAAACTATCTTTCATAATGTTCAAAATGTGCTTGGGTATTCTTTCATTAGGTATTATCAGTTCTAATTAGCAGTACAGATTTAAATAGATATATGAGTAACAGGTTCAGATCATTTAATTGCTGAAATTAGAAATACTTTTCCCACAGTCTGGGAAAATGAAAATCACCTGCCATTCTTTGTGGACAGTTACTGAAATTCCATTCAAGAATGCATAAGAAAATACTTGACAAACAGAAAAAATAAATAATATGTTTTATCCGGAATAAAAATAGCATACAGTACAGCTTTTCCTACATGAAAGCAGGTGCTCTAAAAAAAGCTAAAAGGTGTTAAAAAAAGAAATAAAGATATGGCAAAGCACAGAATAGACTGTATTGGAGGGGTAGCAAAGTAGAAAGGAACATCATGAAGTTACACTGGTCTACCAAAGGCAGGAGGCTTTGTAGAAGGTGAGGAGATGGGGCAATTGAAAGGTCATGTTCGAAAGTGATAAATCATGGTGTATATGTATTTTCTTACTAGATTGATAGAATTGTCAAAAGGGTCTTGCTGAAGCTGTGTAGAAGATTGTGTACATGTTCAAGATCTCTTTTAGATAACATTAAATAACATTTCTACATATGCTTGTTAACCATGTGGAGAGGATCTGTAAAACCATCAGGATTTAAAACCATTTTTTACCTACAAGGGACTGAAATGACTGCAGCCCAATCCGTATCTGCAGGGTTTCTTGCATCTGCTTCTTACACATCCATTGCAGATAAGATGACAAACTTGATTTTTGAGCTCATCTAGTCAGGTATTTATGTATTCTTGTGCCCGCAGTGGACGTTGGTTCAGTAATTTGAAGTCTTATTTCAAGAAATAAGGGAAGCCTTCAGTCCGTGTTTTCTGTAAGAGAGAATTGAGTGAAATGCCTGTTCAGTATTGAAACTCTAGTCCAAGGACCAGAATTACAACCGACCTTGAATTTTTGGCACCTCAAGAAAGATATTTGTCACATTTGAGTGTGGTGTGACCTAGATTGAGACTGAAGTGGAGACAATGATTACAAGGGGTGAGATATATATCAGTTCAATCTGCATCTTTCCATCCATATTTCTGAATCACATATACCAATACAGAAAACTGGTCTTTTTTGCTTTGTTCCTAGAACAGGGTTTCAAAGCCAGCCACAGATAATAGACATGTCTTTTCATACCTGATGCTATTGAAACAAAGAGCAGAGATAAATCAATTTTTCTTCACTTTTTTTAATAATTCCATGTGTGATATTTTTCCCTTTCTGTTTTCTTAACAATCACACTAACATAAAGGTAGCCTGCTGTCCTCTCCTACAATTGATGTTTTATAGTCCAGGAGCTTGAAACACTTCACACACATTTTTGTGTGTGTGTGTATATACACACGCACAAACACACACTCTCTCAATCATTTTTATCCTTTTCCATCTCTCTAATATCATCATTTTGTGGTTTTAGTATCTTTTGAGCATTCAAGGAGCAGCAGTAATGTAAGCATTCAGTGAGAGGCAAAGTGATGCTCTTCGCACCATCAGGCAGGAAAAATATTGCAGCATAGGCGATATCATATGTTGTTTCATATACGGGGGACTACGTGAACCCTGTAACTGTAGGACTCTCTTCCCTACTGTATCATCTTAATACTACTTATCACTATGTAACATTCATTTTAGAGGTAGGAAACTTGAGGCAATTTCTTTACTGCTATAAAGTGTTAGGGCCAAATAAGAAAAAAGCTGATTTTCTTTGTAGACCAGAAAGAGGTGGCTACTGAAGATGCTCTCCTCACCTGTAGGAAAAAGTATTGCCATGTGTTTCTGAATCACATGCTCCCTGGAAAACTGAGTAACATTGACTAGCTTTAGACAAAGAGACAATAACCTACATCTTTTCAGCTACAGAGCAAGATGGTGTGGCACGACGTGTCCCTATGTCAAATGCCTGTTCGCCCCCCGTGCTTAGTGTCAGAGCAGTTCGTGAAGAGAAGCTTCTGAAAACTGGAATAGTAGTGGAGCAGTGAACTCTCCCGCAGTCGCTGCCAACTTGGGGTGCCAGCAGTAAGGAGGAAGCAAGGTGCTTAGATTTAACAGTTCTGACTTGAATGCCTGCTTGGGAGCTAAATCTGAATTACCATAGGCATGAATTTCAGAAATGACAACCAACTCCACATAAAGTAGAAAAGATTTCAGTGAAGATGAGCTTTTTTTTAAAAAAAAAAAAAAATTAGCTTTGTTACTATCTGGGCATACCTAGTTTAGACAATTTTGGGGGCTTCCTCTGCGAGATGAGAGGATGGCAAAAAAAAAAAAACCAAACCTAACATGACTTGAGCTTTGATACTGTGTTGATAAATACCCAAGAGAATGCAGTACATAATCAGGTATTTATTAATACCCTGTAAGGAAGATAAGTAAAAACTTAAAGCTGGCATTAATTTTTGGGAACTGAGTAATCCCCCAGTAGGTGATCCTTCACTTCTGATTCAGGTAAGATTCTGCCACTTCAACCAAGTCCCTAACTGTATTTTTGTTTTCTCCCTTTCCATGGTAGGTTATGTGTTCTGTATGTTGCATCGCCTGCCTGAACAACACGACTGCACATTTGACCACATGGGACGTGGGCGTGAGGAAGCCATTATGAAAATGGTGAAACTGGATCGGAAAGTAGGGAGATCTTGCCAACGCATTGGCGAAGGATGTTCCTGAGTGCAAGACTGCAACCAAATGCTGTTCTCTTAGTTCACTAATGTTAGCCTTATTTAGGACAAAGTCAGCCAGACACCTTGTACTAGGCAAGTTTCAGACTACAGCCAATCAGTTTCCTTTCTTTAGCCAACCGTCCTGGTACTGTAGTTTAGGGGTTGATGGTGGTTGAAATTGATTTCTGGCTGGTTACTAAGGTGCCTGCTAGCCACCGTATAAAAATAAAACATGAAGAAATATTATTTTTGAGCATGGCTAGTGGATTTAAACAAAACAAAAAAAAATCCAAAGGCTTCTGTTTTTGCTGGAGTCACTCTAAAAGCCTTACGCTGGAAACATTCCAGCTGCAGAGTTAAAACAAATAGTTGTATAGAAGCTGGTGTAAAAGTTTGCTATGCACATGGCTTTTGGACAAACTGTTTAATGTGCAGCCTTTCACCTCTTCACTGCTAGTGAATCCTGAGGAGGTGAAATACTACTAAGAGCAGCAACTGCAGCTGCTTAAGCCCAGAAGACCTGACTGGTCACTCGTGCCTTCATCGCGTGTGGCTTTTGAGTTAGGCAGTGTCACCAGCATCAGGGATTCTGCTGGGGTAGGAACATCTTTCTGGTTCTTCCCAGGAAGCCAAAAAGAAAGGGGGACAGAGATTCTTATGAAAAATTTTTATATCTATCTTACTATAAAGAACCTATCGGGTTTTTTTTTTTTCTTTCTTCTCAGTTAAATTATGATCTCACTTTAAAGCCAACTCCATCCCAGAGCAGTAAATGGTGCATACTTTTTACATGGCATCCACAGAGATTCTACGAGTTGTGTGAACAGATTCTACATACCTTGAGCAGTGCAGCCATTCCCACCGGCCGAAACCTGATTGGCTCTTGTTTGCCTTTTGCTAAGTGCAGGTATCTGATAATTGATCAAATAAGGCTAATTCACAGCACAGTAGCCATGGCTGGATTCTACAGACTGACTTTCTGTAGCTAGACTTATATATTGGGGAAAAAAAAGGACATTTTGTAGCAAACGGAATTCAGTAACAGTATTGGGGAACAACCGGTAAAAACACCCTTTATCAGATTGAGTTTGTGTTCCTCACTTCCAGAGTGTCAATGAGATAATCAAATGGGCCATATCAGCCCTCTTTCTATGCAGCTGAACGCTCTCATGAAAATCTCTGCCCGCATCTATTGCAAAGCGAGTATAGCAAGTGAATGTGAAAAGTATTACATGGAGTAGAATGTTTTGGATCTGTTTAGACCTATGGTTCTGTATTACGGTATGTCACGTTGAGCTGAGCTGAACTGAATTGCACCAATCTTGTCAGTTTGGAAACGAAAAAGCAAACATCATAATCGGCATGTCTCCTGCTGCACACAGGGTTTATGCAGGTAAAAAGGATTTGTACCGACGTGGCCCAGCTTAATCCTGAGTGAATTTAGCTTCTCAGTCTATTAGTAAGGTGTTAACAATCAGGCAAATTTGTAAGAAAATCTGAGGGAGGGAAAGATTTTTGTCTCATCTTCAAATACTGGGCAGATACAAAACATCAGAGGGGTGAAGTAACGTGTCACTTGGAAAACCCCAGCGTTTTAGGAGTAAGCTTGTGTGAGTCATCCTCCATTCTACTTGTTACAGGTAACTAACTCCTTATAGGCCAAATTATATTGTTACTTTGGTAGCCAGCTAGGAGCATTTAACGAGGAGACAACTAATTAAAAAAACAAAAAAAAGAAGAATATATATGTCTCTCCACACACACACTCAGCATCTGACTGTATTAGCGTTCATTAACCACGAAGCAAATCAGAAGTGTCCCATCATTATAAAATGCAAGCTATCCAAAAGCAAGCTGTTTTTTTTATTATTGTTATTATTCAAGAATATGAAACCAGCAGCAAAATCTTCTGTAATGTGCTGCATTTTCAGGAAGTGGTCCTGGTGAGAGGGACGGTCCGAGGATATTATTTACATTTGCCGTGAGGAGTTTAAAAAAACATGGATTTTGGCGGCTGCTGTGATACGCACTTTCTTTTCCTACAAAACCCTATCATAGCATTTGATGGGCATTCTGATTGATACACAAGACTTTTCTGCATTAATACTGAAGATGCTATTTTGTTCCTCCTTAATATTCTCTTTAATCTCGTTACAAGTGCACAGATGGTTTCAAGGTGGCTCTTGAGAGAACACTACTTAAAGTTCATGTGAATTATGGACAATGTTCACTTTAAACAAAAAAGTTGGGGAGGGGGTTGTTCCTTTGCAGTATCTGTTCTGTGAAGTTTGTTAAACGTAAAGAAAGCTTAAGTTCTTGTATCTTAAAAGAAGATCTTATTTAACCCTTTTGTGTTCTAGATTTACTTACACATGTAGCCTAGAGCTCAGTTTTAGTTTAACATTGTGAAAATATTAAAAGAATCTTGTAACTTTATTCTTTTTCCTCCTGCTAAAAAAAATTAAACCAATCAGATTAAAGTTTGAATTCCTTTCTGCCTATTCCAACAGGTCTTGCTATTTTGCACCATTTCTGCTGCAAGTTCATGTAAGAAATATGAATGGGGAAAATACCAACGTTAGGCCAGTAACTTCTCGCTGAATTTACAATTGGTGGAAGGTGGACAGTATTTTCTGCCAGTTTGGAAGGGGAGGATGATATTTCTGCTGTGTTTAAGTTTAGTCATTTATTTTGTATGCAAATCTACTGTAGCCTGAGTATTGGTCAATTTAATTTTGAGGTTAGATACAGTAATCAAATGAACAAGTTGCTCATACTCAAGTCAAATGCATATTGTGCACTATATCATTGGCATCAAAGTTTTAAAATGTCTTAAATGTTCTTTCATGCATTTCGCAACTTCTGCACCTAGAGTAGCTGTATCCCAAATCACAACAGGCTGTATTCATAATGGATAAGTAGAGAAGTAACTATTGTTTCTTAACCATTTAGATGCTAGAAACACAAGGCTAATTAAAAAACAATAGACTGTATTAGAAGGAGCGAGAATATCAAGGTGATTATTTAAAAACAATTTTGAAACTTGTTTGGAATTGAAATTGTGCCTGATTCATCGGACACGTGCACCCATTTTTTCCCCTCAAATTAGTATGGTACTTTCAATTATAAAACTGCGTGATTCTTGAACAAGATGGCTGTGTTACAGTAAAGGTAAGTTACATAAACCAGATCTGCCTTTTCATCAAGTTTCAAATCTGTAGCTGGGTGCAAGCCAACGCTTCAAGCAAAACCAAGAATTGCCCATGAAGGTTGCTATGCCAGAGCCTGTCCTTAATTGCACTGGTTTCTGTTTTGAAGCAGTTCAGAGTCTTGAATAAGAAGCAATCTAACTGCAAAATGAGGTACTTCAGAATATGAACTACTCTTCAGTAGTGCACAGGCAACACCCGGAAAAGAGTCCTGGTGCAATTACAGCAGTCCGAAAGTAATATTAACTGCTTTTATCTATTCCATGGAAGGTGATAAATATGTTCAAAACTTGAATTTTGCATGACTTTCTTCTTTTGAACAAATTGCAATCCCCTGGCCTTTTGAACACAATGTCCTGTTTGTATTTAACCTTGTACTCGTGGTGTTTCAGTTCATTCTACAGTCATAGCAGTTCCTTCTTTGACTATGCTACAACTTAGATATAAATCTCTAAGGGATAAAAGCACTTTTTTTAATCTTACAATGACTATCTCAGTACAAAGACTCGCCAGGGAAGAAAACTGATACTAATGTATCAGGTGTCAAAAAATATAGCTTTTATAATAGATTCCAAGAAATACATCAGTGGAATAATTGACAGCACCTATGCTCACAGTTGATGTGTACACAGTTAAGTGCCCAGACAAATGAATTAACGTTCTCTTTGTTGTGTAGTTACTGACATCATCTGTCATCAGTGGAACAGCAAAGAGAAGGTCTAATCGAAGTAATCCCTTAAGTCACAATGAGATTGTAGCCAATTCATGCTGGAAATAATTTTGTATGCTCCTGGGAACTTCTATACCTAGAAAACAAATGGCAAAATTTAAGACAAGACTACTTAACATGTACTGTATTTATTGGCACCAGATGTTTATTTAATCACTCAAATACTTGATTAGAATTCTGCACACAGAACAAAAACAATATAAGCAGTAGTAAGCTGTGGTTCAACACAAAAGCTGATGTGGCAGGAGCTGCTGTGTAAGGATACAGTTCTAGTGTAACCAGTTCATAATCTTATGCTTAGCTGAGACTGTGTCTGTACATACTTTGCTACACAAAGGACCACACTAGAAAAACAGTGCATAAGATTAAACTGTTCAAAAGTATTCACAGTGCACGTTTTTTATATGGTGAACTGGTGCAATAGTGGGCTTTATCTCTCACTGTCAGCAGCTTTTCCAGGAGAACAAACTTTAATGCTGCTGGAAAGAGCCACTCTTAAATAACAGTTCTCAAAGACGTCAGTGAGAAGGACATATTTTTCTTTCTCTTCCTAGTCTTCATTCATTTTTCCTTTTTGTTGAGGCAGTCAGCATGTGCAGCTGGGCATTTGAAAGTAGTTCTGTTTGACTGTTGCTCTTTTTGGCTTTTCAGTACTCGCCACAGGAAAAAAAGCATTAACTTTGTTCTTGCAAGCCCCTGCACGTTAGTTCAAGCAGATTAAAATATGGATGTTGGTCTATAGAAGTGATAACTGCCTTGTGTATAGGCTATTTCTTCAATTAACTGAAACTTAATGCAGACATGATTTACTTGTTCTGGATGTTAGGCTATGGGATTTTTGAACTTCAATTCTGTGATATCGTTCATATACACCTTCCCATAAACCCTGCATGCCTCATCTTCCAATCTGAAGTTGGAAGGAGGAAAGAAGGCGTGAAAGCAGGAGGTAGAGGATGCAAATTGACAAGTGCTTAGGGATCACATCCACTTTCCTCTTCACATCAGCTCAGATCATAAAATGGTAAAGAGGCAAATAATTACTTGCCAAGCAGCACCAACTTTCTTGACTTGGTACTACGGAAGACTGTTTGCTTTATCTTTGTGAATATACCTGTGTAGAGTTTGTCTGAGTCAATTTGCAACATATGTTATATGCAAAGAAATGAAACAGGACTGTCATAATTAGAAAACATTTTTGATGGATTATTTAGTAATAACTATGTATTTTGCTACAGGACCTTCCTATTTTGCAATATGCTGCTATTTTCTTTGGAAGAAAAACAAGCAGAACTTTATAAGACTAACAGTAAACGATTTCAAATTCAATACATGCATCTGAAGCATTAGGAAAAGATTTCTGAAATTATATATACTTTTTAAAGACTATGACTGCATCCTCTAACAAAAGGGTTTTGTTCTTCAGAGAGTAGCAAGTGTTGATGGCAATGGTTTAACCATAAGCAGAATGTTCCTTTCTGCTAGGTTTGTGCACAGCTAATAACATGCAATAGGATGCTGTGAGTTATTAACTTGTAGCACGGTGCAGTGACTGTGTAAGTACTGAGAATAAAATTATAGAGACCTACTCTTGTCTGTCGGCTCTCCCTTCACACCAAAGGACAGAAGATGGCACCCACTATTTCCTCATTGCTTAGTCCCTTTTATTCTTTTCTGAGTTGCAGAAGACACTTTCCTTCCCTCTACCAAGCATGCTGAGGGAGGATGGGAAACCATATTCTAACTATAGTTCTAAACACTTCAGGGTTTTTAAAGAAAAAAAAAAGTTGACATCTCTGAAAGCACTGTTGAAGTCATCTGCTGTATCAGAGATGCAACACCAGAAGGAGCTCTCTTCAGGGTCCTCAGAACACTTGAAAATGGTGCAGTTTTTTCCTCCTCTTAAATTGTTCAGGGTCTCTTTGAAGTAAAGTAGCAATCCTTTAAAAAAAAAAAAAAAGGCATGGTGTTGTATCATCTTTTGAAAGGAAGGCTGGCCTGCATGATCAGCACTTCTGCATTAAGAAACCTAAATGAAAGGTTCATTGTTAACACCTGAAATGCTTAGTCTCATCTCTCTACTTTTCAAAGGAACAAATAAATGCAAGACTTTTAAAGGAGGGAGAAGAGAATCTGAGCCCTCTGCTAGATAAGCTAAATTCAGAATTCATTCTTCATTCTAGCAATAGTTTGTCTTTGTCTTCTTCTGCAGTGTTTCAAGTATATTACATTTGCTTTAGATTCCTGAAAGCTTTAGCTAGACCAGTTTCTGGAGACATCTTTTAACATACTACATTTGGCAGCAGCATGAGGAAGATGATGAGCTCCAAGAATAAGTTAAATTTTAAGTTAACCACTGTTGGCTAGCACAACTGTTCTTGTCTAGACTAGAGTTTTAAAGTGATGGCTAGCTAAAAATGTTTTAACTGATCCACCTGTATCAGCTTTGCATGAATCCTACTCCTTTGGATAGTCTGTCACGTGCGCAGCAGCCAGAGGTGTTAATGTGTATTCTGTCTGCATGCAGACTTTCCCCTTTGTTACCCCCCATGTTTATATAGATTAAAATACTAATTGGGTAAGCAGCAGTTAGTTACAAATTCTATAGCTATCTTCAAGTCACACTGCACACCCCTTGTTTTCTCTTTCTGTTTTTGCTGTTTGGGCTCAGGTCTTGTCAAAAATAATAGTTCCGAACAGATCTTTCCATACACAGACATGTACACACACACAAATCTCCTGGGACATCAAATGGCTGAAACGGAATTATGCTTCTGGGCTAAAAACAGCTTTCACTTTCTGCACACCCACATACATATAATCAGTCCTTGTCTGGCTTGTCTTCTGGGGAAACGTAGCATGTCCCAATATCTCAATTTGCCTGTTTAATAGTAGCTGTAGTTTAATCATTATCAACTACTATAGACTTAGTTCTGGAAGCATCATTATGCTCATTTGCAATGCCATTAAAAATACTCCCCCCTAACAGCTAAGAAGTTTGAGTGAATGCTAACAGCTGGGTTACAGGTATTTTTCAATAGGGTGCCTCATGCTATTTCTAGGGGCACGGAACTCTCTGAAGGGGTGGGTGAAGGGTGCGTGTGTGTAGGTGTAGGATCAGCTAGGTGCTGCCGACCATATTCCAGCTGCTACCTTAATAGCAATACTTTGCCTCTGTTTGAGGCAGCAACTCCTTTTAGTGGGAGCAGGGAAATATGTGCTATTTGAAACTTATTATCCGATACCTCTATCAGCCTCTGTTCTAGCCCCCATGTAGGTCTTCATTTCTCTACTCTCTGGCTTCTCTGTTTGCTGTAATTTCCATAGGCTTTCTCCATCACCCCTTTTGCAAATTCTCCCTCATCAACTACAATGCCAACCCCCAAATTGTCATGTTCAAAGACAGAGTCTATGTGAAGACAATGTAAAACAGTAGAGATGATCACATCTAAAGGTATTGAGGCTTGTGTTGCCAGTAGCTGTTTCCATCTGTGATGAAAATGTTATTTTTAAGTGTTAAATGACTGCTGCTGTTTAGTATATGAAATTCCTAGAGCCGTCTTAATACACTGTAGCAAATAACATTGAGGCTGAGTTGTACTTCCAATTTAAACCCCTTCTTCATTGCTCTTAACTTTCTTTGTGGACTTTCTCAATAGAAGGAACCTTAAGGCTAGCTTGATACTAGAGCCACTAGAGATATGCAAGCAGTGTTTAATAGTACCTCTGCAGGTACCGAATACCTATCCAGACCAAGAATAATTTTTTTTTCTTTGTTCTGCTTTTAATTCTTTCTATTGTTAACCCAATGTTGTTATTCTGTGGATAAAATATAAAGCTATCGCTCATTTGCCAAGTAATGCTAAATGTTTTTCACACTGATTGATTTAAAATTATTAGCATGTGGTTGATACTATGGGTTGGTTTGCTTTCTTTACATCAAGCTTCATGAAGACAGTTTTCAACTGTCACAACTACTGAAACAGGCAGATTTGATTGACGTAGAAGCCATGGGTCAAGTAGACCCAAGTCAAACTCCTTACATAAATCAGAACAAGTTCCTTGCCTTTGCTGTTCTCAGCCTGGATAATAAAGGTAAAGCCAATCATGCTGCCCCAGCTGCATGCATGTGCAAGTTGTCCACTGGCTCGGCAGCTGCAATGTTGCTCTGCACTGTTAGCCCAAGCCCTGAAGGATCTCAGGATTCACAGAACCTATCATCCATGAGTCCATGAAGGCAATCAAGTTGTATATTGTACCTGCTCTTTCTAATCACGTTTGTTGTGTGAAACAATAAAATTGTTTATAAAGAGATATAATGTATTAAACAAGATAGTGCTGATCTGTGATTGAATTGTGCTTTCTGGGGTGGCTTTCTTTTGTCAGCCTTTGGCTGATAGCAGAAAGGTAGGAAAGGAAATTCAACAGCCTATGGAACTTAAATCACTTCACAGGAACTGAAACAAGCGTTAGGCCCTATGCAATTTGCATATATCCAGCAAGCCAGAAAGATTAATGCAGTCATTAACCATTTGTTTCACACCAGCCCTGATTCAGTCACTTAACATCAACACGGATCAGTTTTCCTCAGCCAACATTCAGCATCTTTCTAGAGTAAAGGCAAGGAGGATCAACTGTTTTGAGAGCAGTCTGAAGATAAAACATACCGGACAGAGCTAAATAGCCACTGTAAGGATTACACAGTTTTGTGTAAAATGTATCAAAATAGAATTCTAATGCTGAAATGTGTTTCAAACACAACATTACATTTCTGATTTCTCAGCGCCATGGGAGCTGAGATTGGGACATTAACAGCTGAAAGAACAAAAGGCAATAGGCTTCCCGCACAGTATCATTCTTCACGGTAAGACAGTCTGACCCTTGCTGTTCTTACTGTTCATGGATTTCTTGGTGTAATTTTCTGTTTGAGAGAGCTTAACTGTGAACTACAGTTTGTGGATACTATGTAATTCCATTACTAGATAACTACTACTCCAAAGCATATGAGAAGAACGAACGCATTAAGAGAATGGCTAATTTTTAGCCTTTATTTTAGAGCATATGGCTAAGGGATTGATCCCCTAAATGTGGAAAAAAACAGAGAAATCTGAAGTAGTAAATTCTTCCAAGGAACCTGTGTAAACTTTTCCTGCACAGAATTCATCAGCATGTTAATTTGGAGCTGCCAGGTAAAGAGTCTTCAGTTTAAAAAAAAAAAAACAACAATGATAAAATGACTTCCTCACTTCAGCCAGAAGCACATTCTTCATGCCATGTTTCTATTGCATACAAATTACTCGATCTGCTACCCTTGACTACTGGGGCTCTATCTGTGCCAGCATAACCAGACAAATAAAAGTACAAGCGTTGCACGCCAATTCTTACAGTCAATGAAGGTGGCTGAACTTCAAAGGCTCACAACAGATAAAGCGTCTACACAATGCTGTTCTTATCAGTCTTTTGTATTACCTCTCTGGTGGTATGTAGGCCTTACGGAGAAAGTGTAACAACTTATTTTGTATTGGTGAGGCACCAAGCAAACTAAGACTTAGTCAAACACTGAAAAAAACCCAAAAATAAAAAAAAATCTTTCCTTCTCGAGGATATGGAACGTGGTCACATTCGTCGAGTTGCAACAGGCCTAGGACACTCACAAGATAGTCTCACACACACAGGCATTATTTGATCAGAGATGACAGACTATGCAACCTTCACCTGCAGGCAGTTCAGCAATTTGTTCATATAATTTGGCAAGGATAGAGAAGTAATACTGGGCTCTAAAGTATCCACGTATCCTGAATTTGTTTGAATGTGGTAGCCACTCCTGATACAGAGTTACAGTCCAAACCCACCCATGTACAAGAATCGAGCTCTATCTGTGTATTTGTCCGTACTGACTATGCCAAACCAGTAAAAGAAATGTCATCCACAGTGTGATTGGCACACAAATTCCTCATCGCTCCAAAGCCATAGGCAGTATCAAGAAGTTCAGAGTCACCGGGGCCAGGCTGAGATCTGTGTGCCAACCTCTCTACAGAGAAAGGAGTACAAAACCCTGCTACTGTGGGGAGAAGTCACTGTGAGATTTCCTGCACCTTCTTTGGTAGACAGGCAGGAGAAAAGGATAGTGATGTGTAAGATACTGACAGTACAGTGTTTGTGCAGTGCTAGAGCTAGTGAGGCATCTCCTGTATTAGTTTCATGTTCTGCCCCTACACCACTTGGCCACGATCTGCCTGTACTCTGCAGACCCTCGCCTCCAGCAGTAGGAAAGGACTTAAGACCTCCTCTGCAATAATATCCACCCATCTTCTCTCCTCTGACAAGTGGCAGATCAATACTGTGGCAAACGATAGATCAAAAGCTCTAGAAGAGAAGGGAAAAGAGTAGAGCTCCCCATGTCACCTTGGACTGCTGAAGTCCATGATGAAACCTTCCCTCTCTCCATCCCCCAAGTCTTATTCCAGGTCCTGAACAGTTGGCAAGCAAAGATCAGTGAAGGGACACACATGCTCCATACAAGCTTCCTTCCTACATCCTACCAACTCTTGTCCAAAGTTCCAGTGGTGGCTTGGTATTTCATGGTACCGGGAAGTTTGGTGGGGGTGGAGAGGGATGCAAGACTTGGGTGGAAAGTCCGCCTGGCATGCAACAAGGGCAATTGCTTGGCTGTTTTTTAGGATTAGCACTAACCAGCCTCTCTCGGTAGCCAGGCTGTGAGCAGAATCTAGCAGTTCATTTAATGAACTGACAGTGCCCATTTTATCATCTTGGGCACAGAGCTTCCTGCAGAAGCTAGTTTTAGTTACTGACCCAACCTGTGGGTGCAACAAGACCAAACTGTTCCTCAGGAACAGAAAGAGTAGATCTCTCTGCCACAGTTTCATTCTCTGTTTGCTCAAGATGAGCCCTGCATCAGTGACTGCACAATGCCAAGATATGACATACCTGACTCCATGCTGAACTAATGCTTTGGCTCAGTATTTGATTTTCACAAGAAATGAAAAACAAATAGACATGGGAGATTACTGAAACCATGACAACAGGTCACTAACCAGGATGACTGGGCTCTACACTAGACTGACTTCTTCTTGCAAGCCATTTAAGTTTCCTAAGGTTACCTGGAGTACCGTTCATCTCTTTCTCGCGCTAAGAGGGCATTTGGTTTTGCTTGCGATGTTGCAAATGTGGCTGTTTCCTCCCAGAGGTATTTGCCCTTTGGGAAAGGGATCAAAGCACGCAATCAAATTTGTAAAGCACTGAAATACTTGTAAAAAAGTGTCACATACGGACTATTAAGAGGCTGTCTGTCAGTATTAATTTCAGAATAGCATAAAGAACCTTTTCTACCAGAAAAAAAGCTGCCTGTGTATAGGAGAAAGGGTCACACACTTATTTATTTTATTGAGTATAAATAAAGCCAGTATGTGGCTCCTGAAGGAGAATGTGAACAAAGTAAACCCTGAAGCTGAAGGTCAAGGGTTTAAAGGACTTTCCTTTCATTTAAGTTTTAGCAGCCTTGAAAGTAGAAATTGTCCCCCATCTCACATGGCTACCTCTTCCATAGATCAGGTCTTTGGTAGCACTCCAGTTTCACATCTATATTTATCTAATGATCAATGGACAAAATTTATTGAACTGCAGCATTTAGCAGCTGAGAAGTAAAGCTGAGAAGTAACAGATGTATCAGATAACTATGAAGACTTCTGGTATCTGGCTGAAATGAAACTTGTTCCTAGATAAACTAGCAGCTCCTTCGGTTTGACCATTAAGTTTCCTTCCCCTTCCACTGGTATTTAAAGAAAACCTCTCTGGGAATGCTGCAGCATCAGAGAAATTGCACAAGGCTTCTGTAAATTTCTGGGCTAATTGTGAAAACTTAAAAAAACCCCAACAAATCCTAAGTGCCGTGAAAATGAGTTTGCTACCACCTCTTTAGGCAGCAAAGACTGCAGCCAATGTCACTCTTCAAAAAAAAATTTAGTTTGATATTGCTAATAACAATTCTGTAGACAGAAATTAAATGCATAGAATTATGCAACGGTGTTACAATGCTTCAGGATAAGTAATTCTACTTAAGTGCCATGCGAAATAAAGTGAGCAAAAGAAGAAACACTTCTTTATAGCAACAAAAGGATCTGATGCCAGGAGAGAAGCAGCCATCCTAAGGGCACAACAAACAACTGCGTAGGTGCAGTTGCACTGACCATCCTTCCACTCCACGCAGATGCAAAAGCGGTTCTGTACTTCGCTGGAGTACTGCTTGGTGTGTATTGCTTGGCTTGCAAAGGCATTGATCAAGCTAGCTTGCAAACCTGGCCAACAGTGTTAGAGCTGTACTTGTCTACAATAAGTCTGGCTGAATCCTTGCCACCATTCTAAACCTGTGGGTCTTGGACAAATCCAATGCTGAGATCTCCTGACTGCAAATTTGCTAGCCATACAGTGCTCAACACCTCAGTATCGACACACTACCACCACACAACAAGGACAGCAGCAGCAACACTGACCAGAATTCAGTAAAAACTTGTATTATGTCTTATATTTGGCAGAAGTGCCATTTTGGCAGCTAAACTGTGCCCAACCTTGCCCTACTGAGCCTCATGGCCCACTCTCTGACCGATGCTTTGGCATAAAGACCATTTCCTGTTGGAAACTGGGCAAGGTCTCTTCTGCTCTAAGATCACCAGGCCACACTAGCCTGCAGCTGCTGAGCTCTGTCATCATCTTTGCTTTTAAAGCACTCTGGACAACCACGATGCTGCACAAAATACACCCATTTATTTAGCCAAATGACATTAGCTCTGCCTATTACATTGATGCAGCCAAACTGACATTTTTATTGATCCAAGTAGCCTGTTCTATGTCCCCTCTTCATTATTTTCCATTTGTCCAATTAACGTAAAAGGAGAGAAGAAAAATAGGCTGTGACAGGACCCGGAATCAGCTAGAGTATTCATGTGGAACTACTCCCCACCTTTTCTTTCAAATGAGCACATCAAAGTACACCAAGAAGCTCCCAGTCTCTAAACTAGAATATGTACTAGTTTATTAGGCTCTAAAATAAGCCCCCTCTTCAAATAGATAAAAAACTGAGATGTGCTTGGTAAGGCAGTCAATAAAAGAGTTTCAAAGCAAATCCTCCCTTCCTCATCACTCTGTCCTTGTGGAAAGAGGGACTCTGTCTCTTCTGCTGGAGTTTCCCTTCCCATGTCGCTGCTCTTCTTTCCCTCTAAAAGGTTTTCCTAACAGAAGAATGGCTGTTTTTTTCTGAGAGAAGGTGCAAATACTTCCATGGTATTTCACCTGAGTGCAGCAGCTACAACAAAATAAACGGACAGCTCTTCCTCACTGCTACTCTGCTACAACACACAGCACTTGAAACAAACTGAACAAACCAAGCAGTTATACCCTTTGCTGCATAAGCCATCCATCCGGTGCCGTTTGCATATACTAAAAAGCAAAAAACAAGAACTGTCCTAGCACAGCTCAACTGACGTGCCCAGAATCTTCATTACTACAGTACATCCAAGATAATGAATTTCCTGCAGTCAAGCATGAACAGAAGACCTGGGAACAATGAGCTAGCTAAATTTAATTCAGAGTGTTAAACCTTGATTTTTGTTGTCAGATTTGATGCACAACTTAAAAATAAGCCATGAAGAGCTGCAAAGACAATATTATTCTTCCTTCTACGAAGAAGAAACTAAGCAGAAGGCAGCTGCCAATAAGGTAGCATTTGTTTTAGTCACATAAATAACATCTTCCATAACCTCCATTTCTTGATGTCAACAAATGACAGTAATAGAGAAACTGAGATAACAGCAGGTTCTCCATGAGCCCAGAGGTAGCATTGGGTCTCAAGTGATGGACAGTTGAGCACTGTGTGCCAGATGGTCTTAAAACCTGTGCAGTGGCTGGACACATTCTGAATGGCTTCTCTTTACAGTAGAATGTAAATGGTATGTGTTTACTAAGCTGTGCAGGAATCAGAGGGAGATGGTTTGTGTAGCAGCTGTATTTTTTTGTTTTGTTTTTAAATGAGATGTGTGAACCTGTAATCAAAATGTTTTTAAAAAGCTCTTCCTTTTTACAGCTTCCTTTCCCAGCTGCCAACATGTTTTATATCTACAAGCTTTGAGAATTTTCATGACTGTTTGATGTAATAGCTTCAACAGCAATTGTGGGGTTGTTCGATGTTTATAGCTATATCCAATTAGTTAGCATGGGGATGGCTTTGGTGCCTAATTTGTTCCATTTCTGTTTTCTCCAATACATTTCCACTGAGATCAGAATACCAGAAACAAAGTCAAACTGCACAAGCCAATCAATGTCAGATGCTGAACCCAGCAGATGAAACTGTGAGAAGTGCCTTCTGAATAATGAAAATAGATTTTTTTATTAATTACAGTTATGCAGCATCCCTCTCTCTCTCTCATCCCCCCACCATCCAAATAGGACATCTGAGATAGATGATAGTATATTTTGGCTAGGCTCTTTTCTCTCATTTGGAATAATTTCACTGACTTTGTAAAACAGGCACCCAGCAGGTAAAACAATTAGCCAGAAGGTTTCCCATTCAAAGGCAAAACAGGTTACAACGGTTCATCTTGGGCCCCCACCCTCTGTCTCTCAAGCAATTCTGTCACTCTAGATGCAGGTGAGAAATCAGTGTAATTAGTACATATTTCTCAGTGGTAGCTGAACTGTCCTACCTTGTATACACCATTTTTCCTCCTTGTTCCACATGCACAGCAGCATCTTACCTTCAGCAGTATAAAGGGAAGATCAAGTCAATTAGTGGTGAGAGGAAAAAAAGCAGTTTCTCTTGTATATAAGAAGGGGACAGCAAGTACTGAACAGATTAGGTGGCTCATTACATTCTTTTTCATCCTAGATTTTAAAAGGCAGCAAAAATGCTAAAATATCATCAGAAGTATTTGCTATGAGTCTCTGCAGTCATACCAAAGTCTAAATGCAACAAAGAAGTATTAGAAATCCCACGCGAAGCCTAGGTGCCCAACAATTCCAGATCAGAGAACTGAAATGTTTCACATGGCATTTAGAATGCCACAAGCATCAGAGATATGCCCTTTGGAGATGATACGAGGCATCAGTACATCTCATTATCCTTTACACTAGAAAAATCCAAATGTTCACTCCACTACTGAAATTTTACTGCTACACCTAGCCTCACTTGCAAAGGGCCCAACCACAAAGAATTTGTTCTTACAGAAAGAAAACCTTGAATATGAAGAGTACTTTCTTTCTGCTGAGTTTCCTACATTGAAGTAAACAAAGCCCAACCCTTTTCACACAGAAAAATCATCAAATTTGTGGATTAAACACAGATTAATCACTATCCTCTGAGCACATTGGCAACATTACACATTTCTTTGGCATAAAAAAACCCAATCATGTTCAAATGAGATCGCTGTCTCCATCCAGAATAGAACTGCGAGTGATTGAGTTACCATGGTGTACAGCAAATTACAGCTTGTCCATTGAGCAACAGTAGCCAAGGCCATGTATGCCTGTAACCCATTGCAAATGCAAAGTAAAACCACTTCCACCTGGTTTAAGCTAAAATCTTGTACTAAGTTACCATTTATCACCAGCGCTTCAGTAACACTTCACACGCATTCTCCTCCTCTTGCAAACATAGCCCTTCACACACAGTACCTCAAACATTTGTTATCATATGAATGTAGATTTAGGGAGGCAGCACTGAAGTTGTTTACATGGAAATTTGAACAGGCCATGCAGAATAAGACTCTCGGTGCCTTGGGAAGTTTTCAACTGCAGCATAAACCAGACGCAATTTTCATGTCATGCGTGAATGATGGCACTTCCAGAAGGACAACATCCACTGTTATCACCTCGAAGTGTTGTCTGCCCTTGAAGAGAGGGGAATGCCAGCTCCTCCATCAAAAAACAACACTCCTTGCAGCACAAGATTTTCCCTTAGCATTCTCCCACCTAAGAACTGACCAAGCTTGACCTGCATTACCTCACAGAAGTTAGCAGAATCACAGCCTGTAGCAGTCTGCCAGCATGCCAAGTAAAATACTACTCTGATCTGTGCAGTCAGAGTGTCTTTTTTCCAGCCTTGGCTGGATTGCCTTTGAGCTGGATCCTCAGCTCCAGTGACATCTTCAAAGAGACCAACAGCTGCAAGGTATTGCACTGATTACTACAACAGACTAGGACTAAGATGGCTGTGAAATCTCACTGCATCATAATGAGACACAGATATTATAACCCAACAGGGAGACGTGAACTGGAATGGGCAAAGACGACACGCAAAAGGAATACAGCATTTGCTGATGTTAAAGGGCAGTCACCCACAGTGTCATCCCTCTTTTCCTTCCCCTGTGCGAGTCCCAGCCAGATGCAATAGCTTTCTGTAAGGCCACTAGTCAGGATGAAAATGAGCCAACAGCCAGTGTTTCTAAGTCAGCCTGACTTGTTACATTCAAGGCACAGCCCCATGTTTATATTGTGTCCATTATCCTTGGGTTGGAAGACATCTCCCTAGACCACAAAGTCTCTGGGATTCTACATTAAAGCCAGGGATAACATGGCAGAACACAAGGAACACAGGCTTCACAAGAGGAATTTCTTAAGCACAGCCATTTTATATGATACACGCAGAGAATCACAGACTAGGATTCACAAACCCCAGCTCTGTGACACAGCAGCCACTTAAGCCCACTGATGATGCTACGGAAGAGCACAAAGAGCTAGACCTGCATGAAGATTTCAGCAGGTATATGTTCTGCCCAACTCAAAGGCTGCAGCCACTGAAGCAGGCCTCGGCAGCAAGGTTCGCCAGCAGTAACGGTGTGGAACGGCAAAGGGGCCCACACTAACAAACTTGAGCTAACAAGCTGTAACTGGCACTGTGGGAGTGCGGTGGCAGCAGCCACAGCTACAGTCATGGCACAAAGGAAGCCTAACGTACTGTGGGAGTCCTTGGTGGTGTGAAGGATGGGAGAAGCAGCGTGACACATACCTAAGAAACACCTGGGATCTAACAGTCTGGTTGGCAGAAGCAGTGTGAGGGCCCTAAGGGTTTTCTTTTGTTTTGTTTTTAACACAGGTGCTTACAGTCTACAGAGAGTTGTACTTTCAATGTTACAGGTTTCTGCGCATCTGTACTCTCACATCAGGGATGACCTGGGCCCATCTACACTGCTAAAAGGAGCTAGACAGTGGAGGCAATCTACTCAAAAAGCAGCCTGCTGTCTAGACTTGGACAATGAACCAAATTCTGCTTCAGCTTTACCAAGAACAGCCAGGTGACTGGAAAACAAGTAAGAAAAACAGGTGGGGTCACAGGATGAAACTAGAAAAGGAGAGGCCTAGTCCAACAGAAGCTGCACACAGGAATCAGAAACACTCTCCTCTTCCAGGCATTTTCTGTACTCAACAGCTGGGAGCAATCAGAGGTGCATTCTCTGTCTTTTGTAAGAGCTAGGCATGAGCATGTGCATCTCAGAAGTGGGAGAAGAGATTTCAGGGTAAAGTGAACAGCTCTGCTGTAGATGCTCCTCAGACTCTGCATCTTGAGAGACCCAAACTGGAAAGTATAACCCTAGTTAGCTCTGCAGTCTAACTCTGCAGTAAAGGAGCTGTAAAATGAGAGGCATTCCACTTATTTATCAGCTTAGCAAGTAAAGAAATCCTGCAGAGCATGGATGGCTCAGATGCACCTCGCCCCCCATCTGTAGGGATCAGAGACCTATGGCAATTCCTTAACTGTCAGTGTAGGGGGTGCTCTGAGCTAAGCACTCTCCCTACTATCCCAGGTGTTAACTGCCACTGGGCTAGGAGGAAATCCCAGAAGCAAGTTCTTCCTTCCCCCAAAAGCAGTGCCCCGCTTATTAGACTACACAAAGAATGCAAGGGCAAGCCCGAGTGACACGCCAGAAGACTTCAAGAATCACCGCACAGCCTAAACATGCCAGACATTGCTTCCTAAAATTGCTTCTGCAGTTGTTGAATCATCAGAAGAGCTCTCTTCACACCTGCTGCAGTTTAATTGGTTTGACCACAGGTGACCAGGCTGTATACAATACTCTACATATGGTGGCACAGTCTTAGTACTTCCCTTTTTCTGCTGAAAATTCCTCACTAAGCATGTCTGGAAACAGGAATACAAAATTGAGATCATCACAGGGTGCAGGTAGAGCGAGCTCTGTCATAACACCCACTATCCACATTCAGTTTGTTGACAGCTCTGTTAGGGCAAGGGGCTGGCCACTCTGTTTTCCTCTTTTCCTCAGCCCACTGGTTCCATTTGCATTACTGCCACACATAGCAATGGTCTTTACTCCTTCACAGTTCAGTTACCTCCTCTCTACAAATTTTTCTCCTAATATTGAGGCAAACTTAATCGCTCATCAAGCCAAGCGTGCCTCAGACGTACCCTTCCTGTGTTGCCCTTTAAACATGGAAGCAGTCACACAGTAAAATCCAAAGAGCCATTGAAAAAATTCTTCAGGTTTCATCTTCACTGCACTGCCCACAAGATACATGACAATGGTTGGACAGACCATGCTGTTCCAATACTGGTCATTTCCCAAGTTGCAATTTTTTTTCCCCCTTCTACTGTTATCCAGTGTTCCTCTGGCCTCTTGTATCCCTCTCCTATTTTTCTATAATTGTTCAAAGGTCTTTGGGATGGGGCTTAACTTTTCATTATATACACAGTAGAGTCCTGAGTCTGATTGGAGCTCTTAGATGCAACAATAAAAATTAATAATAATAGCTGCAGAACAGGGGTAACACTCTCCAGTTGTGATGGGCATGC
Source organism: Aptenodytes forsteri (assembly GCF_000699145.1). Lineage (NCBI taxonomy): Eukaryota > Metazoa > Chordata > Aves > Sphenisciformes > Spheniscidae > Aptenodytes > Aptenodytes forsteri. Next base: position 2,935,888 of record NW_008795857.1, on the reverse strand, counting down.
TGGAAAGATTACTTTATGTTTATAAAGCTCTTTGAGACTCTTGGATGAAAGTCAAGCTAGTGATGCACAGGATTTATTATTCTATTCAGCACTTCAGTATCCAAGGCTAGCATCTATTCTAGTTGAAAAAGATTTTTACTGCATTGTAAAATGGAAACAAAATGAAATATATACAGTGCATGGTGCTTTATATATAAGGCACAGGCAGCACAGAAACAGAATTTCATTATTGAAATGGATGTAGCTGAAGCTGTTACACACAGTAGGTAAAAGACCAGATTCAGTGACCTCTTATTCCATTTAATCAAACCTGTTAGTATATGGTTTTCCAAAGGCCAAAGAAAATTTCTGTTTGTTTGGTGTTGTTTTTTCTTTATCAGGTATTTCATCAGTTTGTAATAAACCTTTGTAGTTGCTTATGACATGAATCTCAAGCAGACTTGACCAGCAATGAAATGAAAATAAAGTGGATGTATGTTTAACAAACCCACAGTTCTGCTGTAATATGCTGTGCATTTAACCACCAGATAGTAACCATTCAAAGAGGCTGCACTCCCTCCTCCCCATCACAAGCTTCTGCTCATTTCAGAGCATCCCCCACTGCTCTATTTAGATACAGGTCCCTAGCAAGTTCCCCACCCCAGTTCTGCGCTTGCTGAGCACAGAGGGTAGACGATGCTGTTTTAATGGTGCTAGTTATGCTATACGTGGTCTTGCTGTTTCTAGGAATAGACATGCTCAGACATCAATTAACATCTAATTGTGGGAATTAATCTTGTTCCTCTGCCTCAGACGCCACAGAGATCAAACCAAGCCCATTTGCAGCTCTATTTTTAATTTAGTGGAATTACAGTTTTTCCATCCAGTGAAAAATAATTAAGTGACATGCTGTCCAGAGAATACACAGTTCAGGGATCAGGATTTTTATGAAGAAATGAAACAAGCAGGAAGAGATCATAACTGTTTGTGCCAAAGGAAAAGCATCTTTGTTACTGCAAGTCTTTCCTCTCTTCTTCACACTTTCTCAGCAGTATTTTCTTCACACCTTCCTGCTTGAGTGATCCTTACAGAGACAGTGAGGATTATGAGTGGCTTGGGAAGGAGCTGAATTTACCACCCTAGCGGATAATTCCTAATTCTCAGGGTCAGCCTGTGCATAAGGGCAAAACAAGCATGGAAAGAAAATAAAACAAGGAAGAGGAGGGAAAGGATTTAAAAACAGCAACAACAAAAATCAAGCAAAATGTTTTTGCAGCACTCCCTTAAAGCAGTCACCCATCTTCTTTATTAACTGCTGAAGAGAAAAATTGCAGGCCACAGACAAGGCTTTACTGTATTTTGCAAGTCTTTGTACTGAATGAAGCCAAGCAGTTTTCAGCAGACAGCTCCCAATCTTAAGATACTGTCCCAGTTTCCTATGTACATGAGCAAGGAGGACTTGAGCTTGGCTGGTGAAGTTAGGGTGGAAACAGGCTGAAAAAGATTCAGCAAGAAAAAATAGAATCCTGTAAGATAAGAGCGAACCTGCAACAGATACCAATCAGAAAGCTATCTGAGCCTGACCCTCTAAAAGGGCTGTGTGAGATAACTCAGACATGAAACTACACTCTGGGATTGGGTCACAACACCCTCTTATATTAAACCTAAAGCAGCTGAAGCAAGCATTATGTCCACTTACAACGCAGACTAGTGACCTATATTTCTTACTGTATGGAAAGGGACTTTGATGGCTCCTCTGGTTTTCAGAAAGAACTGAACCACTCATTCCACATTCCTAGGTTAAATTGGCAAAGTCCTAGGTTAAATCCCAAGGTCAATTGGCATGACGTGTAGCTTCACTCATTTTTACTGCTTATGTCAGTCCAATTATTCTCTTGGCTCCTCAGCACCAGTGGCTACATCAGAGTTGATCTCACCTAAGGCCATCACCCCCCTGCTTCCTTCTGTCATTTGCCAAATACAGCATGCCTAGGAATGAGTACCACTGAACCCCTCCTTTTACTTCCTCCTGCTAAAGGAGGATGTGGAACATTCCCACTTCAATGCATTCATAACAGCTCGAACTCCCTCCAGAAACGCAGCTTAAGGAAAAGATGCATGTGTGAAGCTTTCTGGCACCTTTACTGTAGGTCACTCCCTGTGTGAGGAGCCCACTTGGAGTGGATGAACATCAGCCAGCCCTGCACCCAGAGAAATTGCAGATTTTACCAAGAAATAAAAAGGGTGGTGGAGGAGCACCACCATTCCATCTGCTCTCATAGGCTTTCAAATCCCACTTTCTTACTTTAAAACAAAGGAGTGGTCCCCAGAGCTTTGGCAACCAGACCCATCTTCCCCACATTGCACTGTAGTCTTAAACGTGACAAGTGTTGGTGGAGATTTGCCACATCACACCTGATTCAAGAAACTTCTGGTTCCTGTAGAAGGGGAAGATGCTCAAAAACGAGACTCAGTTTGGTGAGACTTTCCTAGGAACAGGCCAAATTTACACATGCTTATGTGTGAGTGAAAGGCAGAGACAGGCTGTTTGTAGCAATCTGCAGTAAGACAAGAAAACCAAACCCATTTATTCAACGCACATCATTAGTGACTTAATTTACATTCCTACCAAGCAGCAATAAACATCCTTCTGCTGCTTCCCGTTCCCCTCCCCCCAGCCTTTCCATTACGAGCTCAGCTGGAGGCAAGGAAGGAGTGGGAGAGGAGGGAAACAGAGAACCTAATTCCATAAACTAATTCCTGGTTCTCAAAATACCGATACATAATTCTGCCAGTACGTGTCAACCTTGACTTATAACCTCCGTGCCCCCTTACTCATTGCTGACAGCAGAGCTCCAAACTACTAACACCACATCTCAAGAACAATTTGACTTGCTTGCCACTTCTTCTACTTCCTTATTCCCGGAGTTTTCCCCTGTCCCTCCTAATTGCACTCCCCCAAATCACTCCTCACCAACAATCCATACCATTACGATCCAGTACTTTTCTGAAGCAAGAGAAAGTAATGTGATCAGTGAGAGAGCTGAAAGAATCCATTCCATGCTGTTTCATCCTATCCTGCAGTAAACATCATACTTTCTTTAGGAGACTGACATTGCAATAAAACAAGAATAAAGAAATTTAACCCTTCCCAGCACAAAGGTCTTAATTCTCTGTGCAGGTGAAACACCCACAAAACACATAAAGCAAGGACCATTCTAACTGGATGGTAATTACCTCATCTGCAAATTACACAGTATTTTCTGGTGAGAAAAAGCACTTGCTATCACCTTGGAAGTATATCCTATAGTAGGGAAGAAAAGAAAGAATACAGAATTAAAACTCTCAGATAAAGAAAGTAACCTTAACGTAAATCCTAAGCACAGAAACAGTACTTTAAAAAGTAAGCCATGCTCAAACAAAAGCATTCTCACATTCAGAGATCTCGTCTCTTTCTTTCTTCACAGACCTCAAAGGCAGAGACAGTGACACCCTGATCCAGGAGCAATGGGTTTACTTCTTCAGAGCAACAGACACGCCTGAACTCAACAGTAACAAACAGTTACAGTTAAAGTGGTGCAAACATGACAAAAGAACTCTAATTGCTAAACACAACAGTGGTTTGGGGAACATGCCACAGGCGTGGAAGTAATGCCGAAGCACACCAGCACTTTACACAGTATTTGTAAATAACAGGCAAGATTTTACTGAGCAAGAGAAAAGGGTGTTTAGACGAAAAACTGCAGTATCCCATTTCTGACTTAAGTTGCAAAGCAAACCAAACCGTGACTTACATTCCTACCTCAGTTTCCTATTTATAAAATGATGAGACTAATATTCAGACACCTTTTAAAATATTTTACTATCTTTGTTTGACAAATGCAACACTAATTAAGTTTATTCATGCTAGTCACTTCTATCATACTCATTAGCTCTACTTGAAGACATCACAGCTTTATTAGAGAAAACCAAAACTGCTTCATAAATTTCAATTACCTAGTACAAATCATTATTACTATTATTTTATTAACTCTTGTGTAATTGCCTGTTGTGCATCCAAAGTTAATATATGTAAATCCCATAGTTTTTTCTAAATCCATAGAAGTTTTTTCTGAACCTTTTATCTGCATGCTTAGCACATGTGTGTGCTTAAATAATTTTTTTCATTAGCTTTAAAATCTCCATCCTGAAACATTCATTGTGCTTACACATACTGGTGTGATTTAGACATTAAAACATTATTTTTTTGTGATATTGCTTACTTCCAAAGCAGCCATTTGTCTCACTGAAAAAAAAAAATTAAATCATCTTACCATTTAGATGTATGCAGAAATATTTATATTTTCAGGAAATCTTGAAAAAGGGGATCACATCATTATTTCTTTGATTTTTTTTTTTTTTTTTAAAGAGGAAAACAAAGACAGCCACCTGCTTGGGTCTTAGGTATAATTAAAGTATCAAGATCCCAAATTACTAATCAACAGCTTTCACTCAGCTGTTGCCTATTGATGGTGATGGTCTGCTTTTATAGAACACCTGAGGACTTAAAACACGCACCTGAGAGAAGGCAGCATTCAGTTTTGAGCATTACTCCAAGGACCGTTATTAATTGGTAAAATAACCATGTGTTCCCTGAGGCAGGGATCAGAACTCTGGACTTCCAAGTGATTGAAGTACTTCATGTGGGAGCCAAATTTCCTCTTCCCATGTATCATTTTGTGCATTGATGACACAGCTTTAATAACACAGGTAGCAAGTACTCTGCCTCTCTCCCAGTGAGCTACAGGCTTAGAGTATTTCTGGGAGTGGAGATGTGACTTTGAAAGTCATGACGTTGCAAAGAAAACAATCTCTCGCTTTCTGCATGGTTTCTCTGACGAGGTGTTATGTACCAAGGTGACACCTCCATCTCTTTTCCTACAATGAGGACACGTTGCAGAAGAAATAAAAGCTGTCTTCTCTTTGTAGGCATCTCTGCTCAGTAAAGAACTCCAGACGATATCCCGAGTGTTTCCAAATGAAACACTTGAACTCTAGAGACTCTAGAGACAGGATGGATGATAGACCCTTCAACTCAGAATTTCCTACTGGTTAGCTCTGTCTTGTGTTCAAAACACTGTTCTAGAAGTCATTTTGATATACCCAGCTTTTCCTATACATCATTCAAGGAGTGCAAGTGGGATTTGATACAGGTTTCAATTCAACTCCAGGGACAGGTGATTAAAAAAATAAAGCATTCTGGCATTTAAAGTGCCATACTTTGTCGTGCTGAATTGTTTTTGGTATCTAGCTCTTAGAAACTGACATAATGAAACTGTACTTAACTTGCCTTCCTCAAAATTAACAAGCATCTGAAGGTAAACACTGCGAGTTGTTTAAAACAAAAGAAGTGGGGGAAAAGGGTACAAGACTCAATTGATGGAAAGCAGAAAACATGTAATATTAGAATAAAAGAAGAGATTTCAGGGAAGACTATAGCAGTTTTACCAATGCAGGGGTGAGCAGGTCCTGTACAGACCCATACTCTTCCCTGGAGCGCGGCACAAACAACTGAATACCACCTTGGGAGCCGTGATGCATGGCAGTCCCCAAGAATTAGATGGGAAATCATGACGCCGTGATTGGAAAAGCAAGGAAAACAACAGAAAAAAACGGAACGAATCACGGGGCATCTCTTGTAAATAAACATAACGACGATGGAACTGCTGTCAAATAAAATTATACAAATTACAGATCGTAAACTGGTAGCTCCAAAACAGCCTGATTGATTACTCAAAATGAAACGAGAAGCCGGCAGAAGACACCTCCAGCATACTAAGCAGCTCCTCAGCCGACAGCTGCGGCTCCAGCGGCATGGCCAGGCCTAGGAGCGAGCTGGGGACAAACCACCCCAGAGGCAACTTCATGCACAGCGTGACATTAACAGGCTACACGCTACTTATAGGTCTTGTTTCTCCCCAGTGTGGTGCGCCCTTTGTGTATGGGTGCCACTACCCGGTTGGGAAAGCGTTGACAGGGACGGCGCGGTAAGCAACGGGCGCAGGCCACGGCAGCGAAAGCTGCCACTCCCGGGTTGGGGAAGCGTTGACAGGGACGGCGCGGTAGGCAACGGGCGCAGGCCACGGCAGCGAAAGCGACCGATTGCGGTACGCCTGCCTACTGCTGCCGCGGTGGAGCTGCTTCGGCCAAAAAAAGGAAAGCCGCTCATTTAGCCAACAGAGTTAAAACAAGGCAAAAAGGGGCCCCGGCACCGCCTCCTCAGCCCGGCGGCCCCGCCTTACCTCAGCCGCGGGGCCGGCGGTCTCCGGCTC
>NW_008795857.1:2929146-2929369 GCF_000699145.1 Aptenodytes forsteri | reverse complement strand
GAAAGCCGGTGGCATTTTTGGAAATGCTGCGGGAGAGGGGTCGGACCCCTCGTTTGGAGCCCAGAAGAGGGAGCGCCCCCTCCGGGCAGAGCCGGGGGGGGGCCGGGGCACGGCCTGCGGGAGGGTCAGCGCTGTCGGGTTGCACCCTCAGGTGACAGTGGCTCTCCAGGCGTTTCTGGGCAGGGCCCCAGCTCCGCTGTCAGACTGCGGGGGGCGCGGGAGG
>NW_008795857.1:2867195-2928483 GCF_000699145.1 Aptenodytes forsteri | reverse complement strand
CGTCGCCTTGTGAGGCTCTTCTGGGAGGTGCCGCGGTGTTACGTCTTTCACGGCGATATCTGATCACAGTAAGATACCTCTCCCTGGGACAGAAAAACCACCTTTCTTGTAAAAAGTCATCTCATTTTAAATTTGAATGGTCTCCTTCAATAGAGTAAGTTGGTTTTGTCGTTTATTCTGTCTGTACAAAACACGCCAGATTTGTTGCTAGAGATAAAGCTATAGCGAAGGACAATGTTCAATAAAGATATCAAAGGGTTTCTCACAAAGCGATGCTCAATATACACTTCACATTATTAATACCAAGCAAAGAAATAGGTAGCCCTTGTAGATCATCCATCTCCAGAGGGAAAAGGACTTTGCACAGCAGGTTTTTATGTAAAATTTCATCCGGTGCCCAAAAAGTCCCAATCGGTTCTTTCAGCTGTATTTCACTGAGTATCATAGAAAAAAATAGTAAACCCTTAAATACATGATTGGCATTAAGCTCACAATGTCAACCTTAATATGTCACTGTTACCCATCTGGCTGGGTGTGCGGAGATCAGAAAGCATTAAATAGTTTGTAGGTTGCTTTCCCTTCACTCTTTACTTGCCCAGCAGCTTGGCAGTGTTTGCTTGGGATACTCTGCAACAAATTCTGTGAAAGAAGCAAAACCAAATATTGCCTCAGCTTCTCTAACAGCATGAAGCTCATACTGTAGCTCAGCTAAATCTTCCTTTGAGGTCTTGGCCAGACAAACTGTTATTTAACTCACCTGCTTTTCTTTTTTAATAAACTTGTCTTTAAAATGTATGAGGCGCATCGGAGGGGACAAGGTGTACAAGGACAGAATGTGCACTGTCAGCCAAATAAGCAGCTAAATGCAATAAATAAGTAACGAGAGGAAGCAGAAGGCCCTGAAAGACAGGCCCATAAAGATGTGGGAATGCCCAAGAGAGCAGTCTCGTAGAAGAGCAAACACTACAGCTTTGCTCCCAGACAGCCACCCAGCACAGCGGACGTGGAAGAGAAAGCTACCACTGCTCGGGGCAGATGCAGTAAGACTCCAAACGCAGGCACAGGCACTTCCAGGGCGAGAAATGCTAATGATTTACATGAAAGTAGTCAGACAGACGCTAATTGCAGGTCGCAAGGGAAAGGAGAATCAGTTCCTACTTGCAGTGATGAGCTCCGTGTGACTATCCTAGAGGGATTAGATAGTCTGCCGTTTCAGTTCACTAAAAATCTTACAGCATTGCTCAGTAATGACTGAAGCCAATTCAGGCAAATCTGGAATTGTCCCCTCTTCTTCCTTTCCCTTCCCCAAGATGAGAAGGGCAACACTCACCTTTCCCTAATGCCATGTGTCCGGCAAGTCGGAGATGCTACGCGATACTTCCAAATGTTTACAGAATGGGCAGTAAGTAACGTGCCCAGGCTGCTTGCTTGTTGATAAAAAGAATCAAAGTGAAGATGAGGATGAGGGGAGGGACACAACTGTGACGTGCCCCAACTGATACATGCAGAAGTACGTGGGGAAAAATCCCGTCATCCATCTGTTGGAAAGTGACACCGTCTTAAAACTGTTAAATCCGAGTTGATGCCATTATTCCCAAGCGTTTCATTGATTTGTTACATCGCCAAAAACATTATTAACTGCCCAGATCACTGTGTACCCTTGGCTTTGCATTTCTCCATTTAAATAGATGGAGACTGGGGGAGATATTTTCAAACAGAGGAGCTGTAAATTTGAGGACTATTTGATTTTCAGAGGTGCTGAGATTTAACTGCTGGTGAAATCAATTGGAGGGGTATTTGCTCAGCACTGCTGAAAATTAGGGTGGGTTTGCTCAGGTAGTGCATCAATACGAAAAGAAAAGCCTAGTTTATGCAGCCAGGTTGAAGATTTTGACCATGATTTTTATCAAGCCTCAGTCTAAGGCCAAGTGCAAGATCCGTGTGGCGCATGGAAAAAAATCCTCATTTTGTTCTTCACAAATGTTAAGAGCAGCAATTTTGACTCAGCTTTTCTTTCTCAGTAGCACATGGTGCTCTGGAGATTAATGGGCCTGCTCTGTTATGTTAATACTTAGATGCTCGTTAACAGAGTTGTCCCCTTTGGGGTGGAGGGGCAGCAGGATTGATAGCTAAAATTTCTGACACTGGCTGTGGAAAGCCCTTTTCTCTGTTCCTTAAGAGGGGAAAACCTATAAAAAGATTTGTTTTACCATGAAAATGCAAAAGGGCCTGTGGTACATTAATTTTTCATATGAAAAACATAGAAACAGGTTGCAAGTTTAAATAATTTACTTAGAAGAGGTAACATCCTCTCTCTTTTATCTAAAACTCATTCATTTCTCAAATACAGATGTTTCTGAGGCACAGACTACTGCTGGCTCCTGGACAGTCTGTAGTGGGTGTGGTTTTACCGGCTCAGGGGAAACCCCGGGGTGATAAGCCAGCCCCTAGTGCCAGCTCATCCCACCACAGCCAGATCAGGGGAACAGCAGGGTGAGGGAGGAGAAAGGCCCTATCGGTCAAGACTTCTGTAGTAAAATGCACACGTGAAACCCAATAAACTATCCCTTAAAGCAGCCTAGATACTTACGGTGATACCCTTATGAATTTATTCTCGAACCGTCCGCAGTTGGTATTATTCCTGGACTCACATCTATAAGGATTTCTGGGATACTCTTTCACACTGTAGTTATTAGGTAAAGCTTTGCCGTGCTTTAGTCATCCTGCTTTCTGGGGTTAAGCTCTATATAAGGAAGCGGAACACCTCCCAAACCTTTTCTGGCTACATGGTGCAGTATCATTGAATCTGATAATTATGATTCATACTATGCAGAGGGTTATGAATGCAACAGTGCTAAATAGAGAACAAGAACAGAAAATGTTTGAGTGCACCAAAAACACTCAAAATACTTCACTGTCCTGGTTTCGGCTGGGATAGAGTTAATTTTCTCCCTAGCAGCTGGTACAGTGCTGTGTTTTGGATTTAGGATGCTCTACCGACTGAGAAGGCTGGAGGTGCACAAGAAGCTGGGAGGGGGCACAGCCAGGACAGCTGACCCAAACTGGCCAAAGGGACATTCCATACCATGTGACGTCATGCTCAGTATATAAACGGGGGGCAGTTGGCCGGGGGGCGGCGACTGCCACTCGGGAACTGGCTGGGCATCGGTCGGTGGGTGGTGAGCAATTGCATTGTGCATCGCTTGCTTTGTATATTCTATTATTATTATTGTTATAATACTTTATTTCAATTATTAAAATGTTCTTTGCTCAACCCATGAGTTTTCTCACTTTTCCGATTCTCTCCCCCATCCCACCGGGGGGGCAGAGATTGAGCAAGCGGCTGTGTGGTGCTCAGTTGCTGGCTGAGGTTAAACCACAACATTCACAACAGCAGAAAAACGGGAGTCTGTCTATTTACAAGCAGTCCCATCTTTCAGAAATCTCCATCCAAATATCAATGTTGGAAGCCCTTCTTTGCCAAGAATTCACTCCAATTAGAGACTGAATCGGAAAACAAAATCTCCTGCTGCTTTCAACACCTTTCCCAACAAGAAAGAGCATTACAAGCATACCAATAAAGTGTATTTTCTAAGGCATTGCTCTCACGCTAGGAAAAGCAGCTTTGGAAACACCACCACCTCGAGCCTCCCACCACGTCGGGAACGGCATTAGTGAAGAAGCTGGCAGAAGAGGAGTGTCTTAATCTCCCCTGAGTTGTATTGGGGTGGAACCACTCACAAAGGTCTTTCTTCCATGCAAGGCCTACTAATAAGGAATTAGATCAGTGTCTCTCATCTCTCACTACAGAATGGCCTTTTTAAAAGAAAAGTGTAGAAAAAGAATTGTTTTCAATATTCCACATTACAAAACCATCTGACAGATGGCAGCTGACAGGGAATGTGGCTGTTTTGACCTAACTTACACATCTGAGGAGCAAAGAGCATTCTGCACTTGGGATGGATAGTTAAATCATGCTTATACTATTTGCTAATGATTAGTTTGTGAGAGCTGATTGTATTAGATACTAGCTATTTTCCAACAGCTATATGACCTCATGGAACAAGCCCATATCAATCTGATTTTAGATTGCAAACATTACAGTGCCAAACAGTGATGGCTATGAGTACAGTCTCTCTGCTAAAATTTCTTCACACAAAATACTCAGTGAGTAGCTCTGGCTGCAAGATCCACTTACAGAAACTGTTACCTGCTCAGAAACAAAATGCAAACTCGGTGGGTAAATAATCTGTTGCAGGTAGCTGGGTAGATCGACAGTGGCAGGCTGGGCATACCGTCGCTGTTCTCCTCTGTACCCACAAAAACCACTTGTAAGGGTACATGCTGCAGATCAACGTAAAGGACAAGCAGAACATCGAGCATTTTCTTCACGGAAAAAGTGAACGCGATGCTTTTGTCAGCTGCTTCCAGTAGATGACATGAAGCTGTGGGCAGGAAATAGGAAGCTCTAATAGAACAAAGCTTTTCTAAAGGGCAAGTCAAGCAAGCGCTCTCTAAAATTTCCAGAAGAACAAACACACGTTTTGCAGGCAAATCTGCTGTCCAGCTGGATCTGTTTACCACCTGCCTTATCTCAGAGGCACAGCTGAAATAATAACAGGGATTTTGATGCTGGCGAGTTGCTTAAATATGGCTCATTAAAACCCAGGGTGACTTGGGAATGTGAAGTATTTGCTATAAGACACAGTAGTATCAGCATCAGGGACTGACATGTAAGAACGCCCTCGTTGCTGGCCGTAAGCTGGCTATAAGCTGGCCAACAAGGGCTGCATGCTCAAGGGAGGTGGAACACGACTTGGTTTCACTCTGAGGAAGGGGCTTGAGGAGGATACAGGAAAAAGGGGAATATGTATAAATCCAAGAAGCTGCAGATGGACAACCTAGTCTACATCTATATCAGTGTCACTGTCACATTAGATGGTGGCCAAGATAAGATTTACTCTTCCAGAGCTTTTACAAGGAGCTGAAGCTTCCAGGCAGGCTGGAGAGAGAACTGCTGTGGGACTGGGTACGACATGGCATTTTTCTTACTAAAGAAACATGATTAGCCTATTGCTTACTGTACTTCCTAACCTTGGTGATTTGAAACCTGTTTCATGCTGACCATGCCTGGCTATGATCCCAGTGCACAGGACCTTGCTGTGAAGGCAGTTGGCTACCCAGGAGGGAGGATTAGTGACTCCCCCCATCACCCAGAAAAGGAAAATAACTTCTTTATCTGACCTCTGCAGAAAACCCGAAGCCTCCGGCAGCCTTGGTAGCAAGATGAAGTAGATACTGGTCAGTAGGAATCTTGCCACAGGTGTCTCTGGTCCAATCCTGCCAGCCCTCAGAGCACACTTGGTTTTTGCACCCTCCAAGGAAGACTCGTACTTTTCTACCAGCTCCTGAATCATCTTTTTGTCGTCACAAACATAACAGAGTAAATGGGTATTCATTGAAGCTGGGAACTTTTAACCAGGACAACTTTTCCATTAACATTCATTCTGAATCCTTCTCCACAAAGGTGAAATGTTGGGCTCATATTGTTTATTGCTTCACGTTAAGTAAAACAATTGATTCTTCATGGAAGAAAAATACTGGCACAGAGGTATATCAATCAAAATCCTAGTCTCTAACCCACAACTGTGTTAGCATGTGGGTACCAGAAGAATATGTCAAAAGAATCAATGTACCTGCCTTTACCCTTCATTATATAGTAATAAAGAAGAATTTCTGATTATGTGTCTGACTTGCTCTTCTCCCTTTTGTCTCTCTGAAGCAGGGCAACACAACATACACACACCGAGTTACCAAAATCCAGTATTTAAGACAGCAGAAAACTGATTATAATACTATGCTCTGCCAGCTCTCCAGAGATCTTACAACGGTTCATAATTGCTAATTCAGCCTCAGAAACCCCCGTGAGACAGGCTGGAGCCATTATTTTCATTTTTAAATATGAGGAAACTGAGACAGAGTGAAAGGCTATGACTCATGGAGTATTGCTTCAGGAAGACATCTTAGAAACGTGGAATTGCTGTGTCAGAGCAGAGTGGTTCATGAAGGCTCAGTTCCCGTTCTCACTGAACTCCAGAGCAGTGTGCCTGCTTAGCTTAATGGTGTTGGTGACACATTGGCAGTTGCCACCACCAGATAAATCAGAAGAAGGTATAAAATCCCGGGGCATAAAATCCCATCATTCCCAGGGCATACACTAACCGCTTTTATAAAGAGCTCTGTCTTTGTCTTGCTTACTTACTGCATGTACCTTACGTTATTAGCTGTACAGCAGCCAACCTTTAACAGGCCAGAGAAAGGTGCCTTCTTCCTACAGCTTGCTTTGTGTCATTTTATGGCACCCTCCTGAAGAAAACTGTGAGGGTCCTTTAAATGGAGAAGCTAGAGCTCGGCTATCCAGGTTTCTAGACAAGTGCTGTAACTGTTTATTTTTTAAAAATTAGAGGCAGCATCACAACCACAACATTTTATTGAATTTATGACTGCAGTGCCCTGTGCTGAACTCAGGGCTGTTTCTGTGAGTTAGGCATCTATCCTTTGTGCCTTCTAGGTGAGACCCTATACCTGTTGTGTCTGGTTCCTGTTTCATCGCTCTGGGCATTATAATTCTGGATATTCTTTAAAGGCTAAAATGAAGTCTTACAGTGGATTTTTGTGTTCCCAGGATTGGGCAGGCATCGGAAAAGGAGGCTGGTTTTGCTTTCCTTTTCTGTAACTGTAATGTTGGACTGAAGTGCCTGAAGTTGGACACCTGAAAGTCTTTTGCACTAGCTCATCCTGAGTCCAAAGGAGGAAAGAAAATTGTACTCTACATTCAAGCTCTGTGAAAGCAGAGTAATTAGCTCTTTATTAGGGAACCCACACACACTTTTAACTTCAGCTTCTGTGTTTTTCCAAGAACCTCTAGAACTTGAAATCCATAATATTTTGGATTGTTTGCTTTGTCTGCGAGCTACTTGTTTTAACTTATCACCCACCAAAATCTTCTTTGGGTCCTTTCTCTAGGATATATCAAAGGGATGAAAAAATTAAGTAACTCTTGGGGGAGGGATGCTGGTGTTCAGTTTTCCTTTACCCATTAGAGAATCAGGATAGTCTATTAGTGCTGTTGTAGTGAAAATACAGCTCTCCTTCGCAGTCTTTAGAATGACAAAGGAGCTGATTTTAGTGGTTGGTTACATATTCATTTTAATGGAATTTTCCTTCCTCCCTCATTAGCCAAGAAGAGGAATGTTTCAGATTACTGCTGTCTCCCATAGTTTTCCGTGTTCTCCCAGGGACGTGAATGTATCCAAGAGGCAAATGAAACCTGCTTTGGTTGTCTCTAAATATTTGAGTACCCGGGATTCCCTTCAAGGATTTTTCATTTAGCTGCCTCTCTTTCTGCATATACATTTCAGTTGATCTAAGAAGCTCATCCTATTTTTCTGCTGAAAATACTGATAGTCGCGTATCTGATTTACCATGACAGCGTGGAAGACAAGCGTTTTTCCATGCTCAGCTCAAGACACCTTTGCCATCCATCTTCTTCTCCTGCACCTCCTTTTCATAGTCATCCTAGCCTTGCAGAGCTGTAATTTGCAGAAATTAATGCCGTGGACATTACTATATGACCACCTCTCTGTTTTCTGGGGTTGGATTATTCAAATTGTGGTTTATCTCTAGTATGGCTGCAGAAGTAGTTGGCTCCGATGATATACTTTACATTATAGCTTAGGTGCAGTGGTGGAGAATATGGACGTGCCACTTACAGGCTTGGAAATCACGGAGCTGGTCTGTGTTGCATGGAGCCCCAACTATAAACCTTGGCAGATTCAAAACATCTCAGTGCCTGCACCACACTGGCAGGACCAGGTGGGCAGTCAGGAATAGCGTGCAGGGACAGCTTTCAGAGCCACAAGAAGTAAGACAGAGTACAGCTGTGCACAGCAGCTCCATGCAAGCTGGATCTGAGCTAACACCATGCAAAACCACTGCCTCCGCACCTGCAGCTCCTGGTTCCAGGGCTTGTTCGTTCAAGCCATGATGTAGCCGCAGACCTAGATCTGGGCTAGCGCTGCGCTGGGTTAATGAATCCTCTCTCTGGAAGACTGGGGAACACCAGTGTAACTCTGCAAGAGCCAACCTAGCTCTGATATGGCCACATAATAAGCTCGACTGAACTCAGATCTGCACCGGACACAGACATTGGGTATATTACATTGTGTTCTCAGGTGCACCCAGTAGTACTTGTATAGGTTTCTCATCTCACAAGTTTTCCCATTACCTTTGACAAGGAGACTTTACTATAGGATCTCTCTCCCATCTCTTATCCGATAGGATTTATGTATATGGGAAGAAGAACAAATATGGCAGCTGAGATCTGCAAATATGCTGAACAGTGCAACTGCAGCAGCTCAGCACACACATTTCCATTCTTAGTTGAATACATTTTGCAAGAGATTCTAAAGATGAAAACCTGTCCAGATACGACTTTATCAAACACAGCTTCATTCTTGGCTCGTTCGTTGCCTCTGATGCTTTACTTGATTACACAGAGATAAGATAGACAGATTCAACCTGGAGTAGTGCCTGCCTTACACTTCCAAGAGGCTAGGGAATGACCGGGCAGAGTGCCAAGACTGAGGATGCTACCAGAGAGGCCACCTGACACAGAGAAAAATGGACCGGTTTCTCTAGCAGGGGTGCTAAATTAATTAACTGTAGTTTGTAATACATTTAATATGCTTTGGGCCTTTCAAGTTCAGGAAAAACAACACTTTGGAGGGAAATAACAGTAAATAATTTTTTGAACTAGCTGATTATGACTACTATTTCTCCACTTCTAGCTCTACTCCCAAGTCCTTGGCTGTCCTTTTTGCCCCATTTGTGTACGTGATTTCCTTCAAACTGATTTAATAGAAAGCATATTTGCATGCACATTTTGTTTCACTTCAGTTTCTCCAAAATGAAGCTTCTTTGGGATTTTTGGCTTCCTGTATCTGCTTTTTGCCGCAGCTTCTCACTCTTCTCTTTGTTTTGGCTGAGATACAAATTCTGAGATTCTGAGCAACTTTGCTTATTCAACTTTTTGAAAGAACCAGAAAATAACTCAGTTTTCTTCAGGGAAATTCTATTGCCTGTTTTCCTTTTTAATGCCTCTTCCATCTCTTTCTTAAGGATCTGTACTGCCCTTTTTATTTGTTCTAGTTCTCCACATCTCTTTTTTCCTCCTATTCTTCCTCACCCTCCCCCAACCTTTCGTTTCCTCTTTCTTCCCAGCTTCGCTCCACTGTGGAGTAAAAACTCCTGTTCTCCTCTGCAATCCTGCAGGGTTTTCCACTTAGCCATGCTTTGCACGAAAAGCCTTGCACCTTTGAAATGCCTTCTACCTTCAGAGTAGAAAAGTATACCTTGGTGTTGGCCATAATATTTGAATATAGCATGGGATTTTGAGTGTTATACTTCGATTTGACTATCCTCTGCACTGCCTCCTCTTTCTGTGTGTCATTCTCCAGCACTGTCCTAACTTCCTGGGCAAGCCATGAGGAGGACACAGCCATTTTTATTCAGAAGTCCCACTTGAGAGGTGAAGTCAACTTCATGGTTTGCTGAGGCTTGTAGAAAGTTTTGAGGTGGTTATTAGCTGATTAATAATTATAGGAGAATGAATAGTCTCCCTAGCCAAATCTCTGTCCTGCCAGTAGCATCTGACAGGCTGAGAAATCCATTTGAATGCAGAGGTATGTACCCAGATTCACCAAAGGGGGTATTTCAGGGGTGGATGTTTAAAATTAAAACTATGTTTTGGCAAATAAAATTTACATCAATAAAATGTAAGCCTGTAACTTTCCATCTGCAGTCTAATTAAAGTCATACAAGATCCTCTACCTGACTGCAGGGACCAGTCTGGCGGTCAGAAATGCAAGTTTATTTTGAGTTTCACTCTTGCATCTATCAGATGAGGCATAGCTTTACCACTTTTGAGGTTGTATCCTACAGAGAACTCCAACTGTCCTACAGCTATGGCTTATAAGTCCCTGACCTGACACTGTAGTGGGGGATACTTGTTTGCTCTTTCCCTGCTACGACCATTAGAGAGTGCTTTCTCTTGATCAGAGTCCACAAAATTAATTCCTACGGATCTCAGGCTAGCCGGTGGGTTAGTTAGCCTCTTCTCTTTCTGTCATCAAAAGAAGAGTACAGCATGAATAGAAAGAGGCCATGAACATGGAGAACAGTGCAATTATTTCAAGTTCATATTTTTACCAGCTGTTAATCATGCCAGCAGTTTCCTCCCACTCTGCTTCATGTGCTGAGCATCCTCATTTCCTTTAATCATGAATTAGTGCACTTGTCAAGCAAAAAGATTCTCACAAAGTCCAAGGCTCTTCTGATTTCAGTGATTGTCAGCCCTGACAACCTTTCAGCTAAGTTTATTGGGTATGTTTTAGCAACTCCATTCATGGTAAAACAGTTTGTCACCAAGCTGAGATACCATATTGATCCCTCCTGGTTATATTGTGTGATAGCCACTTTCCTGACACCTACTAGTGCCGAAGGGAGACTTGCACCAAATGCATGTCATAAAATGATTGCCCAAAAGAGTAGTAGCAAGAGCCAGGAAGGAGGAGACAAGAAGTTTGCAGAGCTTAGAATTTATTAATCTAAATGCCCTGTTTCACTTGTTGGTTTCTCTTCCCGCTCTCAGCAGTTTTCTCCCTGAACATAGATGTTCCTTCCCACCTGCGCAAATTGTAACTCTTAGTCCCTGACTG
The DNA here is from genome assembly GCF_000699145.1 of Aptenodytes forsteri. NCBI lineage: Eukaryota > Metazoa > Chordata > Aves > Sphenisciformes > Spheniscidae > Aptenodytes > Aptenodytes forsteri. The sequence continues at coordinate 2,917,705 of NW_008795857.1, read as the reverse complement.
AATTTAGTTGTGCGGTTTAGTGGAAGCACACCAGGCTGAGCATCAGTATAAATACACAGACTTCTGTAAATATCTTGATTTTTTTCCTTAGTGAAGCCATAAATCTTGTTTGGTAATCTAAATCCTGCTAAAGGGAAATTTAGACAAAACAGTAATTGAAACACAGACATACAATAGTGAAAGACAGCTGTTACAATCTCTTTTGCCTCTAGGTATGAATGAAAAAAACCCCAGCACCCCAAGTTCAGTTTCTTATGTTGTCAGATAGTTGCAGCAAATCTTCAGTAAAGGCCATCCCAGGATGGAATATACTGGCTGCTTTCTCTAGATTTAAAACTGCAATGAAAACAGGATACTACATTTTCTACTGAGAGAGACCACTGTTCTATGGTTTCCGTTTTCATGTAATAGACATTTGGGCAAATCCCTTTAAATTCATAATCTAGTCTCTGGTATATAAAAATCAACTTCTTTTTCATTTGCTTGCACAGACTTAAGTGCTTTGACACAGACCTGTCTATTGTTTTGCTACCTTAACTATTATTTTGTGTTTGAAATTAGATGTCAAGTTCCTTGAGGCAGGAATCCCATAACGTATTTTGCACTGTAGAGGTGTTTAGAATACATTGAGGTGACTTAAAAAACACATAAAAAAGAAGAAAACATAACATGGCAATGATTCTGAATTTCACAGGCCTTTATTAATGCACATCTCCACCAGTTTTTACTTCTCATACAAAGGATTCTGAGTTAGACTTGGAATTAAAGATTGCAGGTGGGCGAACTGTGAGCAAAGACTATCAGCATAATGTTTTTACAATATTTTAGTCATACGGATCTGCTAGTAGGCTGTCACCCATATAAGTAAAGACAAATCTGTCCATCCAGCTAACTGATCAGAAGAGTGTTTTCACCACAGACATGACTTAAAAACTGAAGTCATTAGCTCAGGAGGCTTTTTATAGCGTTTCTTGAGTATTTAAAGATCCCTTTGTCTTGTGAAAATACCATCTCTTTGGGAAAGAGGTTGCCTTCAAGCCATACGTGTTCCACTGTTTCCGTCTTTCTCAGACACCTGATTTTGCCATTGCTGGAACACTGATATTTCCTTCTGATTTTACGTGGGGTTTTATTCCAAGCATTTTCTGTAATTCTACATTATAGAAACTAATGTTGATTCAGCCATAGAGTTTAACATTACATTCTTAACTCACTATGCCTATCTAATCTAGCTAGGCACAGGCAGCGCTCATTCCTATGGTACCTGAGTGCCCAGGCAGAAAATTCCACAACAGTTTTCATTAAGAGTAGAGTAGTAACCAGACAATTGTGCAGTTAAGAGATCAAAAGTGTCTCTCAAATGTGCTTAGAATCCACACTGGCTGTGCCACTCTTTTGATTGCTTTTGCCAGAGTTCATTTTCCAGGAGACACGGGACAGCAAGAAGCAGAAAGAACTTCTGAGAAATCACTGCATTTTCAGTCTCTGGGCAGTGACAACAGCCGCACAAACTGACCTTATCAATCACCGATGAACACTCCCCATAAACACAAACAATGCAGGAAAGCAGCTGATACTGCAACTTCCTCGGTAAAACTCCATGATTTAGTGTGTAATGTACCGGCGCTTACTGTGTAACTTTAATACAGAACTCCAGGATTTACAGCAGTTCACACTGTGTGAGAACATTGCCAAATACTGTGACTTTTGTGAGGCAGAATTGGAAGACTAGAAACCATGGGTAAATCTAATACATGGTCTTTGCTTGTTTTAGCTACTTTGTTAGAGCTTTGATATGTATTTGCCAGTTAGCTGAGAGACTTGGGGAGCTGGATCAAAGAAAGGTCTCTCGAGTGTGTGTGCGTCTGCATTTTTTTCATACATACATGTGCATATATTCATACGTCTGTAGCCTTATTTGTCTTGAAAAGTGGGTGAAGAGTGAGACAGGCTTATACAGCAGTAGTTGTACAATCAATATCTATAACCCGTTGATTATTCTCAGAAGAAACTCTGAAGGGTTTTTTAAAATTGTTTTTATTACTCTACTATTCCTATTTCTGTTATCTTAATGCTACTGTATATCTGATGCTTTAGAGGTGTGAAGTATAATAGAGTATAGGGAATAACTATAAATACTGCATATGCCACAGACTTTAGAATATACCTTTTCCTGATTTACAGCCTTTGGGTACCCGTCATCTGCCAGATTTTGACTAACAGGAGGATGGAGAAAGGAAGAAGAGTGGATTTGGGGGTTGAGGGGCAGAACATGACAGTTGTTTATGTATTTTCTGTTTTGAAACCACATGGAGATACTCCAAAGGCAGTTAAGGTAATAAATTTCTCACACTAATGTTTGCTACCATTAATTCATCTTTGTTGATGATACACATACACTGTACCTCTCAAAATCATGGTGACATCTTTCACAGTGTTGCTTTCCAACATCTGATGCTATTGTAATAAGACATTATATGAAACTCCTTTATTACTATGGCTAAGAATAGAAAAATCTAATAGACGTCTGAATGATAAACATTTAATGCAACAAACCATACTGTGCTGTGCTGTGACATGTCTATTAGGAACCGGAAAAAGCAGCACCTACTTTGGTTTGTGGGTTTTTTTTTTCCAGCTGTGGTCTGAATTGGTTCTTCAGCCCTGGAAACCATTGCATAAGAGCAGTGTGTTGCTGCTGTCCTGAAGAGTCCCACCTAGTTTGCATTTCTTTTTAGACTCTGTTTTAGGAGTTGTCAGCGTGACTTGCTGGCTTCACTGACTCCTGTTGCCCTCTGCAAGATGAGCCTCCAGCAGGCCGATGGACTTGTTCTCTCCCACTAGAATCACTACATCGCTAACGTGGACATTCCCCCGGTATGATGCTGTGAAAAGGCATGGTCTTCAGGAAAAGATAAGTGAGATAGCAGGACAAGTGCTTTATTATGAACAATATGTTTTAAATTGGTTTTTTTTTTCTTTTATTAAAAACCTTTGAGCACCCAGATTTGACTTGCTAGTATCATTAATAAACTCTCATATTTTGATGTTGCATGGGTGGAACTATGACTCAGTACTACATTACTGCAATAGCTCAGCAAAGAACCTTGAGCATGTAGCATGTTGTAAATGTGCTGTAATGGAAGAAAATATTTCTGGTCACTTCAGGGGGAGGGGAGGTCTCTTTACTGTGGTTCCCCAAGTTTTGCCGTGGAGATCCAGGCATAGTCAGCTGCAGGTAGTAAGAAGTCAAAGCTGCCTGCTTGCAATAGCTCCCATCTTTGAATGCTCCTGTTCAATATATGATGCCTTCTGTTCACTCTTTGGTGTTTCTACAGCTTTCAGTATTCAGATATTCAACTTTAAAAGCCTTCCCCAATTTAACACAGAGCCCCTGATGCATCTCTAACTAGGGAGGTTAATTAGATGAACCAAGCGCACAACGATGTTCCACTAAGGATAGTCTCTGTGGCAAACCTTTGAAAAGCAAAAGATAAACTCCCACTGGAATACACAAAGAAGCAGTAACCATATGGGGATTGTGATGTTGAATATATCAGAGAAATCAAGAAAATATAGCTCAGGATAAGTGAACATATGCAGGCATCAGCAAGGCTTAGACATTCTCAGCTTGGGCTGTGTGTTTCTTGCACAGGTCACAGAAAAAATGCTAATGCCAGGAAAAAAATATGAAAGATCGAAGTCTGCATATGAATTAAAAGCATCTCAACATATGGGCACAGCAAGTAATCCATGGAGCAAATTTAGCAGCGTAATATATTGCAAGCCGATGCTTCTAACACCTGATTGCAGCCACAGGGGTACAGCCACCTCAGTTCCCCTAGCCTGCAGCCTGGTCTTCTGACCACCAGTATTTGCATCATGAAGAAAAGAGTAATCAGACCACATATTGCAGGACAGTCAGTCATCACATGAAGGGATAATTAGACTTTCTCTTGGACCGAATCTTGCACCATGCTGATCACCATGTTTTCTGAAAATGCACTTTAAACAAAAATTAAACTGTTGTTTTTTTCTCCCCACCCCCATCTCTTAGGAGTTGCTTCCTGACTGTTATCTTCTTCTGTCCAGGACCGCTCAACAGGTCATGTATGTTTTAGAGAACGCTTCCCTTCAATTGAAGCGTCGGAGACCAGTCCCTGCCAACAGCAGTATAACAGATTTGACAGAGCAACAGATGGGTGACAACATCTACGCTAGGAATAGTTTCCTCTCTTCTGGAGGCAGTTCATACATTCACAAACTGGTCAAATTTGTTTTGTAACACACCAGTCTATCATTCAGTGAAAGTGAGTTAGCGATTTCCAAGGTAATTCCCCTATTTCCCTGCCAACAGCTCTGACAGGAGCCCCTGGGGAAATAACCATTAAGCAAACATCTGTGTACTTCCTATCTGTCAGCACCTCAACAGCTTCAGAAGTGGGGGCTGACATGAAGGACCTGCCAGCTTTACCAGAGCCCAAATTCTGAGGCAGCTGAGATTAGCGGAAACTCTGACTCAACAGTGATAAAGACCCAGAGATGTACTGAACTGCACAAAGTAGCACACTGCTGTTTTCCTAAATGTATTATGTTCACCTTGATACAATATACGTCAATTTTTACAATAAAAATCTCCCTTGAGAACCTGCTGCAGGATTAATATTGTCATCTGTCTAGTGTCATCTGACTGGTGATGATACATCAGAGTGTCATCTTGTCAATATGATTAAGTGAGCTAAAAAGCTAAAATTTTAGCACTTTCATGATAAATAAAATGCATAAAGAGTTCTTTTTTGTTTGTTGGCATCTGCTATGTTTTAGTAATTTGGCTCTGAAGGAGGAGGGAAAAGAAAAAACAGGGTGGGGAGAAAGACAGGTAAGGAAAACCATTAATCTTGAGAAAAATAAGACTGTGATCTGCCCATCAACCTTAAGATTAAAATCACTCTAACAATGGGCAATTTTATTTTCACTTAAGAAAGAAAATGATAAAGCAACTTGCTACTTCACATTCTCAGAAGTAAAATCTACACAACAGCTATAACCTAATAGTTTCTACAATATTTTAGGGGAACAGAGTATGTTAGTATCTTCCTTGCCATAAAATGGACCAGCCAACACTTCCAAACTACACCTGAATTACACCTTTGCAAAGCACCTAGCAGAGAATATTGTCTTCAGTTAGACCGCTAGTGAAACTGTGATCTTATGTCACCCTTAATATTTATTAAAAACAGGAAGGTGTTGCAAGTGACATTTGTGATGGAGGCTGTACTGTAGTTATCTTGATACAAACTTGTAATCAAGCTGAAAACATTTGATATTTTGGATTTGGATATTACAGAAGCATTTCAATTGAACAGAAGTCAACCATTAAATTTGACGTAGGACTGCTACAGGCAACTGTGGGGCTTCTCTAAGGCATCCTAGATTTATGTGCCTACTGCTGTGTCTCAGCCCATGACAGCATGGTTGATTTGGCCTGCCCACTACTGCAATCAGCGGAGACAATTAGAGATCATATTCAATACACATAATACAGATATCTACCAACTTCAGTGTTCATCCTACTCCCCACTGACCACGTAGTGAGCCGGGATTTGGCAGCCTTGGAAAGCAGATGATCTAAACTATTTTGTGGTCTCCTGATCTTAGAAACTGTTACAGACAACAACCTTACTTGCAGGTCAGTTGGTTGATGTGGCCCTGAATATTCATGTTTCATCAGCTCCTTTCTGTCTCATCTCTTTCACATGGGTAAAAAACCTTGCAACCCTTACAAGAGCACCTCCTTGACTATGGAGCACGATAGCCTAAAGTGAAGTGCCAGGCCCTTTCATGAGCTCCTTCATATACATAAGTCTGGCCAAAGGATCATTTTCTGAAGGTGAATATCAAGCCTTCTTCCTCTTTCCTTATCTCGCTGAGAGAATATCTGAAATGTGTAATAGTTAAGCTTAGAAATCATTGCGTTTAAGTTATTGGGACAGTCATTTCCCTAAACAGCTACCACTGGGAGCTGTTCAGAGTTAATGCTTGGAAAACAAGAAAGAAAATGCCCTGGAGCATTAGTAAACTTGCAGCTTGTGTTTCTGAGGTTGCCAGTATTAACAAGGATGTGAAGGGAGTAACAGCATCCTCTTCGAGCAGATGTTTTAATCACCCTAGTCATGTACTGGAACCCCCAAATGTTGGCCCATCACCCAAACAGACTATGTGCAAGTGTGAGAGACAGCGGAAGTTCTTAAACCCACCATCAGTCAAACCCGAATCTGGCAAATGCCAGAACATTACGGGATTTCATGCTGTAAGTCATGGGTCCTAGTCTAGTTTGAAACGAAAAGGTAGGTCAGTTTAATGGGGAATTCAGATCTCCTAAAATATGCAGGATAATGTATGTATGCTTATACTATTGCTCCCAGTGCCAGAAAAGTGGAAAGAATACTGGAGCTTGCTGGCTGTTCTAATCAGGGGCTAATACCAAACCACAATTGTGCCAAGATTTTCCCCGGTTAGTTTTTAAGACTTCGAAATTACCAACTCTATATTCATTTTTCTCTGCCCAAATACTTCTACAGGTATGCAGTCGGGAACAATGCTTTTGAAAAGGGCGCTGTCTGTATTTCCTTCCATTTAAAAAAAGCTTTTCACCAGTTCTATATGAGAACATGGACAAAGAAAATGTTTGTGTAGTAATGACATGCTTTATTTCCCGTTCAGTAAATTGAACTTGAGAGTCAGAGAACAGACCTGTCACCGGTAGGAAGCCCTCCACACTGGAGGTAAAACAGCACAAAGAAGAGGAAAGCTGCTGGGAGCAGGACACGAAAGCAGTAGCATTAAACATATGGGAAAGAGTTAAGCGTACATATCAACTGGAAAGCTGTTGACTGGGAATATTTGTATACCCCTACTGTTATCTCCTGTGTTTTTGCTGAAAAACACATTTCTTCTAACACGCTCAGTTGCAAAGGCAGTGCTTTTTTATCCTCCTAGTAGGTTTTAACCTAGACAATACTTTGACAGCATCAAAAGCATAGGCAATTCCTTTTCTTATTCCAATCACTTCCAAGGGTAGTTGTTTCTGTCTGATATTATCACTAATAACAAGACACATCAAAATGTAACTATAATGTAAGCTTGCATATTGGCAGCAAACTTCTACTGATGCTATACAGCTTAGAACATGGCTAAAAGAGCATCATGACATATTTTCCATTTATATTAATAAAAACTCATTTACCTGCTTATTAATAGTGAAACTATTAGCTTAAAAATACTTCTATAAAAGCAAATGTCACCTCCATTATGTGATGCTGAAGTCTGAACTGTGCAAGTAGCAATAAAACTACACTATGTCAGCACCTTAGCAAAAATATCTTTTCACCCAGCAGTTGATAACAGAATGTGATAATGTCACGTCTGTGTCACTATTTATGTAGTGGTCTAGCACAGAGCACGCAGCATAAAGAACACACCTGTCAGAAATGCATCTATTTGTACCACATTCTCATTTCTTAAAAATACACGTCTTAAGTGTTCATTTCATTAGACTGTTAGAAAGCAAGACCTTTTGAGATCCTTATAGTGGCATCAGTTTAATATATTGCAATGATGGATTAATAGTAAATTGCCTTTTTAAACAGAATGGACTTGCAGAACTGCACCAGGGAGCCTCAGGCATGCCCTAAGCAACTTTCTAATACTCTTACCATGCCCCTCATTGATATATTCAAGTACATTTGTTTGTGCATGATCTCTTCAAACATGTTGTGTCTAATGAAACCACGAAATCAGGCTGCAAAATGGCTATTTGTCAAAAATAAATACCTCTGAACAGAGCTCAGACTTCGTCTCATGCAGTCTCCAAGGCAAGGGCCATTAGGAGTAGTTGTTGCTAGAATCACTTTTACTTTTATATGGTTTTCAAGCAGCAATCCTGGAATCTGCAACAAAGCTTACTACCTAAGAATACAACAGTCCACATTTTCAAAGCTCACAAATTCTCTGAATCAAATTGGGGTCCCTCATTAGCCAAGCGTGTGTATGTGCACAGCTGATTTGCTTGCAGCCATTTGCGTACATCAGGTATGCAGAAATATGTGCAAGTATGCATGACCTACAGGCAAGGAAGTCTTTATATTAAACAAGCACAGCTGTGTCTCAACCTGTGTTGTTGCCCCGCGCATGAGCTGCAGGCAGTAGGTCACACAATTTGAGAATAACCGAGGCAGGAGGCAGTAGCTAAGGATAGACGGGGGAGCGGACGCACTGGAGGGCAGTTAGCTCTCCATGAGGACGACCAAACCCCTTGGCTGTTCCATAGCTGTGCTTCCTTGGCTGGGGGGCAGGCTGATTACCTGCATACAGCACATGCAGGCCCCAAGCAGCAGCTCCTGTCTTCTAAAAACCACACCACAAGTGGTAGTGAAGGACTATGAATGAAACCGGGGACAGACGAGAAAGTCTCAGCATATGTATGACCCGACAGATGTGAAAATGTAAAAGCTATTCCACAGTGCACAGAAGCATGGGTCGCCTGTGTTTCCTCCTCGATAAACTCACAATGGGAAAACTCGGGGGGGCTTTTGTAGAGGAAATAATTACCTCACAAATACATTTGGTGCCTTAAAGAAGTCAATGAGCACAAGGATACCAGTGATTTAGTTGGTATATTACATTTAGGTTTCCAAAAAGCTTTTGATACGGTTCTTCACAGAATCTCACTCTGCTATGAGCTACCATCAGAGACAGGATACCAGAGCAGGGAGACTGTATCGCTCACCAAAGGCCCCAAGAAACTGAGCTGTCATAGGATATAGAACGTCCTCTCACAAAGAAATAACTGTTCAAAAGATAGGAAACCAAATAACCTTTTACATTCTAATAATACCTCCTCTTGTCAATTTGATTTTATGCCGGAGATGGTGGTATGTCTGTGCTAAGCAATGCCACCGTCTCCCGTATACACATGCTGTGAATCTTCACATTCAAAAAACACAGGCAGGTGTTTGATCAAACAGAGCTGCAGAAGCAAGCATTTCCACAAACACATCGGTAACAACTGGCCCGCATCCCCTCTGCAAGCCAGAAGGGAACCTGCGCAGCAGTCAGACAGTTTGTTGCTGAGGGGAGCGAAGATTTGTGAGTATTTCAGTCACGCAGTCTTCAAGAAAAAAGCTTAACGATTTAAACGTCAACCTTCAAACGTAACATCTTAAAAACCAGACAACAAAGAACAGTTCATAAATGGGACTAAAGTTGGCGCTGCATAGATTAGACACATGCAACTTCCCAATGACTCAGCTGCATTAAGGGATATTTTTGTGATGCATCCACTCTTATTAAACAGGATATGCTTTTTTCTGTACACGTTGGTTCTTCTGATGCTTTTGAGACAAAAAACACACACGTTTTCAGCTATAGAAGGTTGGCATATTATTGGGGGAGAAATAGGGAAAGAGAATGGCAAAGCACAGAAATAGAGAGACTCAAATAAGATCTTATATGATTATTTCTTTTTTGCCTTGAGCTATAAGGCAACAATTGCCTACTTTCCAGGAGATTTAATTTGCTTAGCACAGCCTACAAGGGTATTTAAGCAGCAGTTAATAAAGGGTGAATTACAAAATGAGTAAGTAAGAAAAATGTCCTGTTTATGTGCATTTTGATCTGTATCGTGACAATAAAATGATTGTGATTTGATATGTATCTGGTCTTTCCAACTCATACTCAAACGATGTGTCATGGTGTTTTAAGCTTCAGTTGCCACTGCTCCTTAACAAGTGAGTCCATCACGTAAAATTAGACACAACTTTGAAATAAATCCCCAGGCTGTAGCATCCAAACTGACTCTGCACTCTGCTACTGTTTGGAAAGGTAGCTGTACTTCCACTTCAGTCTGCACTCTCTTCATGATCCCTACCTGTTGATGATGATTTTCCAAGCCTAAGCACAAAGATGAACTGGACCCTTACCAGAGCAAGGAGAAAGAATATTTCTTCTTAGCTTTGCTCTCATCCAACTTTTATTTCTCCTCTCTGTGCTCTGTAAGTGTGTTTTTTCTTCTAGTATATGTCCAACACTTGCTACGAATTGCATTATCTTGAACACAATCAAAAGTTTGCTTGCAGGCTGCAATGGAAATTGCCCAAAGCCCTCAAGAGGCCTCTGATTTGTCAAGGTAGAGCAAAAAGCATTTACCTTCTTTTTAACTTGGACACATGGCCTGGGAATGCAGATGGCTTCAGCATGCGCTGCTTCACATTGACTAGATTATACAACTTTCTGGCTTACATTCAGCCCACACTCTATTAGGCAAACACCATTTCAAAAGTAAGGCTTCCTCGCATCAGTATTCCCATGTTGTAAGTGTCACAATTTCGTAACTGAGGTGAGTGGCAGCTTATGCTCCAAAATCCACACATCCATCTTTTAAAACGAACAGCAGGATCTGACACTTAAAAATCCCATTTTTACTCTCAAAATCTAATAATAACTGTCAAACTTATTAACTATTGTATGGCTAATCAACACACAAAAGAAATTAGACCTAATTATATTATGGCATTGTATGGTTTGCTGTGGTACCTCAGCTTGATCTCACAACCTGGTATCGTACTTCCATCTTTTGAGTTTGACCTCTCCACTTTCTAGGTAACAAAGGTTATATAAATTTATGAAAGGAATGACATGACGCACCTACAACTGCTTAAAAGATTACATGATAGAGGAATGTATTGTTGTTACTGGAGAACAGTCACTGCTTTAGGGCATGAAGTTCTGAAATCCAGGCAAGGCTTACAAAAATTCTGTTCAGTATGTGAGGCTGGTAAGCCAGACAGATAAAGGCCCAATATTCGTGAATCAAACACTCAGTGCTCCCACCTTTCGTGGTAGTCCAAAGGAAATCAAGTCCTAAATACTTCTGAAAAATCAAGCCTTTTTTGGTTCGTTTGAAAACAGATTCCCAAGTCTCAAAATATTTGCCCCCTTTTTTGTGAAATAAAGTGAAATACTCATTCATACGCTTCTTCCAGAGACTACAGTGGCACATCCTGGGAGCAACCTCCGGCAGCCGTTGTTATCAGCATTCGCAGTAGCTTCATGGATGCCCACTGGCCTGAAAGTCACCGCAAAAATCACCAGCGTTTTCTATGTTGATATTAAAACTGCATCATTATGAGTTAATACATCAGTGATGATGATATTCATTTCCTTGCCATGCTGGGAAATCAATCCAGTTCTGCCAAAACTCTTCTATTCGCACATGCAACATGTGAGCAGCACTAGACAGGCTCTACCATTATTTTAACAAAACTACAGACAAGCAGTTAAACACAAAAGATCGCTTTATTTCTCAAAGCACACCCTTCTCATTCTTGAAAAGGTGCATTTCTAATTGTCACTATTTTAAATATATTCTCTATTTTCCTGTGAAGTTAAATACTTTAAAGAAAAATCCCCAAAGAAATAAATACAAAGCACAACAGTTTCACTTTATGATTTGCTTTGAGCATTGCCTGGTCCTGCATCCACTCTGGCGAGTTTTGCTGCTCTTTGAAGCTCTTAAAAAAGAAATCCAGAGCCAGCCTTCCTAGCTCTCCAGAACCCTCTGCTTATCAGCTGTTAATACAAACTGTCAATACAATGCTAGAGCATGCACAGAGTAGCTTATAGCAGTTTAATAATTCTGTAACTTTCATTACGAATACACACATTGTTACTAAGGATAGAATCATGATGCTTCTTTTTCTAGATGCTCATAGAAAATTCCATGTTACAAAATGCTTGTTTGATGATGTGCACGTCTGCTGGTGAAAAGGAAATCAGCACTAACAAGGTTTGCCGGGTTGTTCAATAGATAACTTACAAAACCAGACAATTTCCAAAGTTATTGATTGGAGCACTGCAGCACAATCTGCAACCATCATTTTACCTGAAACCTAATTAGCCCAAATGGTTGGCAATGCGTATCCGTTGCGGTATAAAATGTTACCAAGGTCATCAGAACATGCCACGTGGGGTTTTATTCTCATATGAGGAGCACAGTCCAATGCAACAGCACAGCTCCTGCTAACAGCCAGAAATGGAGGTCTGACGACGCAATTTTTATGACGGTTGTCACAGTAAAAGAGAAGTGAAAGTAGTCCAGTGCAGGCAATATCATGTTCCTTCAAAGAGCTGAGACCAGAAAGTTGAAGCACTTCCCATATCAGAAGTTGTGCTCCTGAAAAGTTTTTCTTGAAAGAGGTATCAGTATGAGCCGGAATGGGTGCGGCTGTGAATTCATCCCAGTTACGTATCTCACTCGAGACAGTATTCCTGAAAATGTGATCAGGGTCTGGCAGGCTGATTTCGCTACATATACACGCACTTAAAGAACATCCAGTGACTATGATAAAGTCTGAAAACTTTAGCTGAAACTCGTACCTGTTCACAACAAGGTCTGAGGTAGTTTAGAACCACTCTACCTTTAGGAAATATGAGAAAGAAGGAAAGGGCTTTAATGCACAAAACTTTCAAGATCCAGTGATAATTACTACAGAGAAGGGGAGTGTTACCACATAGTTTTAAACTGCTGTCTGTCAAGAAAGAAGAGCACTGACAGAAATGAGTGAAAAAGTTCATTAAAAGCTGAACTTCTATTTACCCTGGCTCCTTGTATTTAATTTATGATCTTTGAAGGAACAACATTAACATTCGCTGCAGAAAGAAAACCAATGATAATGAAATTGAGAAAAGCAGAAAGCAAAGAAAATTTTACAAGATACTGGACATGGGCACTGATTCTCAAAATGAGTCCGTGTGCTCAGTGTGATGTTTGAATCTCCAAGACAGCTGAAATATCTTCACACAGGAACACTGAAGGTATGAATTCTTTTGAGGTTCACTTTTGATGATGCAGTTTATTTAGAAAACAACACTTATGTACAAATAACACATTGAGCAATGCACAACTAACAAATTGAGCATATATTTGCTGCATCATGGTGAGAGAGAAATACTTAAATTTATATTTAAACTTAACTTAGATAAGCCTGCACAAAGCCTGACCTACTACTTAAGTCAACAGAAAACCTCTTATTGATTTTTCTCTTAAGGGTAACAAATAGATTGCAAACAGATTATGGAAGTACAAGCACCAAAAGGGCTAGTATTTCCATATCCAGACAGCCAAATTTAAATTTTGCTCACTAGCACTTGACAGCCTAGTGGTAGTTGCCTTTAAAGTCTGATGTGAATTAACAGGGACGAGGATATTTTATTCAGCATATGACAATGAGGTAAAAATAAACAAATTTTTAAAAATCCTTAATATATCACAATTTGGAGGAAAGTTGCAGGGAACACCACAGCAACAGTGATATGATGCTAGGTAGGGAGGAAAAGAAAAGGAGTAACAAGCAGATTGGGGGAAGCATGTAGGAAAAAGTAAGAGCTGTGAGGACCGGAGACAAACAAAACTAGCTCAGACCACAAGAATCATATCTTCATGTTGCTCTTCCCATAAAAACTACTAAAGCCTTGCTCCCTACGTTTTCTTCTTTTTTTTTTTTAACTCACATTCAGATGAGTGACAGATTCCTTAACAAAATTCCCTAAATTAAAAAAAAGGCCATGTAGAAACACATCTTTGCAAATAGTCACTTCAACTTAGGTAACACATCAATTTTCTTAGCTATATACGCACAGATGCACACATGTACGTCCATACAAGTCTTTCCCCCAAACTGCTCCTTGCAACTCCAGCTCTTGCTGTAAGTGATATGTTTCTAATCTAATCATCTAAGTCCCATGAACTTTGTATTACTGCATAAAAACATTCACTCAAAGTATTTACCTCTCAAAATGAGTGACATAATTCCTGAAATAGATCCAAATCATGCAACACCGATGCCCTTGTTATTAAAAATGGCATAAATAAACTTACAGAATGACCCCAACGGGATCCTGGCCTGTAGAAAGCAGAAGAAACTTGCCCCTGTTCTCCAGCAATGAACCGGCCGTGATTGTTTCAAAAGCTGTTTCTCAGCATGACAAATCTCTATGAGAAATTCCTGTGAAGAATTCTACTATCTTGTAGCAGCTGAAAATAACTAAAAACCCCAACAGACAGCTATAGAAGATGCCAAAAACCCAATTCTGTGGCCTGACCATGCTTCAAAAGCACAATCTAAAGTTTTTATGTAAAGACAAAAACTTCCTAACATCTATTGTTAAATACCTTTATTGGATTCTAGGTATTAACCATAAATCACCTACCAACTATAGCTCAGGACTACAGAGACGACAGATAGGTGACGTAGACCAAAAATGATACGAAGGAGATGAGTGATTTCTGGTAGGTGTGCAAGTTCCCTGCTTCCTCTACAGAAAGAAGCTGCGATGACTACTATTCACTTGGATTACATGGCACATAGTTTTAGACGCACAAACCCTCATCTGAACGGTAATACTGCCCAACTTACTTGATATTTCAGGAGTCACCTGGTACTTTTTGGACACATAGCATTTGCTGTAAAAGACCATACAGGTCAGTTTTGTAAATTCCTCAGACTACTTAATATAGACCGAGGCTGCTGATGTATATCTGCCAGTTTTCAGGAGTCACTGGATAATTCTGAAAATCGTGAGAAACTAGGTTACCTTCTTTTAACCGAGGGACGAGTATCTGCACAAAGAGAATAGATGTGCCAAGATGATAAACACGAAACAGATGAGGAAATGTTCTAATGAGGAAAAGTACTTACATTGCACCAACAGTGCAGCTCTCCTCCTCTACAATAGCCCAGGGCCTAAAGTAGCAGGAGGCACTGGAGAGGCGTGCTTACGCCTATGCAGGGCGAGGTCACCACTCATTCAGATTTTTAGCCAAAGTAATCTGAACTTCAATTCCCATGGCATTTATGTAATGAATCAATTATAATTTTTTTCAGAACACTGAGCTGTATTATTCTATTAGGCTGGAAGGAACGGGCAAAGAAGTAATTCTCTGATGTCTGGTTGGGTGATAATGTCTAATGCCAAGGGTGTGTGGAGCTGATTCTTCACTTCCTTCCACCATTTGTATATATCACAGTAATTAAACACATACAGTATTATAAAACTGGTATGTAGTTGTACTGGCAGTCAGTCTATTGGTAAATGACAGATACCTGCAGTTTCCTCGTATTATACTACAGTTTTTAATTTGGGCTTTCTTTCTCTAAGAAAAGTTGCAGGGTGACTTTAAAACTATTTTTCTACTAAGCATTTTCAAAATCAATCACAGACCCAGATTCTATCATGGAGTATGGCTGGGACTTCAACATTACCTCAGCCAAAGCTTTGCAATGAAAGTTTGTGAAGGACCAAAGAAAAGTCTGCAGGCTTTTTTTGAGCAGTTAACAAAAGCCCTGTGAAGGCTCCCTCTGTAAACACTGCAAGCCATAGCATACAAGGTACCCATGAGGAATGTAGGTGTGTTCTTTGGACTGCACCCCTGTCTTTGAGATGAGCATTTAACTTGCTCTATTTTATACACCTCACTACAGCCAAATCGCCAATATTTAACAACTGGGCAAAATCCAGCTTTGACCTGCTCACCCATACCTTGTTTAGACATTTGCACTTTTTAAGCAACCATAAAATAGAGTCAGCATCCTGCCATACGACAACGGTAGCATTTCACACCTGCCTGCACAGATTTTTTTTTTATTTTTTTTTTTTTAGTTTTGGAGCTTTAAAACCTCTTCTAAATTCAAGCTAAATAATTAGCTACTAGCTTAATTTAACATATATATATATATATGAATATTTAGGTACTCCTAAAACTTGACCCAGGACCTTCATTTCTGTATCCTGACCAAAGCCTTGTGGAGCTTCTATATATATCTGAGTTAACTAGTACAACTGACAACAACAACAATCAGTTCAGAGAGGACTAAGGGTTCTAACCTAAATACACCATTAACTGAGAGATGGGGATGGGAACCAGGCTTCAAGCATCCTCTGGGATCTACAAATTACTATTTCTGAAGCATGGTTTAGTCCTCTGGCAACTGATACCATGACATACAAGCCTCAACGTTTACTCTTAAATACATTAACTCTTACTGGCTCTGGTTATTTGCTGACTACTCCAGCCACAACAGCAAAATTACCAATGTGTTCACTTGTCCATTTGACAGTATATTAACACCTGTCAAAATATAAGCCAATTAATACTTTCATAGAGAAATGCAATGTATAGCATGTCTACTTTCAGTGAAATCACATCTAAGTTCTAATTCCTTACCGAGTGTCTCTGAGTGGGCATCGCTGTATAACCAGAACTACTGACACACAACAATCAGACAAGAATGGCATTAACTTTGTCTTCTAATTTTCTCACGGATGCTAGATGTACAAAACATTGCTGAATAATGAGTAGATGCTCGCGTGCATTTGGCTGGAAAACTTAATTTACTTAGAGTGGAACAATTATACACATCTTTTGCTTTCTTTCATGGAAAGCAACTCTCATCAAGTCAGACACTAAACTGAAAATTCTCTAATTTAATGTTATCATTAGTAAAGATGGAGAAATTAATTCAAATTTTTCAGCAATGCTGAGAAGCACTGAGCTCTTTCATGAGTTGTCATAACAAACAAGAAAAATTGATTTTCATGGGGAAAAAGAAAGAAATGAAGCTCTAAAGGAAGGAAGCTGCAATGAAGAACAGTTCCTTCTCTTAACAAAATTGGTGATTCCTCCTCTGTATTGTCTTTTACATTAGACTTGGATTAACTTCCAAGTTAATTACAACTCATTGTAATTCCATTTAACATGCCATCTGAACTTGTCTTAGAGCTGATTGGCAATGGCTTGAAAACAGAGCTGCACAATTTTTGCTCACTTCAGAAATTAATTTTCCTGGATAAATCAGTTTTAAGGAGTTGATATTTGGCTGTATTTCTGTGAATAAAAATCTTTTAAATGCACTTGGAATAAGTTAATTAAATAAAGAGTCTTTAGAAAGAGCTTTGTTGAGCTCCATATGAGTTGAGCCTAAGTCTGAATTCAACCTATGGAAGAAAAACTGAGAAAATGAGGCCTGGGGAATTTAAAGATACTAAAGTACTAAACAGAAATAATGGCTCAATAGTGACAATAAAGTTAGTTCCATTATGTAGAAATCTTAACAACAGGTCTATTTTATAGTTTCTGACAAGAAAGCAATGAATACCTGGTCAGTTCTGCTCTACCCCTGTTGCAAATAAAATGTAAGTGATAACACAGTTCTGAATAATTATAATATTTCATCACTCTGACAAACCCTGACATTAAGCCATAACAGCACAACTTACTTCCACTGAAAGGAAAGAAAAAAAGAAAACAAAGAAAAAAGAAAAAAAATATGTCAGAAGAATATACGAGAACTACATCTGAAATTGGGAGTCAATAAATACAGAAAATAATTAGAAAGAATGAGAACATCCACACCAAGCCACAAATCAGTTCTGTGTGGCATCTTCCTTTGTCACTAGTAATACGTTGCTGACACAATGTTTAAGACAGAGACCTATACTCAGCAATACAGATATTAGGGGTGTTTGTTGGCGGGTAGTGTTAGAAGACCAAGCAGAGTTCAGGTCCCTTAAACATTTCGACATTATTTCTTTGAATAAAAAGGTAAAGGATTCCCACTAGAAAACGTGAAGTTGTGGCAGGGCTTGTCTAAAAAGCCTGGGAGCTCTGTGATGACATTGGACTCACCCCAGAGACAGGTTCTAAGAGTAACTCTAACAGAAGAAAATAAAGACTGTGAGAAAGGCCACGTGTGACTGAGAATCAGTCTAATACTAAAAATTTCTATTCACCTGTATGAAGGGACAATGCAAAGTTGGTTTTTGTTTTGATTGATTTTTGGGGGTGGGGAACTGGAGGGTCTATAGGACCTGATAGTTCTTGCTTTGGGAATCTCTCAGATCTGTTCACTCAGATTCTTGGCAGAGAGTGAATATCATGGGAAATAAATAGACATTTCTGTTCAACAGTGAGTCATAGGACAAGATC
This sequence comes from Aptenodytes forsteri, assembly GCF_000699145.1. NCBI lineage: Eukaryota > Metazoa > Chordata > Aves > Sphenisciformes > Spheniscidae > Aptenodytes > Aptenodytes forsteri. The sequence goes on along the minus strand of NW_008795857.1, from coordinate 2,899,662 downwards.
AAAAAGATTTGCACTAGGTTATAGTCTACAAGACTTATTTGTATCATAAAAATTAATCGTGCACATCAAAGATTACAAACTGAAAATGCTGTTCTTTCTCTGAGAGCCTAGACTCAGAAAGCTGGCACAAACTTTTTAATTTTTTTTTTTTAAACATTCTCTACAATGGTGACTACTAAAGACTAACAGCTAGGAAGTTATGCCCTTTGCTTATCCACAGCTTGAGAAAAGCAAACTTGTTTGATCAAACTGCAAAGAAATACCACCACTGACATGGAAGGACTTATCTACCAAAGACAAGACATGCTCCATGCATCTCAGTAGTTCCAGCATGGATTACAACCAGAATAGAAAAGTTTTCTGGTTTTACTTCTCAAAGGCAAAAAAGAAAAAAATCCAACTTTTTGGACCTATACTTAAGCAAGACAGTTGTGTCCCCAGTAGCTGGTCTCAATACTTTCATGCTCCAAAGGCTGTTAAGCCATAAGGTAATCAGCACGCCAGACGAGGTGCTGGCCGGCACGAGCAGTATCCTGCCTCAGAACTCTAGACAGTCTGAGGCAGCTGTGGCACATACTAGAAGCTATATATAATGCAATGGGCATGCATCTTCCCCGACAGACATTCACAAGTCAAAAGACAGCAGTGGGAAGGGAGGGGGCTGTATGCAAATGTCAGAACTCAACCGCAATTTGGCAATGAAAAATACTGTAATATTATTGATAAAGCCTAATCAATTTTATTTGAAACAAGAAAAAGGAAGCTTTTCTCCTTCGAAGTTTCTACTGATTCATTGCTAGCACTTGTTATATTTCTTCCTGGTTTTAGCACAAGCAGTATCCAACAAGGAAATTCTTTCACATTAAGTCGTGTGATAAATTAACACACTATTTGCTATGTTGATATAACTCATTTTATCACTATGGTTATGCAAAGGAAAACCGTATTTATCCTACACTAGCTTTGTTTTCTTCTGACAAGGCTATTTGTCACCACAGGAAATTCCAAGTTCATAAAACTGGATAGCTGACATTTCCGATATAATATACTTTGTGAGGAGTAACAACCCTCCTAATCAATTTTGCCAATTACATCAGCATTTGTCTTAATACAAAATCACTTTATCCCATACTGAAAAACCAACATGGAGTCACGTAGACCTGGAGTAAGAGACTGTATCATCATCAGTGTGGAAACACTTAGAATAAGCGAAGTAGCAGGCAACGTAATCCAGACAGACATAGATGGATAACGAATTCTGTGATTGCAAAGTAAGAGCCAGATCTTTTACAATACAGGGTAAAAGCATCATATTTTATGAAGACTATGAGAAACGTTTAGCACACACAGCCTTTGAATTTTTAGCTCCACACTGTAAAACATTTTTTTCTTGGAAAAAAAAAGTATCTGCAAATTCTTCTTTTTGTATTCTGAACAACTGCTTGTCAGCGACCAGATGCAGTTCCACTTTTCTAAACCAAACATTTTTGATGATCTGTTGCAAGTTTTCTTAGAAACACAGGTAAAATTTAAATAATCATCTTCAGGAGTGCAAAATATGTTTTTCTTCAAGAGGGATGCTTAATTTAGGCATTTCCTTTTTGAGTGTAAGAAATGACAATTTTGTACTTTGAAAAGTCAACTAAGGTCAAGATTAATTAGTTTGTTGATATAATGAAGGCTTTTCTTGTCATCCCACTGATGAATGAGGGAATTTGCATCTCAGCAGGTAAACACGTTTGATACTTCCTTAATCTACTGCACAGCATTTGCTACAGCCAAAAATAAGAGACAAAGCGGAATACCGAATCAAAACAATTTAGAAAACAGATTACTAGTTACAAAGGAATATGAATGGAGAATAACTTTTAAAAATAACATGTATTCTGGACTGATGTGTTCCAGAAACATTTTCTTTGCTAATGGAAGCCTTCAGGGAACAAATACTTATTTCATACGCCTTCCATTCTGCTCGAATCATTTTAGATTTCCACTGTAGCTCTGCCTTTTATTTCCTTCTGTTCTCCTTGCCTTAGTTAGATTAGAGAGGTAGGGTGTTAATAGGGTACTTGATGAAGAATGAAGACTTATTTTCTCCCCCCTCGGAGACCAGCCTGATTTGAACAAATTGAGGAGAGTGAAGGAGTCTCTTCATGTCCTTGGGAAAAGCCTTTTCCATTTCAGCATTTCCAGCTTTCAGACATGGTCCCCTTTGTCCAGAGAGAAAAAGGAAAGAAAAGGTGCCAGCACGAGAAGGTTCTGAATAATTTCATACAATGTCAGCAGGGCTGCAAAAGCTCCCTTTCAATCTCCTTTACGGTTGGTGAGCATGTGAACGTGAGGTGGATCCAGGAGAGGAATGCAGGGAACTAGTGCTTGCAACTTGAACAGGGCGAGAAACAAGCTGTTGTCCACCAGTCTCCACCTCTGTTGTTGCCACTTCCTTACTACTATCATCCTTGTGGGTACTGTTTTGTGCTGGGCACTCAAAATGCACACAGTGAAACACCTGGAGAGAACAAAACATGAAGATAAAGCAAAACAATTAAATGCTGGCAAAAGCATGATCAAAGTAAGATGAAGTCTATATGGAAGTATGCAGGTCAGGTCAGTGCCAAAGTACTTGGTCAAATTAGAATGTTTCACCATGAAGTCAAAAACATCTGTCCGTGGGCCATAAACATTATAAAGTGATACAAGTGGAGCAAGAGAAGGCCTTCAAATTACACCAACCTTTACATATGGCACTAAAAAGCAGAAGGATGGTTCCAAAGTGGATAGAGGTATTTGTAAATGATTTTTTTCTTTGCCAAGTAGCATAAATACCCGCTACATGCTATCGGATGACAACAACAATTATATTCATTGTCTTAAATGTATCTTATGATCTAATTACTTCCTCAAAGACTGAATGTTCACGCACACTAGAAATGAAATTTAAATCATTACCAATATGATTCTATTTCAAGATTGCCCTCTGCTGTAATAGCAATGGTGGCTCTGCAGACATATCCTGGAGTATGTAGAAAGGCATTCAGAGTGTCCAAGGAGGCTGCTGCTTCAACAGTTGAAATATTCCATTTCAAACAGTGATCATTTTCTGATGTTTCAAACAATACCTGGGACCACTGTACAGGTGACTGTATCTCAGAATAAGAGGACCATCTGTTTAAGCATTTTTTCCAATTTATTTTCTACTTTACTTACTCTTACTTCTACTTGTTCTTGAAGTGGCTGGGAGGAGAAGGGGGAGAAACTCTTTAAAACTGTTACAAAACTTCTTTCCACATTATTTCTCATTGCTACGAATTGCACAGCTTTGCCACATACTAAACAAATAAATCTTTTCTTATACTGATTTAAAATTTGCTATTTTCTCATGCATTGTAGTTTTATAGCTAAAGCTTGATGAGTATGAAAAACAATTTTTAAATTATTGTTTTAACTTAATTTTGTATGCTTTTATGACATCTTCTATCATTCTTCTTGCAAGTAGGTCACGTTTTTAAAACTCTTCTCACAAACAAAGGTAATCTTTTATAATCTTAACTGCCCTTTCCCACACCCTTTCAAGTTAATGTGGGCAAAATCAAATACCATAAACAAGACATGGGTGTACTACATATTCATACAAAACTACAGAATATTGTATTTTCTATCCTTTCTTAAACACAACCAAAAGTCCTATTACTCTTTTTGTCCATCCCTGCTCAAGTGCACATGGAGCAGACGTCTGCAATGACATGTCTGCAATAGCCCCTGGGTCTTCTCTGAGGAGGTAGCTAGCTAATTCAAATTCTGACAGCATACATTGAAAGAATAAAAAAAATATTCACAGTCACCGGTTTTTTTTATCCCCATTATATTTTCTTGTGCCTCTCAGTGTAAGAATTCTCGCAGGTTTTTATACAGATACATAGCGATGCATGTTTGTATTTCTATATATACACACATGCTCACATAAAGATGTATCGCTATGCCTTTATATATACACGTATGAACAGATTACCAATCTACACCCGTACCCACACATACACACGTGTGTACAAAATGTTTTTTCTCTGCATTTCCTCTGGGAGGTTTTTTCCTAAAGCCGAACTAATTTCTACAGTAGCAAGAATTCTCTCCATCTGTTACAGTTCTTGAGAAGCCAATTTTTGCATTCAGCAACACTTCTTGAGAAGCACCTTTTATACTCATCCCACTTTCATGTTTTTGAAGTAACAGCTATTGTCATTTTTCCAGCTGTGATGTTTTTTCTCTGCATTTCCTCTGGGAGGTTTTTTCCTAAAGCCGAACTAATTTCTACAGTAGCAAGAATTCTCTCCATCTGTTACAGTTCTTGAGAAGCCAATTTTTGCATTCAGCAACACTTCTTGAGAAGCACCTTTTATACTCATCTCACTTTCATGTTTTTAAAGTAATAGCTATTGTCATTTTTCCAGCTGCACTTATCAGCATCAGGATTTGCAGAAAAGAACATTGTCTCATCAGTGCACCTCTGTAAGATGCTGCTTTCCCTGAAAGGCAGCACAGTCTAATGAATGGGATGGAGGTCTCCAAGTCAGAAGATTCCATATTTCTACTGTATCCCACACCAATAGTGTTTCTCACTTAAAACTTCACTTTCATAGTGATGCATGCTTTTTTAAATATAGTATGGATATCACTGAAGTTTAGCTAATACTAGTCTACAAAGTCTGAGATACCCGATTCTTAAATTGTAACTTTCATTTTTACTGATTCTTTTATACTAAATTCTTAATGTTCAATTCAGCATCTGGCACATTAACAAGCCTGTGAATTTACAACATTATTTTCAGTTTCTCTGCCACTTCAACATATAAAGAATACAGCCTGTGAAAGAAGCAGAGGACAGAGAAGTACAATTGAGCTCATCTGCTTCATCCAATATCGGAATTACGTATTTCAGAACAGTATTACTAAAACAAACAATCCTGCATGTGTTTCTCTCAAAAGGCAGAGATGACAGTTCAGCATCATCCTCTGATCAATGGCATATTATACTTCTCATGGATATTTTAAGAAAGGTCCGACATACAAAGCAGGAAGGCCGAGTACATATACACTGGTGCAGTAATTTGTAAGACAAAGCTCTTACATTAGCAACCAGGTGTCCTTTCCAGGTCAGTAATATTGAGAAGGAATAACAAGATAAAACTTACACAGTCAAAGTATCAGGTGACCTGTCCGACAAATAAATGATGACAAGGACTAAGGAAAAATAATTCTTTTCTTTATAAAAGTAGGATATCTGGAATCTCAAGAAAACAAAAAGTTACAACTTCTATCATGTTCTAACATACCAGAAAATATTCAAATGCCAGGTCAAAAAAATCTGTGAATATCATGTCTTTCAAAACTTGGAAAACATGGCAAAGGAAAAGATGAGTTTAAAAGATAAAATCATTCACAAAATGGAGAAATTTGATGGGATTTTTTGCAATTCCAAAAATCAACTCTTCCCTTTGGAAAGTATCTTCAAAGTTCAAAGGTATGTGCTGCCAGAACAAGTAGGGAGTATTTTTGTACTTATTACAGTAAAACTCTTTGATGAGAATATGCTGCCATTAGCATCTTTTGTTTAAAATGAGAATGGTTTGACATAAAATATAATCAGCTGTGGGCAAATAATTCTGGTAACTGCTTGTGTTCCTACTGAAGAGACTACCGAGACTGTAGGCTCCAGAACAAACCAAGACTTCGGTTACACTGTTACTATTTAAATTGGAAGTATGAAAAATATCTTGCTGTCTTCTTTGGAAAATGAAAATTTATGACAAAATGTTACAGACCATCTGTTTAATATGTATCAAAAAATGTAATTTAGTAATACGTGCATGCTGATAACGTTCCTCCTCTACAAGCTTTAGGAGAAATATTAAAAAAAAAAAATAAAAAAATTAGTGTTGGGTACAGGTTTTAAAAACAAAAGAGGAAAAGACCTAGAACAGCAGCATGTGTTTATAGTTCCACCAAGTCACTACATGAATAGCTGTAACCTCAATTTGCACATACGGATCTTCACTATAGTTACGCAGTGCTCCATATAAATAACTACACAGGATATTAAATTCCTTGGAAATAGTAACCAATTTGAAATTAGAATTATGTTTAAAAGCCTATTACTCTTCAGGGCTTAAAGCTACCTTTAAGAATTACAAGTTGGAGGTAATGTTTCTTGTAGGCTGATTTGCTAATTTTACACAACCCACCTCATTCTTTTTTGATAAAGAGATGAGAACTTACAGAGACCGGCGTGAGAGCAAACGAGACTGTACGGATTAGTAATGGAAAAGGCCTTCTTCGTGCATGTACAACAACCCTGGAGGCAGCTTCCGACCCTGTATTTCTAAGAACTCACTGATTAAGAGTGAACTGTACACCGCAAGAGACAGTGCTTAGAAAAAAAAAAAAATTGTATTCCCAGTTCAGTTGATTGGTCAGCTTCTTTCCAACTGCCTGCTGAGAACTAACGTTGACATCTGGTGGTGCGTTATGTTTGCAATAACTGCTCTAGAATTGGACATAAACAATGCTATATATTTGGCAATTCTTCCAATGCTTAAGAACCAGCAACCCCATATGCTAAATATGATCAGAAATCCTGACTCCTAGAGTTGACAAACTCTAATTACTACAGATGTAATAGTGCTACCCAAAGTTCATTGTAAAGCGTGAAAGTACAATGTTTTGTGGTGAACCACGTGTGGGATGTAGACATGCATGCATACAGACAGAAGCAGCAGCTTTTGGCGCCTCTTATAATCTCGTCATATAAGGTCCTAATTTCACAAAGACTTACATATATTCTTAAATTCACAGATTGCAAATTGTTTCACTGAAGTCAACTGTAAAATTTGGACTTCATCTGAGACAATACACAACAATTATGAAAGACAGAAGCACAAGTAAACAAAAAGAGGATGATACTGCACTTGATTGGTTAGGGCAAAATATATTTTTTCTGTATAAAATGAATTGAAAAAAATATCTTGGTTTGGCCACTATTGGTGAACCAATTTACCAGGTATGAAAATTATTTATAAGAGAATCTTATGCAAATAAGATTTTCTTAAGAAGAGTGAGATTTTTCTTATGTTTTATTAATTAAAAAGATAATGTAAAAGTGATAAAACCAAGTAACCAGAGACTATACACCTTTCTCTAGTGTACTAAAATGGTATTTTCATCATTCATCAAAATAAGGATTAATTTAAAACCAATCCCAATAGGCATGTTTGATGGCACTGTGGAAAGGTCAAAACCAGAAACACTTTACTGTACTTTGTCTGTAAAACCCCCAAAATATCCCCCAGACTGGCAACAGCCCTTTAACTCTGTAGGGAAGACGATAACGCAGTTCACAAATACTCAAATAAGAAAAGCATTCATTCTTGTTTTGCTAGATTGCCAGAGTAAAAAAATGAAGCAAGTACATTTTAGAAGGCATTATCAATTTCACTGCAAGATATGAAAAAAACTACTGTTTTATGTTAGTGAAGAATATAGGCTTTCTTAAAAGTTCCTTACCTCATTAGCTGTGTTGTGAGTTCCAACTATTCTGATAAAAGATGCTGGCTGTTTATCAAAAGTGATTGTTTGCCAGGATCTGCAACAAATTCCAGAAAGACATACAAATATTAAACACGGTCACAACAGCTTGCAGTAACATATACAGAGAATCCATTCAAGTGACAGTACGCACTATTATCACTTAACAGGGCAAACAGAGAAACACTTTTCATCACCTGAATTTCCAGCACTCCTTGTTCATTTTTATTTTTAAGTGCCTTGACTCTGCTTATGTGTTTTCATACATACCTTATTCTACTATAATTTGCATGTAAGAATAATACTCATCCTATTGCTGAAAGTTAAGGAAATGGTAAAAGGAAAAAAAAACCTGAATCAAAGTCTAAAATCTTTGACTAATATTGACTGTATTAGATAAACAAAAGATCAGATAAATAAAAGTAAATGCATCCATCTGTTAACTACTCATGAGAAATCATCAGAGCTTGTTTAAAGAAAATTACTGCTCTAGGGAAAAAAACCCCACCCAAACCCTCAAATAAACTCCTCCCACTCTAAGTGGAGCAGTGGAGGCAGAGGAGCTAAGCTTCCCTTGTGTGGGCCAAGGTCCTTCCAGTAAATTACGAATGACGTAAAGCATTCTTCGCAGTTCAGGTTGCGAGGATTTCCCCATCCCGACACAGAGGCAGTGGGGAGAACAGACCACCCCCCCAGAGCTGGAGTGTAACTTTTTGGGCTAGACTGAGAACGCTAGAGGAAGATTGGGACCACAATAATCTTCCTTCCTCATTCATACTCTTCTGATCTGGGTGAGGTACAACACCTCAAGTAGCCTAATAGACAGCAGGATAAAGGACACCAATTCCTACCATACCTTTGTCCTTACAGAACACACTGACAGTAAAACAGAAGAAACAAAAGGAATAATAGGACCTAGAGGTTTCGGTTTGATGCCAGTCTTCCACTACACTAGATTAGTACTTGAACACATTAGAATTTCAATTATTTTATATTCATAAAACATGAAAGCTAGATGAAGAATTTAACTTTTTAGCAAAACTAGACTCTACCACAGAAGGCTTCAGAAATAAAATGCAGTTAAGTATAACTTGATGAACTCACCACAGATGAAAAACATTGGATAGTTTTCCTGAATGTGTTCAGAATACTTTCAGAGGTGTTCATATAAGAAGTAAGGGACCAAAGCAAAACTGGAAAAAAACACCATTCGCCACCAGCAGACCACCCCAAAGCCTGACTATTTGTCAGGTACTTGAATTTTCCCTTAGTAGGAAAACCTCTTTGTCACAAACATAGCATTTCTGGGTTTAATTTAGTCGACTATTCCTTTTATCACTGCTGTCAGGTTATATTTGCTTAAAGAAGATTATGAGCCCAATCAAGACCTAATTTCAAGTAGTTTTCTGGTATTACTGCATGAAGTAATGGATGTAATTAGAGTTACTCATCATAATAGAAAGGTGCGGTCTGTGTCAGGCCTCAGAGGTACAGCAGTTATCTATCTAACGGCATGGTTTATTTATATCCGTTATGTGGCTATGTCCTCCTTATTTTAAAGCTCAGGCTGTATTTTCAAGCTCTAAATAAAATATAAAACGAGAATGAACTATTTTGTTGACTGTCTCAAGACCTGAAAGATTGCTATGATTTAAACATTTTTTTCCGTAAACAGGAGAACAATTCTTCTTGAGTTTCCTTCTCATATTACTCTAGTACCACCAGTCAGTTAATCTTCATGGCCAAATGTAACTTGTTACCTTGAAGTATAGAGTCCCAAAGATGACTGGCTGGGATAATCAGATGATTGCAACACTACTTCTCGTAACAAAGTATTGCCATAGTCTGCATTATGCATATGCTTTCAGATTTACACACACGCACTTTATGCAAGGAGAGTGATGATGTAAAAACCAGATTTCCCTACTTAGTGATTTGGGAAATATTCTAAAGCTATTCTAAATAAAAGAATTTAAAATCCTAAAGAAGCTATTAAACAGCCTATGCCTTCCTAGCCTCTAAGGTAGAGTTTGCGTTCTGTGACAAGAAAATAGGTTAATTAGAGATCAGAGAATAAAATATAAATGGGTCTGTATTTATTTATAGTACTTCTGAGCACTGGTCAAATACACACTGCAAGAGTTCAGTGCAGATTTTCCAAAGGTGGCAGAAATGCCATTGTCTGTTGTATGAAGTAACAACAAGGAAGCTGACACATCTATTTGGGAATACAGCTGAAGAGCATGACAGATATTAAGAGAGGTTGAGAAAAAGGCTCCTGAAGATCCTTTTGACAACACACTTCTAAATCAGCTCCTCCAGGAAGCTCCTAAGTTCTTCCACTTTCCACTGCATTACAAGTCCTTACTTTCTGCTACAATGCTGTTATTAGGATTGGTTTATAATTACCCTTTTAATAATATTAAAACGTGATAGAAAATAGTAAAAAAAATTCTTGAGGATGTGAGACTTGAAGAGAGATAGGGTTTTCAATAAATTTGGTCCTAAGAATATTGACTGTTTTGGTATGTGTCCATTTTATTCCTTTCCCATTGGAAAAAGAAAGTCAAAACTATAGACAATTTGTAGAAGAGTTATTAAAATTCAAGAATATTGCCACTAGAGTATTAGTACTTGATGGGATAATGAGAAAATTAGGTCTCTTAGTTTATTTCCTTAGCAAAAAGGAAAAAAACAAAGTAGAAAACAATCCAAATAGATTTGGAAAAAGTCACTTTTGAAATAAGCAAGGCAAACCGTCTTCACTACAAAGTTGCACTGATTTCGAGTTTAACAGTACATTTGAGAACATCCGATATATACAAAGCAACACCTCTCCAGTACAGATATAATTATGCAGCAAAAAGATAATTTATGCAGCGTAACTATACCCATTTGGGAAGAGAGATTACTGACAGAACATTATCAAAGCTTATCTGCCCTCTTTCTGCCTTTTTTGCTGATATAACAAATTCAGTAAGACTCCTATTTATGTATCAAGCCATAACAATTGTTCAGTGGTGTTCCTTGATTAAATTAAAGACATAATAGGTAAGCCTTAAGTTTCTTTTTAATCTTCTTCTTTTACTACTAGTTATCTCTTCTGGTACTATTGTAATAATTTCAGTTTCTCTGTAGAAATTTTATTTTGCAAATTATTTTGTAGTCATGCCATTTGTGTAGTCATGCCATGCATATGTGCTTATTTTATACTTTGCTCACAACAGCTAGACTTTCTATCCTCAAAATTGCTTTTGATGGTCTTTATAAAAATTTCCTCCAAAATTTATACATAGCTCTGGTATTGATTCCTACATAAGTCACTCTATTCCAGGAACAGCAACATTAAAACCTATCAAAAGCACCTCATTTTTGGTCTGGGATTAGATACTTCTGTATAATAGATGCCATTTCTTCACCTTTACTCCCCATACGCCAAGCAAACAAATCTTTCAAGCTGGTGGCAATACTTTCACCTTCTTTACCTAGGACATGGTCATAAAGAAGCTATCAGAACTTACTTCTCCCATAAACTGGCATCGTTCTCTTTGGACTTGCTGTATCTCTGTACTCCTTATTAGTGACCCTATAACAGATTTTTCAGGGTTTAGCTTTTTTAAATGTTCAGGAAGCGTTGATCTTTTTTTCTGCTTTCACACCTGTCTTGCTGGCTGATTCATTTTAGATTTGCTGCTCAATCCGCAGCAGTCCTGGTCGTCACTTTCACAACAGAAATAATCATTACCTCAAGCTGACGTTTACATCTCTAAGAGAAGACTCGGGACTAGCAGCCTACTCAGATTTATACCAGGGTCCTCAAGCTGAAATGCAGCACTACAAGTTTTTTGGCTAGCAAAGGTCCCCTGATAACACAGGTCCATTTTCCAAAAGAAATTAGCCTTGTTACAGTCCTACGGTGTTATTTAACACTCTACATCTCACCTCAGCCACCCGACTTCTAACTCTCTCGTTCTGCCCGTCTCCCCTAAGGAGATGCAGTAATTGATGATTAGTATTCCAAAGCCATGCTGGCATCATGTCAGCCTGTCATATTTAATTACATTTTAACTATATTCGTCTTCTATAACAGCCTGAAGATAATTTAGATAATTATCTTTTGCGCTCTCATTCTCTGACTCTGCCTGTCTCACTTAGAGCTCCTTGCAATGAAAATCACTTTCTCTGCTCAAACATATAAACAGACTCTTGGGCCAAGTGCTCTCATCTCTCCAACAGCAACAGCTGTCACTGAAAACTCAATGGCTTTGTGCATCCCACAATCTCTTCACCACATTCTATTCAGAGGAAGAAGAAAATCATTAGAAACAGAAACCCCTCCTCTTTCATGTTTCTTCCTGTCTTTTTCTTTTCTTTATTAGGCTATTGCAGGAAGAATGCAAGAAATACTGATGTCCAGGTAAATTATAACAATAGCTCGCTATTGCTTAAGCTATCTATAGCTCCAAAAGAGCAATTCACCTCTTCAGGAATTTAATGGCTTTTCTCAGCATTTGGAATCCTTGCCTAGTTATTTCTATGAAAAGCTGCTATCTTTCTAAAGATTTATTACATATAATAGGATATAAATAGTGACCCTTCCCCGTTATGTCCTTCTCTTCCAGAAAGAACGAATTAAGAAAGAAGCAGAAGCTTATCCTTTATTGAGGTTTTCTAAGGAGCCACTGGCACTACAGAATACTACCACTCTGTGGGATCACCAGAGCAGCACTGATTATAGCTGAAACCAAGTTCAGGCCAAAGATGTAAGACGAAAGAGAAAGCTGTTACATGTTACTAACATTCATCTAGCTGTAATAACCATATCCTATTCATATCATGGCTTGCTTTAGGCTAAGCGCGTACATTTTGTGTGTGCACACTGTGTCTCCTCACTTTCCAAGGTGACATACAACCTCCATTTTTTGTTCCTCGCTCCAAGAAGAAAAGCAAAGCAGAGTTGGAAGCAAATGTGGAAATGAACAACACACCCTGAAAAATGTCAATTACCAGCAAGTAACCTCCATTTTATTTTCTAATGCTTGTCCACATATGCCTTGTTCTATAGTAAGTGACAAAACACTTCTTAGCTTACTTGGATGTGGACTTTTTCAACTGGGACCACATTTTTTTAATGAAATACAGCATTCATTATGATGGAATAGTGAGGAGATATTTGTAAAAGCAGATGACAGGAAAAGGAAAGAAGAGTTATGTTGTCTTTCCATACATCAGTCTGATGACTGTACTGATGTAAATAAGACAGTAAGTAACCAGCATGTGATGCTGCCAAATAAAAAATTGCGTGCACACATAAGCAAGCCAACTGAGACTCAGGAAGTACCATAGTATGTTCTACATTGTATGTGTTACACCCCTTGCTTTATTAATTAATACCATACTAACCTCTACTATGGAGTACCTACAAAATAAACACAGAAGCGTGCACTAAAAATGCTGTAACAGTTATTGTTATACAGACATTTTTCTTTATAAAATACCAAAAAGGTCTACAGCTACCTTATATATTGCCTATAAAAAAACATGTTTTCCACCATAACAGCACTAAACAATAAAGTGAAGTAATACTCCCTCTCCTGTTAAAGCTGTAATTTAACACACTAATTCAGAGAGTCAGACCCATAAAGCAGAGAAGTCAAACTGGGTAGCTGGCTCAGGCACCCCCTTTCCATCCAGCCTCCCAAGCCACTGAGGGGGAAGACAAAGCATGAGAGAAAATACTGTGAGGAATAAAAGGTCATCCACATTTTGGTTTTTAAATTAAACTCAAATTTAGTGCAGTTCTACCCCTGGTCTACCTCAACTAAAAACTGAGACCTACAACTGAGTTTCCATCCATTCTGCTGTCACCATGACAGCACTCTCTCAAAAGGTGGCCCGTCAAACATGGTACTTCTAAGGAAGCAAGGAAGGTGCAAGCTAGAAGTAACAGCTTTCTCTCTGCAGCTCTCAGAGACAGAGGCAAAACTCACCTAATAATGCATCTTGGTTATATTTATGCTATAGTCCATTGATGAGATAGCAAATATACTTTATCCAGTCTAATAAGGAAAAAAACCCAAAAGGGACTTGAAGCGCTAATGGCAGAGGTAATAAAAATGGTTAAGAGAAAGATAATGAGAGTCCAGAATAAATGTGAGAATAATAAATACTAAAAATCACCTGTCGCAGTATTTGTTACATAACGGCTTTATATATTGACAAGTAAATACATGTATTCCCACCTTTTGGGAAAACTCCCCTCAAAAGTTTTTATTCTAAATATACTTCTAATAGGGAACACATAATTCTCAAAGCATCTGAACAAAATTTGTAGTTATTTCTGCCCTATGATCGGTCCCTCCCACCAATCCAAACAAAATATCTGTCCTCTATAAGAACACTTTACTAAACTGCTATAAACATTTTATTGCATATGATTTATTGTAGAAACCAAATGTGGGCTTGATAAAGCAGACCTATTAGAATAAAAATTCTGACATAAAATAGTTTTAATGATGCTTATACGAACTTTCTGACATCTTTATAAAGCTTCTAATGCAAAAGACTCCTTATAGTAACCCCTGCTTTCACAGCTTCAGTGCTGGCATTTTTGCTGTTTTAGAAAAAATACTACATAAAGAAAATGTTAAAATATAGTCAAATTGAGCAATGGTAAAACTGAATGTAGTAATTATTTTTCTAACTAAATGTAGTAACCAATTTTCAAATATATCCACGTGCCAATGTAGGCAACCAGTAGCATTTTTGTACTGCATAAGCTGTGTACTCATCTAATGTAGCTTGTCACACATTTTTTCAATTTCAACAGGTTCTCTTTCTGTGCTTCCAGAAATATAGTTTGTATTTAAAAATCTTACACAAAATGAAATTTTTAGGAATTTGCTGGCAACTGTCTGGTAGAACACCATGAGCCAAATTTCTATGCTGTAACAAGAACTGTGCATGTAGTATCTACACATACATCCTTGGGGGATGGCAGTGGTGGCGGATGAAGGCTGTGAACTTGAGTAACTTGACCTATGAGTTCATCTTACATAGTTTTGTGTACACTAGAGTACACATGCAGAAGACAAGCTTGCACAATCTTAGAGGTTGAATTGGTTTTGTTGTGCTTACTCATTACCAATAGTTATTGCTTCTGATGTTCACATAGATAACAAAGATACAAAAAGCCATCGAACGCATTAATATACCCAGTAATACAAACAGTGGGATGCTTTTAACTTTGAAGACTTCTCCCCCCCCATAATCCTACAACAGATCGTAAGCTATTTTTATTATATAACTTTTCATACCAATGGAATAGTTGATTAACAGCAAATACATAAACAGTATTTTTAGAGATATGAGACAGAATCATGCTCCCTATTAATCAGTTCCTTTGTAGCGTGTAGACTAACACCGTATTTATTGCACCTCTCTCTTACATTCCCTTGGGTGTGATTTCATGGCCCACTCGTAAAAACTTCACATTTACAGCAACCGCCCTTCTATTACTGTCGATAACATCTAATTGACATGTCAAACCTCCAAGGAATGCAGTAAATTGAACCACAGACTCTAAGAAGAATAAAACAGTGAAAAAAGTAAATCAGCATGTGCCTCCTCATAACAGCAATACAAGCATACTGAGGTTTGCTAATGGAAGGGAGGAAAACTGTAACCCTTTCTACTACCACACTGAATTATCTATTAACCTCAAGGTCAGAAAACAAAGCCTTGCGACCTCAGACTGAAACTCGCCTAGAAAAAAACCTGAACCCGCACCCATAACTGCAGTAATTTTAGACATGAGACTAAAGTGAACTAAGACAGACAAAAATAACAAATACAACTTTTGCTTCTGTTACTATGTTATAGAACAGAAAAAAATGTAGCTCCCCTCCCAATAGTTTCTGATAAACTAAATTTTAGTATTTAATTCGTAACTGTACTGTAAAATTTTATAGACAAAGAGCTGGGTAAAATTCACAAAAATAATTTTAAAAACAGAGGAAACTTGACTCATGATGAAAGAGCACGAAATAAAGTCAGGCAAAACTTGTTTAAGTAGCAACCAAGGTAACAGGAAAAAGGCAGAATGACTTTATAAATATGTAGTTGAAGTGTATGAAATCCATTAAAAAAGAAAAATTGGTTTACAGGGATACAAGAAAAGTAATGGAATGAAATTAGGTAATATTATGTTCAGTACTGGTATAGAGAAAAAAATTCTTACTGTGGGAACTCAGTGTGATAGAAAAGCAAAGAGCAGAATGGAAGCACCATCTCTTCAAGTATATGAAACAAACTGACGGAGCATTATTTTTAAAAAATACACCACATACCACATAGTGCAGAAATCCCCAAAGGATGAACCTAAAGATATAATAATTCTTCCATTTTGTGATTCATGGACATAATCTGTCCTGGTAAAAACATTACTGTGAATAAATCAATGGCTTAATACAGCATATATCTCAACGTAGGATATTTGTAACACTAAAGACCATACCTGTTTTGGCCAGCATAAGCAAATGTGTACTTTTTTGAGTTTTAATGAAATTAGATCCTGAATATCAACAATCTAATTAGGGCAAATCTCTAGATTTGATGCGTTAACATCTGACTGGCCTCCTGACTATACAAGGAGATGTCAACAGTTGCTATATTTAATGGCTTTGCCTCTAAGAAAGAGCTACAGACAAAACAGTAACTTACCAACAGTAACTAGTTCATGAACATTTGGGCATCTCCTATTCATTGGGTTATTAGATGATCTTATGCAACAATGAAGTTCAAAGTAAACAAACATAACCGCAAAACAACAGTTCAAGTATTAGGCGTTCCTTTCCTATCTCAGGCAGATAAATGGGCCAGTTTCATAGAAGACATTTATAACTTGGATAACCTTTTTGTAGTAATATTTATTTATAAAGGTGCTGAGAGTGTGCATGTGTGTGGGTGCCTGCATGCATGTGGGTATGTGCATGCATGCACAGACATTTTCAAAAGAGAGAATATTACGACTCAGTGAAGGCAATCCAATGTACTGCCATAGGATCCTTCCATAACATAAAAGCAGAAATCTGCATGGTTGAGTCCTTACCCAGAAGCTGCAAATTTGTTCCTGTGTTGATTGGAAAAGAAACCTTTGCTTAACAGGATGCAAGAGAGGAGTAGTAGTCTCCTCCTAGTAAGAAAATTAGAATTGCTGTTACATTGAGCAGAGTTGGCAATAGTTGGCGAAGACCTCTTAAGACGACAGGCTTTTCCAGAATTGCTTAATGTTGTAGGTCAAACTGGGACCCAAATGCTTGGGGGGGGGGGGGGGGTGAGGGATGGTGCGGGAGGTGGGGCCGGGGGGGGGGGGGGGGGGGGAGTATTTAAGTATTCTTAGCCTGTATGAGCAATCAATCACAGAAGGAGGACGATAGAATTTACATACCTGAGAGGGGCAAGATACACTGAGGTAAAGCTGAGCAACAGAATAAAGTCAAAAGAGGAATAAACCTACTAAGAGCAAGTTTTCTTACACTATCAAAGAGCTTCTCCATAGTAAATAACAGAATGTCAAACAGGTTGTACATTTAAGTGAGGCTGACCACTGAAAACAATGGTGTTTGTTGTAAGACAGAGCAACAGCCAAGATTCTGACTACAATTTATTTTATAAGACAAAATTAATGTTTACTCATAAAGCAAAATCTAATTCTGGCAAGGCATTATCTGTAAGGTTTAAAAGACACCATGATCATTTCCCATCATCTTCACTTTTAGCCTGCATCTCCAAAGTAGGGTTATGCACTGATAAAATATGCAATGTGTAACTCGCCATCTTACTGATCTTTAATATTAAAAAGTGAACATAGCACAATCAAGCAAAATATAGCAATGCAGTCATGCTATAACTCTCAAGGAATACATGCATTTCTTGTACCTCTACACTACAAGGAACACTTACAGACCCAGTATGTTGCTGCAGAAATGGGCTGCTCAGGTATCCATCTCAGTGTCTCAAAATCTTACGCTCTTCAACCTCAGCAAGCATTTCCTTATAATTAATTATCTGCTTTTCAGAATTTTTTTCAGCACCCTTAAATATTTCAAAAGGCATAAAGGTTTCACCTTTCACTAAAAACCACAGTGTTTATATCATCTGATTTCCTTTTTAGCCTGGCAGAGATGACAGATTAAGTCAAGAAGAAAGGGTACAAAGAGGAGAGGACAAAGTTTTATGATTAATCTCAGGAATAAGAATATGTAGATCAGGTCTTGGAGCTTCAGTATCCAGGAGTGTCCCCTACCTACAATATACACACCGTATTTATCAACTTAATATTGGTTCTACAAAACCTAATTCATTAACATTGGTGAAGTATTTTTAGCTGTTTTGGTGGCACACGTTGAAAACAGGCATGGTACCGTGTTCGAGTAAATGCAGAAGACAATCAAGTGAAGGTGAGAAAAAGGATGTTTTAAAATGGAACATAGGGAACGTGTTCTCAGAACCAAGAAGTCCATATGGTTCTATAATCTGGTCCCTGGGCTCAGGGAAACACAACTCTATTTTGAATTTCAGTGTTTGTATAAATCTATCCTAACAACAAGCAGTAAAGACAATATTAGAATAAGTAATATTATCTCGGATTCTGGTGTGTTCTTCCCTCCCATCCCCCAACAAATATTCTGCCCACTAAGCAATGCTGTGTCTCTGGCATTATTAAAAAAAAAAAAAAAAAGAAAATGGACTGAGAAAGTCAATGGACATTGAAGTGTATCTGAATCCACCCAATGCACATGTGAAATAAGCAACAAAGCCTATGGAATGGTTGATGTCTCAGAATAACAGATTTACTATAAAACATCAAAGTGCACGTAAAGTAACTGGTGGAATAGTTTAAAGTAAATTCATATTGTCTTTAAGAAAAAGAAGTAAAACTACAACAAAAAGTCCTATTGAAAAGCTCTAGAAACTGGGTGCTCAAACTCTCAAACAAATATGTGTGCAAGAAAGTCTTCATTGCTCAGTAGACGCTGAGTGAGAAAAGCTGCTGTGTCAGAAGGGAGGGCAACGCTGAGCAGTATGCATGGAAATAACACAAAGGACAAGTCTGATTATCCAACCCATGACTTTGCATTGACAACTTCTAAACTAAATGTGGTCAATTAATGCAAATTTGACAAATCAACTGTAACTGTATGTTGGATTAATATGTTTTTAAAAGTCACAGGCATCAAAACAGGAGGCAAGAAATCTACAGGCAGGCCATGTCTCAGACAGATAAATGACAGCAACAACTTGTGATGAAAGCACTGTGGCATGTCATCATGGTAGCACAAAATCAGTGATTCTAGCAGCAGCTGGCCTTGCTCAGATTCAGTTGGCGTAAGTTGTTGCAAAGATGAATATATAGATGAAAGAATGGCTAGTGCAGAATATGCAAGAATGAGTGCAGCAGCCAGAAACCAGAAAGACCAGATCCCATCCACTTTCACAATATGGAGAACAAATCCCTTCCTGGTCAAACCCCAAAGATGCTTTGTGAATAGCGACCCAGGAAGTAAGACAATCAGAAAAAAGAAAGAAAGAAAGAATAAATAAATAAATAATGTCTGGATATCGGAAACATATTTGGGGGTTGATAAAACAATTAAGGCAGCCTCTCTCTCCTTCAGTACTGTCTTTTCACTCTTCAAAGCAAAATGAAAATACATTTACTGAAAACCCCTCCCGTGTCTAGCACTTACAGTAGAAACAGTGGTTATCCGTAAAGAGTGAGAACTAGCTTATACTTAAAATGTACTTTCTTGTAATGAGAATAACTTGAAAGTTTGCTATTTTATTACAGAAGTTTTAGAAAGCCATCTGGCAAGAATCAAAAAGGCAAAGCAATTGGGAAGTCTAATTTCTACTGAAATGTCAATGTAATAATAATAATAATAATTAATAATCATAAAATCATTATAATAATGAATAATGATAATTAATGAATGTTTGCTTTGATTTTTATTTCAAATAGAAGACTATGCAACAGATATTTTACACATACTTAATTACCACTATTTAGTTTGAATTTTTTTTTTTAAAAAAGGTATTTTTTCTAGATGATATATTATGAAGTAATAACACATACATCTATCTCTATCATTAGCTTGACAATTTTACTTGCCTCCAAAGAGACATTCAAGTCTTTAATGGCATGGGAGAAAAATCCAATACCTAAAAGAAACAAGTACTGATACTATGGGTATTATTTGGTATTGCTTATATTCTGAGGCAGAACTGAGGTAACCTCCAAATTGACTCAGAGTTACTGTGATGTTTTCTTCACTCTCCTCACAGTGATGTGCATGAAGAGGAGCTGAGAACATGCCAGCTGCACGGCAAAAGGGATCAAAGCAAAACTTCAATGCATATGGCACATGCAGAGCTGCAGTGAAATAACTGTATGGTAAAACGTTCAAGGGAGACTAAGACACTGCAGTTTACAACTCCTTGCTACTCTGTCCAAGGCTCATTCAAAAGATCCATGCATATTTGTGGCTGAAAAGCAACCACAAGGAACCGAAGGTAGAAGTGGAAAAAAGAATAGACAAATTAACAATGTGAAAACCTTCTTGTGATCCCGAATCACTGTTAAGAAACGTAACTTAAAAGCAGCTAGATCTTTCTTCAATCAAACTAGATGCAGCTAAAATAAAAGCTAGCAAATGAAATGTTAGCCGCAGAGTTTCCTCACTTCTGAGAGGCTCCTAATGCTCTGAAATGGAATACAACTCTGGTTTCTCTCTGTGAAATCTTAATTCTTTGTGCTTAATAAGGCAGGTCTGTGAAGCTGGAGACTCTTTCTTCTTTTGCCTTATTAGAATCTTTCAAAATGTGAGCATATAAACACAAGCAAAAATATGTACTTCAATGCCTCTATCGTTCAGGGCTTTTAAGCTCAATAATTACACAAAATGACCCTTTATATCTGTCTGACTTGCTCCAGTAGGCATTACTAGAGGCATAATGAACAGATTAATGAGAACCCTCAGTTTATTTTTGTGAAGTGAGACTTGAAATTGAGCTTAACAATGTAGCAATTTCCCAGACATCTTGCTTGAATATATTTCCTCTTTGTATTGTATGAATGTGACTACACTGAGTTTGGCAAGTCTGGAGAAGGCATTTGGATTTCACAGAGTTGCTGTGAAATTTGCTTCATGTAAAATAGCATGAACCGTGGTTGAAATATACTCTGTTTGACAGAAGAGGTACAAAAACAGTTTTGCTGTGAAATTAACTTCATGTAAAATAGGATGACGTGTGGTCAAAATACCCTGTTTGACATCACAGGTACAAGAGCGGTTCCTTTTATCCTGTTCCACTCTGCCACTTGGGAGCTCAGGCGTGAGACAGAATTAAGGATTATACAAAAATTAGGAAAAATGTTATATTTGTCATTCTAGATATGACAGGACAGTAGATGCATGCAATACTGATGGGAAGCAACAGAAAAAGCGATGTGAGCATACAGGTAGTTGGAAAAGCAAGAGGGCTGAGAAATGTTCAAGATGTTTTATTATGAGAGAAAACAGTCCTATGAAAGTGGTTAAGGAGAAGAATGATGGATGAAAATGGATGTGAGGGAATTCTAGAGATGGGATCATAGAGTGAAGTGGAGAAACTACGGGACAGGAGGAAAAAGCTGCTGTGTTTGTGGCTAAGTATAAGGAACTACATATACAAGTATGTAACGTGCCATGTGCAGTTACGAGGAAAGGTATTCACACACTTCAAGTATTATCTCTATAGCAAAAGAAATAATCACATTGTGATAGAGATTAGCCCAGTTTCACAGAAGTATACCCAGAAAAAAAAAAAATCCAAAATTGAGTTTGCCACTAACATTGCGTAAAGCAGTATTTTCTCACTTGAAGTCCTTAGACAACATGGAAAACACTCTTCTGCACGTCTGAAAAGTGGTTTAGAACTGTTAAGTGCATGACCTAGATCTCTCCAGGTGTTCTGTACCTGTGATTTATTATCAAAGGAAATACAGCAGTGCCTGAAAACTGGAAATGCACATAGTACATCATGGGATAGAAATACGAAACACTGGACAGGAGCAATAAACCTCAAAGTTGAAAATTATTCTTGAAAAATCAATCAGAAGACAGTTAATAAATTTTGTTAATGAATCTTGCATCCACATCCCAAAGGGCTTTTCATGTGAAAGTACTAATTACATTCATACAAAAACTATAGAAAAAAAATTGAGGGGAACTGAGCTGAGAATTTAGGATTTGAAATAGCTATTATACAATAAAAAGATAATAAACAATAGAGACGTGAAATTAAGTTTGGAAGTTTTTAAATATTTATCATAACAGCAGTATACTCTGAATAACAAACAATGAGTCCAGTGGGGCAGGGGCAGAGAATATATAATTCAGTATGTTACAAACCTTCTGAAAACAAAGTCATGCCCTCCACAAGAACATCATAAAACTGTCCCAAACCAGCTGTATAGACAGGTGATACCGACTGCCTTAGTACTGCCCATCAATAAACAATATTAATTGTCTCCCAAATTCTATCATAGTATTAAGACCCTTTTTTCCTACTGGGGAATTGAACATGGTACGTCTGCTGCCAATGGATTAGTTCTATTTCACAATAACTATGCAAGAGAACTTTAAAAGAACGATACCGAGTTGATAACCATCATGATAGCCTGTTTCATATTTGTCTTTACAGGGCTTATTTTATCAAAAGTGTCATTAACTCTGAGGTCTGACTCCTACTGGCCTTTGGTATCTTCTGTTTTTCATTTGACTTTCAGACTCTGTCAGTAAATTCCTCTAATAAGTGCAGGTCTCTATTGTTCGACACTAACATGCTCAAGCCCACTTATCATAAATGTTTTAAAAAATAGAATGGAACATGACTGTTTTTCATTACTGTCATACCGTGTAGAAAAAAACAGCTTATTGTGGAAAAGAGAAAAAAAAAAAGTCTCCATAGGGCATTTGAAAATTGACAATTACACAACCAGTATGCATTAATTGGCTCTCACTTAGGGAAGGTAAGCAAGCTTCTCCCGTGAAGATAACAGACATCCACTTTCTGTCTTCAGCCTTTTAAAACTGGGAGAAGAGGAGGTTAGGAGTAGCCTGTCAGTTCCTGGCTTTGAGCACTGAATTATTAATTTACACAAAACACTACATTAAAAATACTATTAAAACAACCCAAAGCAGCATATTGACAGTTTAAAGGGAAAGTTCATGCTTCAGCAGACTGCCAAAACCAATATATGCTATTTAAACATAATTTAATTTTCTTTCTCATTGTTTTGTTTGCCACTTACTGATCATCAAAGGTGTCTGTTGAGGTCTGTGTTTGCTGCCTTTATGGTTCATCTTACCCCTTATGCCAGAGATTCAGCAAAATGATTTGGAGACCTCACAGGACAATTGTGAGACAGCACGCTAATGACTTTCACAAAGGATTGTAACTCCACTGAAAGACCGGGTAGATAGAAAGCCAGGCAGCACACAGCACGGGAAATAACTCTTATCCACATGTCTTTGAAGACAGGAAAGTGAATAGAGAGTATTACTAGCAAAGTAAATTTTCCCACTGCAAGTATTCTGTCTCTTCAAATGTGGGCCCCTGCAAAATTCTCCCAGGTTTTAACTCCATCCACTTTCATTTGATACTGCAGCATATCCTACACAGAAAAGCAAGCCAGTTATTTTTCTGGAGTCTACTGCAGTGTATTAAACACAGAACTAATGCCAGAAAGGGTCAACCCGGGATTTCAAGACCTTATCAACCACCTAGACTGCACTCACATCTCCAAAATTTATAAGAGAAACAGACATAATTTGGAGTATACTTTTTGGAAAGAATTAATATTTCAGCCTCACACAAATACATGTATAATGATTCTTAGTTGACTGTTGCTCTGAGAGGTACTTGTAGTCAAACAGGCAATCATAGTCCCAGGCAAGGACATACCTACTTCTCATTTTCTTTAAACAAAGACATGTAAGCCTAAGTGATGACAATTTTTATACCAGTGTAGGATTAGCCCTTTTCGGGCTGGGATGTCCAAGTATTCATCTAAAAAATTAGGATTTGGCTGAGACAAAAAATAGTTGCAAACTTTGACCACATTAGCAGAAGATTTGTTGCATTTCTTCCAGGTGAGAGGGGGTGCAGCATTCATAAACATGGAGAACGAATTGATGAGGGTACTGTCGCTTCCATCCTGTTATGCTGTAATCTGGTTAAGGTAAATTGCTGAATGCAGGAATCTTTAACTGTCTGCCTAAACCTGATGATGAGTCAAACCCAGGCACAGTGCACGAGTTTGATTCTTGCTTTTCCTTGGGGAGTGCCCGAATCACTCGACCAAAAGGCATTTAGAGGCAGATTTCTCTCTGTGGAGCTGTGCTGTTTGCATAAAATACCAAGGTATTCATGGTAAGGGGAAGGACAGAGATAGGGGAAAAAAAAAATCTCTCTTGCATCCAGCAGGAGTATCTTTACCATTACACTGTGATGGTAAACCAGGTAAACTGCACGACCTCCGCCTTACTACAGCATCTGTTAATTTGGTTAAAATCCAACTCTTCATCTCTTCTGTTTGTTTCTGTTGTTAAAATTACATGACATTAAAATAACTTGTTTGTTTTTCTCGGGGCAAAAAAATCCACGTTTTCAATTTGGTTCAAGATTTTTTTTTTTTTTTAAATTTACAGAAATGAAACCAAAAAGTCAGTTCTTCACATTCCTACCAGTGACTGTCTCAATTTTCTCTTTTTCATTAAGACATCTTCTTCACCATATTGAAATCTTGTCCAACAATTTTTAAGTGAGGGCCTTCATTCAGAGCAGGAGTCACTGAACGATGATATCTCTTCCATTCTACATTCAACTATTTTTGAGCACTAAGAATATGGCTTTTTATGGTCACAGTACCATGTTTCAGTATTTCTCAGTAAAATGAAAGTGGTCCAGCTCTGGCTTCGTGCAGTGAAGATACTCTCTACTTAGAAAACAGTCCTAACATTTATAGCATTTGGCATGTATACAGTATTTTATATATTTGTTTTATATGTTTAATATCTATACACAGATTAATATATAATTTATAAATATATAAATATACATATACTATTATATATATTTATTTTCTATATTATATATATACTTATTTATGTAGTATTTGGAGTTATCAACCTGCAATTACAATCAAAGTAATTTTTGAGCTGAAGTCAATTCAGCATTTTTGCAAATCCTACTTGAAAAGAAAATTAAACATATTTAAAGGGTTTTCTTTTCTGTGGTGTGGTGACTGTTAAAAACAACTCCAATTTGCTGATCATAAAGGGCAAGAGATTTAAATTGAATATGAAAAAATGCTGTCAAATGCAAAGAAAGCACCTGAAAATTGAGGGGCTTATGTGGGGAGCCACAAACCTTTCAACTTATCTCAGTTACAGATGATATGGTATTTAAACATAACTGCAGAGGATAGAAAAGTTTCAAAGAGAAGTGAGCTTTTTCAGGTTGATGCTTTTTCTTACAATTTTCTAGTCCTTGTTAAATTGAATTGTTCTGGAGTCCACTGAGCTTTTGGAATTGTAAGTTTTAGGACCAGGTCTTTGTATTTGTTTAGAACTGATAATTGCAGACAATGCTAGGACACTGTAAGTTCGTAGACTTAAAATTAAAGACTGACATTTTGCTAGCTGGATGCATGTCTGTCAGAGCAAGAAGTTAGGCAAGATACAGTTCTTTAATCCACATGAAAATAGTTCCTGCAGCCACGGCTTTAAGAACTTCCAGAGCACCTACATTTTGAATCAAGATCTTGAAGTATACCATGAGGAGGCACCTATCTTTATTTCAGGGATGCACCTGTACTTGTCCAAGGTTAAGGCTTTAAAAAAATAAAGTGTGCTTTGAACATGGTGAGTAGATACTTGAACTGGGCAGCCAACCAGCAATT
The DNA here is from genome assembly GCF_000699145.1 of Aptenodytes forsteri. NCBI lineage: Eukaryota > Metazoa > Chordata > Aves > Sphenisciformes > Spheniscidae > Aptenodytes > Aptenodytes forsteri. The sequence goes on along the minus strand of NW_008795857.1, from coordinate 2,874,080 downwards.
CCACCTGCACTGTGCATACTTGAGCAAGTGCTCCTTTTGATTGTTACAGACTATTAGTATCAAAATATGTACAAGGAAAAAGTTCAAAAAGATTCTGATTCTGACTCTCCCTCTCTCTCTCTTTTCTGGTTTCAGCCTTTTAGTGCTCCCACTGCTGGAGACAGACAGAAAGATGAATTTTATCTATTACGCCGAGATGCCTTTGAGAATGATTAAATCTCCCTTACTCTTTTTCCAGACCTGCAGGCAGAACCCAGGTTTTCTGCTCATCAATACCCTGTCCTTTACAGACAGTGAAAGGACGTGTCAAGTTCTCCTTCACCAACATGTCTAGACCACATTGTGACACGTTTGAATTGCACTGTTTGTTAAGAGATGAAAAAAAAACCTTAGAAAATGTGTATCAGCCCTGTTGCTAGAAAGGACTGAATAACCCTCTTGCCTGATGTGACGAACTAAGATACAACTCTGAATTTGTAAAATCCATTTTGTTTTGGTTGGCACAAATACAGGATGAGTGGGGGCTGTCTCCATCTGAGCTGATGACTTCAATTTTGTCACAGGAAAGAAAGCATATCTTATGGAAACTGACTCGGGAAAAAGGAGAGAAATAAGTCTGAGCTTCCCTGGGGATCAGTCAGGAGATCATATCCTATCAACATTCACTGAATGCTGAGAATACCTGACTTCAGGATATGTAACGTATAAATTTGCAGCCTATCTTTTCAGTCCCATGACAAGTATCTGGGTCATTCTTTACTTGGATTTAGAACTATCAAATGGTTTAAGAAGGCTATCAATACTGAATTACTCTTCTATACTAGAAGAATGGGTTTTATCAGCAGACCCAATAATTACAGAAAAGCCAATGGAGAGTATACATGTGGAGAAGTATTCATACCTGATTTCTCTTGATTTTAGTATACAAATGAAAATGAAAGTTTTTCTCGCTTTTCTTTCTCTTTGTAAGAAGCATGGTTTTTTATGGAAGGGTCCTGTTCAAAAGCAGAGTGGTCAGTGCGTATAGGTCAGGTACTCTGCTTCTGAACAGAGACAAGGTCAAGCTTAGGTAACTGGTTGATCTGTTATGGTTTGGTCCCTACCCTCACCCTCCCCACCCCCTTCAAATATCATACAATACATTCATATGCTTTGATAAGGGAGAAATGCATTTGATTAAGAAAATCCTTTACCAAGCATGCTCTCTTTTCCTCTCCTACCATGTCTCTCAAGGAGGGGTGATTTGACACCAGGGTCACCATAAACACGTGAACTCCAGAGAAACATGGTTTAACTTCCAGCGATCACAAAACCAAGGGTATGGTAGGCAGACTGTTTCTGCGAATGAACAAATAAACTGATTGTTTGAAGATCCAGTACTGATGTGGATCTTCAGAACTTGATTCTGGTTTGAAAGTCTAGATATTCAGTCACACTAGAAGCTGTTACATCCTAAAGTTGTATTTACAAGGGTCTAGAGTTAGAAATCTACGAGTTATGTAATGATCATTCTTTTCCTAGTCAAAAAGTCACCTATGTAAGTACTGAACAAAAGGATAAAAAACCCATTTTCCAGTTCTGACTTTGTGCAAATAAGTGGAAAAAATTAAACTCACTTGCAGGAAATCTTTGTGCGATCAGCCACCATAGTCCACTGCTGCTGATTCGTTGAAACCTCAATGTAGTAGCTGTAGCTCCTATCATCACAGTCCCAAAGTAGCAACCTAAGTATGAAGAAGTTGAGTGATAAGTAAAATAAACATTAAACCAAGCTGCTTAAGTTTTCCAGTCCTTTATTTTCTCCTCTTAATCCTTTATAAATTTAGCTGTTTCTTTTGCAATGTGCCTCTAACACTCAACAAAGTCTTTACTGTTTCTGTCATCTCAAACTTGAGTGTCCCTATTCTTACTATCCTAAGGCCAGTAATAGACTTACAGGCTTATAATAACCATCTTACTAACATTAATCTATTACATTTATCCAGTGACTTTTAATTTATTTGAAAGTCAATAAATGAACTTATTTATTTGGCATGTGACATTGCCTGCTTTAAACCTGAATCAAAGATCTGTTTGGAAAGGTCAGTTTAAGAGGGGAAAGAGAAAAGATTCTGGTGACTAAAAAGATTACACTGTCTTCTTAACTGTATTCTTTTTTTTTGTAAATATATCAGAAATATTTTTAAAAAAGCAAGTAGGAAAATGGGAATTCCCAGTCCTGGTTCATCATAATGTGAGGGAAAAGGCACTGAATTGTTGACACAATTGCTAAAAAGACAGAAGAAAAAGGAAAATCATTCTAACGAACATGCAGCTCTTCAGGAAGGGCACTAAATGACGTATTGAACAGCCTTCAATTTCCATGCTTGTCTCACAGAGAAGGAGATCTAAAGCATAAGAGATATGATTTAAGTATATCATTGTCAAAAAACACATCTGGCAAATGTTGTATCCTCTCTACTCATTCTCTTTATATGGGGATTATTTCCCTGTTGTAAAAGATATTTGAAACCTCAACATCATTCCTCAGTTTAATTTTATTTCTAAGGATATGAATTAAAGCAAAACCAAGAACCTTGCCCCTCCTCTCCTCTCCCCCTCAGTGGATTGAGATACGTGTACCTCAGAAAAATATCCAGCATAGAATGCCTTCTTTAGCAAAAACCATGAAAAATTCTATCCAGCATGTTTGCGAACCAATATGGAGCATCCTTTTTTCCAAGTTTCAAGCTGTTTCTCTTCAACTGCCTTTCAGAAGAGTGCCCAAGTTTTATATTATAAATTCCCTTCTTCCAGCTGAGAAAGTCTTTCTTGCTTTCGGCTGCTACCTCTTCTGGGAGGTATATAACTGCAAAACTTATTGCTCACTTTTAACATTTAAAAAACCCAATACTGCTAGAGGGGGAAAATGACCTAGCCAGTTGCTGAACGCAGAATCCTTCCTCTTACGGAGAGAGGCTGTCCCAAGCAGAAGCTGGACCGTCTTCGGAATTTGGTTATTAAGGACACGTGTGTCTGTATCTTTGCCCTAAAACGTAGTGCTATTACCTTCTTTTGAAAACAATCTAGTTTAGCTCTTTTTTTTTTTTTTTTTTTTAAGGTTTTGGAATCCCAGCATTCAAAGTGGAATCGGGTCTACTGCACAAGCAGATTTAAATTAAACTCCCTAGATGCTCTCAATTGAACCCAGCTCATTAATATTATCAAAAATAATAAGCTATCAAAAATAGCTTTAAGAAGCTAAAATAAAACACTTTTAACAGAAGCCTTTTATCACATACTAGTACTGCCTATTTGCAAATTAAAAAATTCAGAGCTGACTTAGTAAAAAATAAAAATAGTTGCCTGTGGCATCATGAAAGGCTTAAAAAAACCCACAAACCCACACCCCAAAACAAAACCACCCAACTCCAACCCCGCTCCCGCTGCTTCATCAGATCCTCCCCATTCTGCTTTTCTATAGTTTGAAGGTCTCCAATTTCTGAAGAGACTGAATGAAGCATATTAGAAAAAAAAAAAAAAAGTTTATGGATTAAAATCCTGGATTTGGTAATTACTAATAATCAACAGATCCTGAATGAATTTCACCCCAAAACAAAACCACCCAACTCCAACCCCGCTCCCGCTGCTTCATCAGATCCTCCCCATTCTGCTTTTCTATAGTTTGAAGGTCTCCAATTTCTGAAGAGACTGAATGAAGCATATTAGAAAAAAAAAAAAAAAGTTTATGGATTAAAATCCTGGATTTGGTAATTACTAATAATCAACAGATCCTGAATGAATTTAACATCTATATTTAAATCAAGTCTTCTAAATGATAAAAAGAGGGAAAAGCAAAAACATACATAAGTCTGTTTTCTTTTAAAAAGGCTATTAAAATGTAGCTAATTATGCTTTTCAATAGGATCCTTTTCATCATGGGGGCTCAGTGTTGTTTCCTGGATCCATGTTTTCAAAGCTATAATCAAGAGTTTTAATATCAGAAGCACACTAGTGACTGTAATTTCAACTAACAATACTGTAATTAAAACACAACTGGCTCAGCTTTAGAGCAAAAGGCTAACAGGACATACGTGTTCCTTTTAAGAACGTGTATAATTGCTCTCTCCCAAAACAACCTAGCCCAAGTTAAATAGGTTTAAAAAAGCATATGGCTTAGAATTATTACAAACCAAACAATGAATGAATTAAAGTTGGCAGAATCTTTCCCAAAGTGACTTAATATGAATGCTAAATGTAGATTTTTGTTTCTTTGGGACTTGTGAAAGAAAGTAAAAAATTCTTTCTTCACCTCCCTGCAGTAGTTTTTTTAGGAGAGACTGGGGAGGGAGCCTGACGACAGAACCTATTTGGAATTGATTCTGCATGAAATGCCTTTCTGGATAAGCAGCAAAAAACTTTCAGGTGGTTACATGAATATTCACCAGTGCACACTGGGCACAAGGGCCACTTTTTATGCCAGGTACAGTAATCTTCGAAACACATTCCAGGCAAACTACCAGGCGAAATTTTTGTAGAGAAGCTATGTTTTGCTAAGATGGATATTAAATGACAGGAAGGAGAATACTCCACTTTAAAAGTCAGAACTATACTCATTGGAAATGCATTTGTTTACAGCAAAACTCCCCATGTTCCCAGGACTTTCCAAATTAGAATAAAAAGCTAAATTAGCTCTCGTTAGTAAATCTTGCCTTCAGGATTGAGAAGGAAGCTTTATCCAGCTCACTCCTTGCAATGTCGTGATATTTAAACATATTTCTCATATGCCACTTCTTTGGGTATCTAAAGTCTAAGCCCGTTAATTGTTTAATATGGTACTGCTATTTACATCACATGTTGAAAATGCCTCATTTTATAAAATAAAAGCTTTTCAAATATAAATAAAATTTCATATTACAGGTGTGGGAAACTGATTATTTTGGCTACCTGTTACATCAAAAGATGCTGCAGTACTTTTTTTAACAGTATTGCCCTAAACGACATGTGTTTCCCTAGGATTGATTGGTCTGCATTTATACAAGCATTTAGTGCTCTGTCTGCTTGCTTTTTATCCCTAGATTTCTGGAAAAAAGATTGTCACTGTTTAGTTCAGACTGCTGTATAACTACATATGCTCAAGGCATTAGCAGAATACCAAACAATAATAGTCATGCACCTGACAGGATGATACCTGCTTCCTGAATACTGTAAGTCAGTAGTTACCACATACGGTATAAATATTTGATAGTACTGTGTTCGTAAACTACTTGCATACTTACAGAAACCCAAAAGACAGAAATTAAAACATCAGGTAGCAACACTTGTTGAAAGATGGGGAAAAAGAAAGAAAACCCAAAACTATACAGAAAGAGTTTTTTTATACAATTGTCTTTGCATTTTTTCCTCCAGTTGTCTATAATCCCCTTACATTTTCTGCACATATTTACATTTCAGTAGTTATTTTGCAGGAAACCAATCTTTCTTCAGGATCCTACAAAGGAGACAAAATTCCTGCATATTTGCTATGTGCTTATATGATCATTTATTCTGAATTAAGATTTCACTCTCAAGTCAGGCAAGCACAGCAAATGAGCAGCAAACAAAGAAAAACTTCATAGGCAGAAGTCGTATGGAAAATTAGAAAGCATAAGAGATGCATATGATAATGGTATAAGCAAACAGAAAACACATTAAAGCTAACTGATATTCTTTGTTAATTTAAGAATTACTCTGAATATAAAAAGCAAAACAGTTGGCTATCACATATTCGTATTAGTAAAAAAGTCTTCAAATAGATTAAACCAGGATAAGTGGTTAATCTACTTTTACAAAGATGCAAAATATTTCTATTTATTTTAACATGAAAACCACTATGGTACAGAAGAATTCTGTCTCCCTCCACCACATACACTATAACAAATCCTTTTCTATCATTTTAGCTGGTGTTTTTTTTTCTTTGTTTTTTTTTAAATTCACAGGAAAAAAGAAGCCCATCAAGTTACCCGCCAAAGATTGTAGCATAACAGTTACATTTCTATTCCAGATAAATGCAGGGAGAGTTAGAGAGCTATTGTGATATGGCAGCCTTTTCAATATTAAAGTTTTAGTCATTTAAAAGTTAAATTATGTTTACTATGTTAAACACACCAATTGCTGTCTTTCTGTTCCTAGTTAAATATAATAGTTTTTCTGTCATTAATAAGGGCCTTTTCAGAGAGGAAAACTGGCAAGGTTATTTTCTGTCCAGACAGGCAACAATGTGGAAAAACTACCTAAAGTAACATTGCTCTGTTAACTGTTGCAAGTATCTTGTAGCTGTTCCAAGTAGGAGTCTTAATAAAAGAATAAACTTCATAAATCAAAAAATATTTTAATTTCTATAGTTTAAAAGACAATATTTAGTTACAATTATTTTAAAATAAAATCACAGAATCATAGAATAGTTTGGGTTGGAAGGGACCTTTAAAGGTCATCTAGTCCAAACCCCCTGTTTTCCGGGTCTTTTCTATTAGAAAATACTATTGACCACAGACTATCATTATATCTGTTTCAGAATTTCTGAGTAAATTTTGATGTGGAAGTCAAGAGCTCCAAATTTATATATATAAATACCTGAAGAAGTATTTGATATTAACAAGGTTAATGATAAGTTAAGGTTTTTCTGAGTAAATTTTGATGTGGAAGTCAAGAGCTCCAAATTTATATATATAAATACCTGAAGAAGTATTTGATATTAACAAGGTTAATGATAAGTTAAGGTTAAGGACTGGTGGGAGATGTGGTGGTCGGAGGCCGTCTTGGGCTTAGCAACCATGAAATGGTAGAATTCTCGCTTCTTGGTGAAGTAAGGAAGGGGGCCAGCAAAACCGCAACCATGGACTTCCGGAGGGCGGACTTTGGCCTGTT
>NW_008795857.1:2849292-2865196 GCF_000699145.1 Aptenodytes forsteri | reverse complement strand
AAAAATTTCTTTACTGAAAGAGTGGTGAAACATTGGAACAGGCTGCCCAGGGAGGGGTGGGTGTCGGTCTCTTCTCCGAAGTAACAAGTGATAGGACGAGAGGAAGGCCTCAAGTGATTCTATGATTCTACGATTCTAAGGTTTCAACATTGTCTCCCATAGCATCCCTGTATCCAAGTTGGGATGTTACAGTTTAGATGGGTAGACTACAATGCAGGTAAAAATTATCTAGATTGTTTAGTTCAACAGGCAGTGCTTAACAGTTCATCATCCACCCAGAGACTGGATGCAAGAGGAGTTCCTCCAGAGTCTACTCTGGGACCTATCCTGTTTAGTATCTTTATCAGCGACCTGGACAAGGAAATAGAATGAGCTCTCATCAAGCTTGCAGATGACAGCAAACTGTGGGGTGCAACTGATACACTCAGGAGGACTGATTGCCAGCCTCTGGGAAGACTAAGGGCATGGGCAAAAAAGAATCTCATGAAATCCAACAAGATCAAAAGCAAAATCCTGTACCTCACACAGACTAATCCACCGCAGTAGTAAATGCTACAGTCTGACTGTGCTAAAAAGGACATGGGAGTCATATTGAACAGAAGATGCCATTAGTTGCCTGTGTGCCCTCTCAGCAATGAAGGCTAGCAGCATATGGAGCTGTAGCAACAGGAACTGAGCCAGCAGAACAAGGGAAAGAGATGATTCTCCTTTACTTGATACTTAAATCACAGCCGGCATACTGCATCCCATTTTGGGCCCAAATACAACATTGATAGATCTGAGCAAGTCCAGCAGAGGACCAGCAAGATGGTCGGGAGGTTGAAGCACATGCACTGTGCAAGAGGCTGAGAAAATTGGCTTGTTTAGCCTAAAAGGCTTGGGGTTGGGGAGGAAGCTAACAGTACTTTTCAATACCTGAGAGCAGGTTATCAAAAAGGCTGAGCCAGGCTCTTTACTGAGGTGCACAACGGGAAAAACAAAAGACAACAGTCAAAAATTGAAACAGGATGTTCCGGATGGACTAGAGGCAAAACAAGAACCGCATGAAAAGGAAACAAAAACATGTACACTGTGAGGATAACTAAACATTGGAACAGGTTACCGAGAGAAGTTGTGGAATTTCCTTCCTTGGAGGTTTTCAAGACCTGAGTGCATAAAGCCTTGAGTCTTTCTTCATAGCTGACCCTCCTTTGAGGAACAGGCTGGGCTAGATGTCTTCCTCAAGTCCCTTCCAACCTGAATGGTTCTAAGATTCTAAGACAATGGGATGACTTCTGCAGAAAGCATGCATACAAGATACACTCCTGAAACATTAAGGTCGCTATGCATTTTTAGTGCATATTTGAGTACCAAAATTCTTTTTTCATACTCAGAATTTAGTTGCCATGGTAACATGTTCTGACTTGGAGACTCTCTCCAGTGGTATTCCGATTTCTATAGACTAAAAGCAGCTACTACCATTTTTTCAAAGGCTCATATATTTACTCTGTCTGATACAAATCTATTCAATGGCACATTCATGTCTCTGAACTTAAAAGATACGTACTTTAATTCCTAATTATTAATTTAGAATCCAAACCCACGGGTCTAATGACTCAGTTTCTGCGGGTAGAGCAATTCATGTCATTCTGCAGTCACGGTGTACAGCCAGCCTAAAGAAAATGCTCCTGGAAATTTTTTTCTATTAGGTGGGAGGGTGAGATCAAGGGAGTTTTCAAGCAAGCAAACAGCAGGAAAACAGGCAGTGAATACAGTTCAACCAGTTGTGAAGGGCATTCTGTTCAAAAAAATCTCTTGCTTTCATTAAGATGAAATATTAAGACTTTTTGCTCTAATCTACGTTTATATGTAATTTGATTTCTGTACCAGTCACAGATTTCCTGGTGCTAAATAAAGAGACCATTGTCACCATCTTTAGCATTGCACAGTACAGGACACGTTCTAGACCCTTGCCAAAGCTGTAGCTGCCACATAGTGAAACCTTGCTTCCCCACTCGAAGGGGCATCTTTCCCTTGGCTGCCCATGATCTGCAACAGACATGGCTGCAACTCAAAACACTTGTTCTGCTAGGCAGAACACGAAAAGGAAAAGATGACATAGTGCTAGCATTTCTGTCTCTAGGCAATGCAGGTAGTCTCCTCTGTCAGAAGATACCCTAGATGATGATGTTTATTACTGTTTTTTAAGGCAAGCTATTCATCTTGTTTGTACTACACATGCAGGAAAGCTGTCAAAGAAAGGTGAGATTCTGACCTGTATCTGTACAATGCAATACCACATAAATCACTAAATGCCTATTAGTTTCAAATTATGTAATGTTTGGGGTTTTTTTATCTTGCTCTACACACTTGCCGATTATACAGTTATCATTTCTTGGCAACCAAAAGTCTAGTTCACCTAACACACTATTTAATAATGAGACTTATTAAAAATCTTCTGCTCAAGAATAAACACTAGCATAGTATTTAATACAGGAAAGTAAATTTTTTGCACTGACTTGAAAAGATGGTATGATTCACCGCTTGAAAGATAGCTGAAAACAGTAAGATAGGAAGACAGAGACTATGAACTTAGAAACTATGCATTTTACTTAATACATTCTTCTCTTACTCCTTCATGTGGCCAAAGCTTCTGCTGCTACTTAAATTTAAGTTTGAAGTGGCATGAAAATGATGTAATTACATTTTTAATTACCTCTTTTAAGAAATCTGAGTACTGTGTCTTCCTGGTTTTCTACTTGAGATGCAATACTTAATTGAACATTAAAAACACCAAACTCAAAAGCATAAAACCTTGAGAGTGGAAAGCTGCCAACTATACTTATTCAACTTGTTTCACACAGTGAGAACAATGCCAGACTTGCATTATGCATAACAGGTATAGCTAGCATACAGACAAAACAGTACTTTTGTTAGGTTAGAGATTTGCCTGGATGTCTGATTTTAAACTTTATCTTCAAAGTTTTATAACCATCATAACAATGCCACAAGCCAAAACCAAAACACACAAAACAGAAATCGGCAGTTATAAAAGAGCTTTCAAGTCTCACTTGCTCATCAGTCAGTTTGAAGAGGCAACTCTATCAGGCGGATGGCACCGAGCCAGTTCCCAGCAATACGTACCTATGTGCATGGTCTCTGTTGCGAGCCAGTACCTCATCTGGGGTTTCAACCTTTGCTCACTGGTACTCTAACTTCAGAAACCTTTCTCTTTTTTTTCATTGTCACAGAGAATACAAATTAAGTCCCTGACAACATTTTCTAAATTTACAAAGAACGGGAAGCCATTAAGACAAGGTTTTGTATGTCTGATTTTATGAAACAAAAAAACATTTACAGTCAGAGAATCTGAAGTTGTCAAGAATATTTTTGTCTTCACCTGTGAACAATCCCGCTCTCTAATCTATTTCCAAAGTTTCTACATTAGCCAAAAGTTTGTTCTTCATATATGTACAGACATTCACCATAGAAATAGCCCAATGAACTTCAATCCAGATCTAAACACATTCATTAATCCAACACTGTAAAGCAATATTCAGGTTACTGCACCCTTATTATACACTCCATGTTCAAGTAAGAGCTGGTACTAATTGTATAGTGAAAAGGAAACCTGGCTGACTCGAGATGATGGCTTTCTTCAATAATGTTTCTGTTTTCACAATGAGGTGGATATGAGGAACGGCACCTGCTTTGACCACAAGTGAGGCTGCAATTAAATTTCTATTTTAATGTAAGTATATACCTTTAATCTTACAATTTGACTATTACTATTATTATGCCTCTGAAATGTAGTATTTTCTGGAATTGCACTGCTGTATCTCAACATATAATTCACACATTTAATTTTTAAGATGCCCATTATACTGAAGTAAGAAGCCAAATGACAACTACTAAACTAGTCCCCTAATTACCGCCGCTTCCAAATGTCATATTCTAAAGAAAATAACTGCTCAGCAGAAGTTTCACTGTTGCCCTTAATTTAGAGAAAAATAAACCCTCTTACCGTATTGATCCAATCATGTAGGGCTGTGCTAGCTGTACTACAATAGCTCCGCTCCCAAGCTGATGGCACGTGTACCCAGAATCCCAATCATAGTTTTTTGTGTCTCCATTCAACAAGGCATTGCGACTGCGACTTACACCCTCAATCACACTGGCACAGTCTGCAATTGTTGCAACATTTTCAGTGGGAACTGTGAATTAAAACACAAAGACAACAGACGTAAAGTCAGAAAACAGTTCAGATACCAGTGGTCTTTATTTCTGGCAAAGAATTGGGAAAAAGAAAAAAAAAAAGCATGAAAGTATGATCAACACATGGAAATTTAACTCTTATTTAACATGAACTATGAAGCAGAATCAAGTGGTACAGATAATTTTTATAGCATTGGTCCTGGAATAGCTTGGTAAATTAACAGATGGATTTCTGTCTTGGTGATATGAAAGCACTCTTTTAATACAATTGGGAAAAAATTCTTGTCCAGTAAAACTTTTGAAATTTTCAAACAATTTCTTTCTGTTTTCATGATGAAACCTCCCTCCTCCCCAAAAAAAAGAAAAAAAGAAAGAAGAAAAAAAGGAGAGAGCGCGCGAGAAAGAGAGAGAAATAAGCGGGAGATAGTTTAAAGCACTGATGTTGACTGTGGGAAGTCAGGACTCAAATTCTCTGAAATCAGGGCTTGAAGTCTCACAGCTCAGCAGACTATTCTCAACACATATCTGTTGGTACTTCTGACAGTATCTCTGACTGTGATTAGAAATTGCCCCCCAGAATTTAGAAAATGGAAATGCTTTTTAATACTTACAAAATCCTTCAATACAAGCATTGGACTACGAGAGGGAAGGAGAGATCAACAGGTTTGCCACAAAAATGGAACAGCAAGTGCAGAAGTATTTCGCATTCAGTCAAGAGTCAGGAAAACGGTATGACTGAATGCCACAAAAAAGAAATTATAATATCCAAACAGCAAAAGAAAAGAAACTACTTAGAACCCATCCTCTTGAAAAAAGAAAGGCCAAAACACAGGATAATGATTTTCCTCCAGGAGACAGTGATGGAATTATACAGTACTTCCCCCCTGCCCCCCCCATGTTAATTTCATCGAAGATCTATGCTGGATAATGCTTTTTTCTATCCTATATGCAGCCATAAAAAATGCCGGCATGCAGTAGCCTGCTACGCCAAAGAAAGTCAAAGGTATTACTGCAGAATATCAGACTTGCCTTCCTTCATTCACCTTATATGCAGTTATTTGAATATTACAGGGAAAATGAGCAAGTTAGGGAACTCAAAGAATTTTCCAATTAGTAAAAGCATTCCTGGAAAAACCATGACAAGAAGAAGGGAGTTTCAGTTAAAAAAATGTAAGATTACAATTCTAATTGCACAGGCCAGTGCTAACTGCTACCTTGTGCTGCAACATCTACAATGAACTCTTTCTTTCACCTCTACAACCCCTCTTGCAGTCAGTGTACATATCCGACACTGTGGTCCGTGTGTCAGCATCATCCAACTTCAGTTCTTCCTTCTCCCTGGTCCATCCAAAATTGAATGCTCTAGCGTGGAAACTGCTGTTATAAACTGAATTAGATAATGTAACCCTTTACTAGTCATTTTTAGAAGCAGGGGAATATTACGTATTCGGCAATAAAAGAAGTGTAATATTGGGAGTTATTCTTCTTTAGCAAAGGATGTAACTTTAGTGTTGGTTTATAGAAAACTTTCCGAGGAGAGGAATACTCTTCTTGTACGTACTTAGTCCTGCTCAATCTGATTTAAATCCAATGCCAAGTAATTTCCCCCTTCCTTTCAAATCAAACAGAATTCATAGTGTAGTTAGGGCTTGATGTAATTTCAGCAATTTCATCAAAGATCAAGACAACAGCAGCTCCTCTGGGAGCACGCTGTAGAAGGTGGTGTGTTTGCTTGTGCATACAGTACTTTTCCAGCACTCTTTTACAAGTGCTTCAAGACTTAGTGTGGTACTTTGTTTCTGTTTGTAATTCAGAGAGAATCCCAAGTTTTTTGAACGTCACCTTCCAGCAAGATGACAGATGAACATAAAAAAAAAAAGGGCTATTTAAGATGCCCTAGTCAGGTCCAGCATTTTCCTAAAAAGCTCAGCTTTTAGCTAACCTCCTCAACTTCTCAAACATCTATGTCACTCTCTATTCTCTCTATCAAAAAATTACTATGAACAAGGGTGAAAAATTATGCTATCTGAACATGTGAAAATCCAGGTTGCCTGTTGAGCCTTTGGGGTTTTTTGGGGGAAAATGTTAAAAGCACTGATTGTCTTATCTAAATGATAACAAAAATTCTCTCAGCACAGGCTGTATTAAAAAAAAGCTAAGATTTGGTGTGTCAACTCTGATGAAGGACAACCAATCTGTGTAGTAATGCAATTTAAAAGAGAGAGGAAGAAATAAGTTACCAAAAACTATCTGAATGACAATGATCAATTTAACAAAATTTCCAAATTCACAATATGTCAAGCCAAACATTTCTGAAAATCAGGAAAAGAATGACAAACAAGCCAAACCAAGAATGGCACAAAAAAACTAGAAATACAGAAGACATATTACCAACACTATTTGAATTTTCACGAGAAAACAAATGATGTATAGTACAGATGCAGATGTACCACTTTAAGCCCACTGCACACTGATAACTTAATTACATACTTTCAATAGTTGTCTGTAAAATATGTATTTAAAATACTACAACATCTGAAAATGGCTGAAATATAGCTATATGAAATTTCAGAGCTAATTGTAAGAGTCTCCAGCACCCAAAAAAGTGATAATTTTCCACGAAGAGCTAGGATTCTGTGTTTTAAGTGTGCGAGTGGTGTCAGGAGCATGATCTTAAGAAAACCACCAACCAACCAAAACACCATAAAACACAGAGGGGAAAAAAGTGCAAGCTTGTTGCCAAGTAATAATTCAAGGCAGTGGAAAGGCAATGGTTTCTGAAAAATCTACTGCACTATCAGATATACTATCATCTCTGTTTGCTCATAAAAAATTACTAAACCCACCATATTATCATTCTAGAAACCTCTTGATTCCCTATTACTGAAAAGAGACATTCAGAAATTCCCAGATTCTTACGGGGAGCAGGTGGTAGACATTAGAAGTACTTCACTGGGAACAATCTGAATAAAGCAAAGACTAACAATGCAAACTAAGAGTACTGGCATCGAAATAAAGTTTGCCTTGGCTTCCTTTTCTTCCCCTCTTCCCTGGCAGTAAGGGAACTTCTTTGAGTATCCATTTTACATAGGCATTAAAGCATCTTCTATATATTGCTGCTTTTTGTAGGAAGAGGAAGCTACTGAAATCTAGGTTAAAAAAACCAAGTAAAAGAGGAAGTGTCAAAATCAGTGTTCATGTTGAGGCCCTGTGGCATATTCTGGACACCCTCTGAGCTATGTAAGGCATTAATTGAACACAGTACAGCTCAGTTCATCCAGTATTTTACCTGTACGCCCTCTGAGCATCATCCTGCTCCTTCACACATTTAGATTTCTGCACTAATCCGTGACCTCCTAAGAAGATGTTACCCTGATTAGTCAAACTCCTTAACAACCGCACAGAAACCGCCTTAGTGTGTTTTTAATATAACTCGGTGGTCTTCCCTACAACGGTTGATTAGAAAGTGATTCTAACTAATTGCAGTGTGCAGAAGGTGCCATACTGTTCCTTCTCTCTAGGGGGGTCTGCCACTCCCTATTTTGAATGTTCATTATCATCTTTCATATCCGCTTGATAAATTTATTAAAAATACCATCTGGTGGGGACTCTGCTCTGTGCTGTATTTTCAAGTCTTCTGGTTCTCTTCCTTTTTCCCATTAGAATTTCTGCTTCAATTTAGGCCACTTGTTTACAAAAACATACTGCCAAAACCAACAGTCTTGTTTCTATTTTTGTTTCTTTTTTTTTTTAATCCACCAACTATCCAGCTTTTACAGTAACGAATGTTGTAAGAGAAAACAAAAGAGGGGATTACAAATATGGAAATTCTTTGTTTCCACTGTTCATACAGCAGTTTTGCTCTGACAAATCTGATCTGCTTTTATGAAACAGAAAAGATGTGCATTAGCAAAGCATACACATTCTGTAAGCAAACAAAAGGAGAAGATGATTGAGGTTACAGGACAGCAGTATCAAAACATTTATTAAAACTTACTGTCTTGTCTCCTGGTCTTATGCTGCAGTATGGAGCGATGAACAGCTTGGCAGTGTATTTAATACTAGTAATAGTATTTTTATAAAGGTTTGTCATTTTCAAGGCATGGCCTAAGGACCACCTATACTGGCTATATTTAAAGATAAGACAGATATGTTATTCAACTTTGCTTAGAGATGCCCCAGGAGAAACATGTACCAGGAGTGTGTGTAGCCTCAGTCATATTTATTTATCTATCACTCCTTCAGCTTTTTTTTTTTCCTTTACTTGATTTTCCATAGGATTTTTTTCCCCCTGAAGTACTCATTTTATTGTATTAACACAGCTGATGTTAACTGGCTTCCACATCTGAGTGTAAAGTACTTCCTTTCATCTCCCAGTCTGGACAGGTCAGATTTTGCTTTCTGCCCATCCACTGTGACTTCACTGCAATCAATCTGCTAACATGGGGGGAAAAAAATGACAGAAAATCCTCAAACAACTCTTTGCAACACAGGAAGGAACAAAACGCAGTGGGTTCCTGCAACGGCTCACAAAACCAGCCATTAATGAACCTTAATTCAATTACTAAAATAAACATACAGAGAGACAGCAGATCTACTAAGTAGTCTTATTTTATAGGAAGGCAGTAATTTAAAGCAATGTGGACTGTTGAATATATTTATACTGCACTCCAGGCAACAGTCAGCCAAATGTTCTCAGGTAAAGTGTCATCACTGCAACACAACTGTTCATTTTACTGAATTCTCTTAGGACACAAAACCATCACTTTGTGAAGAAACTATAAACCAGGAATTATACTGGAAGAAATAAATTTTTGTTTTAGTTAATACGAAGAAGTGATTTTTCTCTCATGCTGACAGCTGTTAAATGCTCAGCTTTCAATCTCTCCATTTTTAATAGTAAAATTGCCTTCCTTCTCTACCTGAACATCTACTGAGCTGACAAAAGTTTCATCACTAGAAAGTGACAGTTAGAAAAAAGAAAGCTGAGAGCAAAGAAAACAAAATAGAATTAGGGATGTCACTATTATTCCGGGGTTTGATTATATTGTATTAAATAATTAAAAGGATGTTGGGCATTTTGCTTTCATTATTTTCCACATGCCAAAAGATTTGTTAAGTCTAATCTTTATTCAGTATATGATTAGCACTTATTTATTTGCTATGTAGTAGAAAATGTTAATATGATTAGCACTTATTTATTTGCTATGTACTTGAAAATGTTGTCTACAGACTTTTCAGTTAATTAAAAGTACAGTCACAAAGTCCTGTCTCCCCTTCCACATAATCTTATTTGCTTGACCTGAAACTTGCTGATGACATTGCTACATTTCATTTGACTCTTCAATCAAGAAATCAATCAGGAACTCAAGAAATATCAACTTCAAACAAATATCATCAGCATTTCTGCCTGTTTCAGTGAAAAGCTTTCTGCAAGCCATATTTAGCTGGAGAAGAAAACCCCACTAATATTTGTCAATGTCCAACTGCCAGTTTGGATTAGAATAACTTCAGAGAAGGATGATTTTTCAGTTGATATCTGCTAGAGCTCATGATTTCTGATCCAATAAATTATAACAAAAGCATTCAAGTCATTAGAACTCGCCATACTTTTAATTGCCAACCAATTGGCTGGCTACAGGGCTCTTTCAGTAAACATTCTGCCTGAAGAAGGCTTTCAGAAATAGCAATTGTTTCAGAAGAGCCCTAAGATGTATGCATCTTTCGTTGCTGCACTGGAAATAGGAAGAAAAGAAAAAGAAAAAAAAAAGTAACTGGAACCACATGAACAGGTCTCTGTTGAAGAATGGGTAGCAGTAATTAAACCAACCATGTGGCTGTCCTTTCCTGTAGAAAGAGGAAAAAAAAAAATCCCTGCTGTGTTTAGACTATCTTCAAATTTTCATAGTTTCCTAAGGCTATGCTTACAGCAGGGCTGACTTACATTGCTGGGTAAACCTGCATGGTTTTGAAAGAAGGCTAACCTTTAAAAAAAGAGAAGAAACAAAATACGATAGCTTTGTGTGGAGTCAACATTAAACCAGACACAAAAATAGCATCTCACTGCTTGGAGAGAGAGAGAGCTATCTCTTACAAACCTGAACCACACACTAGGAAACTGATATGAATGGTTTATCTCTGTTATACATTTTTTTTTTTCTCCAATAACTGCCAGTGAGTAAAAGACAAATGAATGATTATTTATTCATTTTTTCCCTTTTAAAACAAGTTCTCCTAAAGCATTGAACAGCACGCAAACGAAGCTTCACAATGATTCGTAAGTACTGAACAGCATTCCCCAGAGGGTAACCAAGGACATTCCAGTGTTTTATATCCATCCCCTGCTCTTCAGTCATTATTCACTGTTCTCCCTTTCTTGTGTAACGTACAAGTTACAAGATAGTCTGATAGACTGAGACAGACTACAGATAAACACAACTTCATATAAAAGCCTTCTACATTGCACTCCCTATGACCTTAACCAGGCTCAAAGTAGGACGGTAGGCTGGTCAAACCCACATGTCTGATAGTCCTTGACTGCCCCTCAGCACTGAGTACTGATTAAAGGAGTAAGCGAGGTTATCAATTTTTTCCCTTTGAGGCAGAAAAGAAGAATTGCTTCCTATATTTAGGTGGGAAGAAAAACCCCAAACCAAAAGAGGCATTGCATAGAAGCAGCCCCTTATCCACTGTTGCAGCTTCTTGCCACTGGGCAGATTAGAAGCTTTTACGAAACATCACATCACACCAGGTACCCCTTCTGCCTCCAAAGGAGTTCTCTTGCTTGTGAAAATTTCCATTTGTTTCGGATTCTAGACTAAATATTAATGACTAAAGAGCATTCAAAATTTCAGAAGTGGAAGTTCATTAAAAGCAAACACTATGCTTTTGAGATTTAAAAATATTTACATCTCTGTTAATGAAACAGTTATGTCAATCTTGTGATTCTAATATGTAGAACTGTTAACTTACTGACACATTTAGAGACAATACTATGCCAAAAGGAAAATTATATCTCAACCCTAACATCTGCGTTAGGGAAAAATTTCATATGATTGAATTAATTTCTGTCACTTACCTCATTTCACGAGACAACAAAGTGTAAACCAACACTACAACACCAGACAGCGCTAGAAAGAGCAATTCTTGCTACTTTTACTTCAAAACTGCTACTCAACTACCAATGGGTCATGTCAGTACCGCATCCAGTATTGTATCAAGTAACTGTATAAATCATCTTCCATATTAACTTTTACATGTAATATGTCAAGTTAATAATTTGTCATGAAAACCTTGTATGCAAAAACACAGCAACATAAAATTGCTGTTATCATGAAACAGCGCTTCATTTTTATTGTTTACCAGCCTTCTAATCTTCACTTTACAGTGACAGCCATTCCATAGATACTACACATCAGTAATTATATATCTGATAAATTACCCTCTTTGTATATTCAGCTTTCTGATCAAGCCTAATAGGTTTCACGAAAATGTAATAAATAATTACTCTTAAATCTCCACATAAGATCTCTAAACAAATACCTCAGTGGCCTTATTTCTTTGGAATGAGGTTTCAAATGACAAACTCTTTGCGTATTATCTTTAGAGTTGTTTTGGTAGAAGTAAGGGTCACAAAGTCTTTCTGAAAGAACCATATAGCCTTCAAGGGCTGACCAACATTTTGTTTTCTTAATAAAACGGGTTATAGAAACAGCAGCTGGTTTTGCTCTAACCTAATTTAACACCATATTTAATACCATACTGCATAAATAATGAACCCAATAGTATTACCCAATACTGCTTTTCAAGCGTTGAGGATGAAAGCTTCTGTGCTCAGTCAATCTTAAAAGCAACCTACTCTGATTACTGCACTTTCATGTATTTTGTGGAGCTTCCCTAACTGCTTTCAGTTCACTTTACCCTATCTGGTCTCTGCAGAAATAGAAACAAACATTACAAATCCTCATCAGAGCAATAAAATAAATCTGTGCCAACTACCCCATTGATAGTCACACAGATCTTTTTACAGAAGTGGAACTGGGACAGTCTGCTTGATCAAGGGAGCCAGATTGTACCTTACAGTAACCATCACAGGTATGTAAAACAAAGCACTAAATGGATATAAGGTCACTTTGCTGGATCAAAGCTGTTGAGAGTATTTTTGAATAGGTAATGTTGATGGCCATAAATTCTGGTGGAACAGCTTTTGTGCCCCAGCACCATTTCACAACGGGACTGCCCTCAACTAGTCCCAAAATCTTTCCATTTGTCCCTCTCTCACCACAAATTCTGCAAGGTCATGTTGCTGCCTCATTTACGATGTGGAAGTTGGTCCACATCCCTCTTTCAATTAACTACTCACTGAATTCTTACTCTTTTAATTTTCTATTAACTGTATTGACTACCATCCCTTCAATATAAAAAGCTCTACAGGCCTCTCTTTGCTTATTGTAGATCACTTCAAATGACTTACACGTACAACAGCTTGATTTACCCACACTAAATGACAGCATAGTTCCACTGATCACCATGAACGACAATGGAAACTTACTCTTATGTAGTCTAAACCCTATTTACCTGTAAGATTCTGTAACTACAAAAAAAAATTTCATAAACAGATAAATTTTAATAAAGCCATATAAAGTCTCTGTCCCCTACATTATCTTTGAAACTCACGAAATGCTGAAACAGATCAAATAGTTCATCTCACCAAAATGCTCACTAAACCACAAAATGTCACAGAGTATTTGAAAGACAAGTCAATTATGGTACAAGTACACTTCCATGAACATACATGGATTCACTACCTGTTACCCTACTGTTACGACCAAACAATCTTTGAGTTATCACACAGAAAAAAAAGAAAGCAAATATGTTATTTGAGTCCTAAATTAAGTATTTGATAAATAAGACTAATAATCTTAAATCAAATATATATAGATATATGCATCACTTATTTGAACACAGTAACTCTGATTTTGTATGAAGTTTTTAAAAGTTCATAGCTGGCAGTGCTAAATATGAAATTTAGCTCAAAGGTTTTATCAAACTTGAAATATTTTGTTTCTCCCCTAACTAGCTTACTGAAGGTAGATGTTTTCTTTAAACACAGTTCTTCCTTACTGCTTGTTCTATTTTCTTGTCAATAGCAATTGCAATACTACTTGCAAACTCCCTAAAACAAAGGGAAAACTTTCTATTTGCATTATGGGACAGCTTGTCCACTTTGGGGCTATATAACATAAAAATTAGTAAAGTGTGATTTATCAGGCTACTTATTCTATGCTTCTAAAAAACATCATGAAATTTACGCAGCAAACCTCATAAGACCAGGTGTAATCATGCGATGCCTTTGTATAACACATGGGGAATGGGCTGAAGGAGTTGGGTCCCAGTTTTTCACAGCTAAATATGATAGTTTTCTCAGAAAAAAAAAAAAAAGTATGTCTGACTAAAATCTTTGCTCTCATTCTTTTTTGTAAGCTGTTTTCCCTTCCATCTACTGTAGGTGCATACTTAGGATTTAAATATATGTTTGAAGTCAGCATGAACTCTGAGAATTTTGTTGAAATTCTCAATTTCATGCCAGAAGTAACGAACTGTGGGAAATCCCACCTAGACAAGTACTAAAAGGTGCACAAAACTCTTCCCAATGAATTTCAGGATCTTACTTGCCTGAGTTTATATGGAAGAAAGCACAGAAATCACCCTGCTTGGACTATTAAAAAAAAATCGATATTAAATCTTACTTTGATATAGTTTATCATTCAGTATTGTTGGTCTGTTGGGGATTTCTACCTTAAGTAATGCAGTACTATGTAGAGGTACTTAAATCAGTATTATATAAGCTGTCCAGAGTTCCAGAGGTAACAGAGCTCCATCAACGTGGCATTCTGAGAAAAAGGGTAGCCAATATAACGTTCTGCCATGGCTAAGTGTGTCTATGACTCTTTAGGGGAAAATCAACACATGAGAGTTTACTTTCAGCTGTTGAAACTAGGCTGTATAAGAGGCCCTAAATGCCCAAATCCATCTTCACTGCACTAAATAGCTTTGGTTACTCCACCCTCGTCACAGAATTCAGGCTAACCTAGTATGGTTGCTCTGGCCTCCTGCTATGACATGCAAAGAAAAATCAGATTAGCAGCACAGAGTGACTCAATTACCAGTGGCTTTGTCAGCAGCAGCTGATTTAACTTGAACTTTAGCATTCCTGCAGCATCACTAATTAATCCACAGAACTGGAATTTCAAAGAAGTCGCATGGACTAGCCAACTAATTCTATGCTTACAGCATCATTTAACTCAAGTTAGAGCTTTCTGTGTGGAAACAGTAGAGTAAGAGCGCAGTGACGGCCAGTCTTAAAAGGCAGGCGTTTGCAACAGTTCATGTAGAAGGAAAACAGTTTTCTCTCTTACCTATCAGACCTTTCTCAAGAGTAAAGGTTTTGTTCGTGAACATGCATTCAAATGCCACAATATGGAAAACTTTGTTCACTGTGTTGTGGGTCCCAACAATCCGAATATACCTATAGGGAAAAAAAAAAAGGTAAGTAGCACAAGTTAAGCATGACAAACTTCTATGCACTAAAATATAAATGATTCAGTTGGACTATATTGTGCAGACCCGTAAGAACTGAGTAACTGTTAAAAAAAAATTAAAATAATAAAAGGAGTAAAAAGAGTATAAATTTCACAGCAAACTTGCATCTACTCAGGATGCTGGCTCCAGTACAATTTAAGGAAAAAAAAAATAATTAAAGAGCCGTGAAATCTATCAAAGATCTTTCTGGACTAATTTGCCGAGAAAAGCAAAATGAGGGACCTTGTGGTTCAGAAATGGTCTTTTAGTGCAAATGTGTGCTCATGGAGGCTTGAAATAATAGTAATAATAATAATAATAATAATAATAATATCATCTCTTTACAAACTGCTTTTCACCACAATGAAAGATTTCATACAGCCAGGACAAACCCAACAAATCAGTGAGGCTTCTCTGGAGAAGCCAAAAATTAATTCAGTTTTAATGTGACTGTTTCTAATTCTAACACTGGATGTACAGGATATCAATGTCTTTGTTGGGGTATCTTTTATTAATAACAAAAAAAAATCTGAACAGTCAAGTGTTATGAAACAAAGCTAGCTCCAGGTTTCATTCCTGGTTGTATAACTTATCCTTCTAGACTATAATTGAAAATCAAATAGAGCTGCTCTTGAACACTGTGACCTATTCACCTTCTGTATTACCCTGGAGGCTTCACCTTCTACAAACAGCCATTAACCTTGATTCAGTCTGATTCCCACGTTTTCTGAAGAGATCCAACAGTTCTTACTATAAATTTTGAAAAATCCTAAATGGAATATTGTACACCATCTCAAAAGATGTTGAACAAGCAACACAGAAAACTACCTAAACCAAATACCATTACCCCACAAAATGGGTTACCCACACTGCAGAAAGCTTTGCATTAAATGAACTCATTTCAATTAAGAAGTATCAGACTGTATGAATCTTAGGCAATATCCTCGGTCTGTGGTATAAAACAACCTTTCACTTACGTAGTATAATTATAGTTCCAACATAATAGCTGCTCACCAACAGCATCATTTTGGCTTGTGTTCTTCATCATACCAAGTTGAAAAGATACACAGGTTTCAGTCCCGAGATATTTTTTTAAACAATAAAAAAACCTCATAGCTATTTACCATAC
>NW_008795857.1:2846406-2849189 GCF_000699145.1 Aptenodytes forsteri | reverse complement strand
TTCATTTTTCTTTACCATACATAGAAAAAATCTTCTAGAAAAATAATTTAAAACAATCCACCTACTACATGCAAATGACTGCAAGAGACAACTAAGTTACCTGAATATCATGACATCACTAAAATTGCCAGTTTTTGACCTCTGCTCCTTTTAGCTTATGTAAGTTTCATTTTAAAAACCCAACTATTATATATTTTGATTAAAATTACAAAACTGATACACAATATGCTCAAAATTTCACTTTAAAAAAAATTTTAATTATCATGACTTGAAACAAAAAAAAAAAAGATATGCTATTCCCTAATTAATATTAACTCGCAGATCAATTCATTATCACAGTAGCAAATTTCCTGCAAGTCATTCTATATAGAAAAAGTAAAAGTTGCAGAACTGGAGAAAATATTTATTTTTCATAAAGAAGGTGAACCCGTATTTTAAGAGTAAAGCAGAACTTAGCCCTCACTGTGTAACTGTGACAAGTGCTTGCAAAGAGCATCGCAGGAATCTTGGTTGACAGCCAGGGAAACAGCAGTTCTTTCCCCAGACTCGCCCATATGAACCAGGCAGTTGCTGCGAGGTGATAGATGAAATGCCGTATTTTGGGATTCACGTTATGAAGGCAAAACTGCATCAGCCTCAGTTTTTCTTAACACGCCGAGGATAATTTGCAGTGCTTTTTTGCAAGTGACGCACAGTCTGGTACAGCCATAGCAAAAGCACGGTAGACACACAGGACCAAGACCCCAAGGTTTCTACTCACAAAGCTGACCTTCTGCAAAACTGACACTGAAGATCTACTGAAAAGATTATAATCAAATTATTCAGGGGACTAACAGTTTGCTGTTCAGAGAAAGTTAACCTGAAATTTGAAAGAATCTTGCAGTTTTAAGAGGTCTTGTAGACATCTTCAGCTAAGGGTATGCCTCCTCCTTGAAGTTACAGGCACAGTCGTATTTGACCCAGTCTTTTCAGCTCATTTTCTTTTTGTCAATTCACAAGCACAGTATGAACACTAAATACGCAGGCAATGATGACCAGGATCCGACACCAGTAAATGTTCTCTTTCTATCCAGCATCAGAAGCACTGAATTCGACTAAACACGGGAACAATCTTGGAACATTTATAAGTGCACGCGGAGGCTGGCTCGCCATAGAGACTCCCTTGTCTCTCTCGGGCAAGGAAGGTATTGATTGAGTTGTGCTGCTTGGACAAAACACGCTCTAGGCTAACTAACAGGGTGTTACTAATGGAGATACTTTGACATACTTCAGTTACGCTTCTGTGCTTTAAAGATTTTAGAGAATAAACAAAGTAACAATATTAATAGGAACACAAGAAACTGCTTCATAATTAGCTTTAAAAGCTAATTTATTTAGATTTTTTGTGTTATGAAATTGCAACACTAGAGCAAACTTCTTGATTGGTTTTGGCTTTTTTGTTTTGTTTTTTTTGTTGTTGTTTGTTTGGGTTTTTTTAATACATCAAGAGGGTGAAAGTCACACAAAACTTGGATAGTTTGCCATGGGAAAAGCATCTTTATCATACTGAACACTCAAGTTAAATAATATATAACTCACTGGTTAGCAAAGTTCTCTGCCAACAGGTAAAAAGGAACAAAGCTTATTCTTGTATGCTGAATAGCCTATCAGTTATTTTGAACAATAGGTGACAATGTTTCGCATTGCTGGAAAGCTGAAATTTTATGGTAATGTAAAGCAAAATCCCATCCATTAAAATAATCATGTATACATTAATCTTCTAAAGTATATTATTTCGATGTTGTAATGTTATTGGCAGGTTGAACGGAATGATATGACAAACCCTATCGTTTCTCCCCTATGCAATACATATATTTTATTATTTCCTTGTGTCTCTCAAGGTGAATGATCAGTGTGATTTCCTGCCTGAATCTGGCATTCTTCTACTTGGTGCAAATTAAAATAACACAATCTTCAAAATTACTTTAAACACCTTAACTTCTAAAATCACATTCTCAGATTTTGCACAAAAATTGTAGCTTATTATTCCACTTGATGCAAGAGACTAGAGCCGCCGTAGCCTGAGACTGTAAAAATAATCTTCCTTCAAACAAGGCAGAATTTGTCAGAAATGCCCAGTACCGCTAAAGAAACAAGCTGTATCCGAATTTCAAATATCACCAATGAAGAGCAATATTGAAGGTACATGACCTGTTTCAGAAGACACTGTAAATACTGAAGTAGTACATCTTAATGAGAAGAACACTAAACAACGTGCTGAAAACAAAGAGTTGGCTCAGAAATGCAGTAGTGAGGAAAAACTGCAGTGTGGACAACTTCAATATGAGCAACAAAGTCTTAATTCAAAGCATACAGATTTCAGAAATTTAAAATGCCTATTATAGCTCACAACATGCTTGAAAATTTGTACATTTTCCTAAGCAGTTTTCTGCCAGACGGAAATGCAACTGAGTTGTGATTAAAAATAAAAGTATCCTTCAGGCAATCAGACTGTGTGTACCATCTCATCATTTTCCTGGAGCGATTTATTAGCTGGAATATAAAAGTACAGGTAACAAAATTAATATGAACAATTTTTCAGCACATGCAACTTTGACAAATGCTTAAAAAGCATGGAACGTGTTTTATGTGATCACTCACTAAGTTTTTAAAACATACTGTAGTGGTTGTGGCTGGAACAGAGTTGAAGTTCTTCATAGTAGCTGGTATTGGGCTATGTTTGGATTTGTGCTGGAAACAGTGTTGATAACACAGGGATGTTTTCGTTACTGCTGAGCAGTGCT
>NW_008795857.1:2801500-2846312 GCF_000699145.1 Aptenodytes forsteri | reverse complement strand
TTTGTCTTCCCAAGTAACTGTTACGTGTGACGGAGCCCTGCTTTCCTGGAGATAGCTGAACACCTGCCTGCCCGTGGGAAGCGGTGAATGAATTCCTTGTTTTGCTTTGCTTGCGTGTGCAGCTTTTGCTTTCCCTATTAAACTGTCTTTATCTCAACCCACAAGTTTTCACACTTTTACCCTTCCGATTCTCCCTCCTATCCCGCTGTGGGGGAGTGAGCGAGCGGCTGTGTGGGGCTGAGCTGCCCGCCGGGGTTAGCCCACAACACCACGATACTGCTTTTGGCTCTGAATGGCAGTGCAGCAACAGGTAAGGCTCTCCGACTTTGCTAACAGGCCTAAGATACAGGCAACTGAGAATTAATCACCATAAAATCTAACGGCCTTCTGGTTCCCACAAGCAAATCTGCATCAAGTGGCAAGAGTATCATATCTGGAGATAATTAGGTAACACTGACAGAGATGAGATCAGCGAGCAGGCTCTGTGTACAACTGTCTACAGCAAGCTAGGAAGAAAGGGCTCAGGCCAGATGTGTGTCTGAAAGTCTAACCTTCTCTCCGTCGAGTGTAGGGAGATCCTTCTGTGAACTTGGACTCCAAAGCTGGGACCCTTTTCTGAGGAACTGCTGTGAATACTGGTGCTGATAATCCCTCTTTATATAATGATCTCTTTTTTAAGGCGCTTGCTCAGAAAGAGATTGAAGTTCAACCCCTTTTTCTAATAGGACTTCAAACCTAAGGAGAGGTCCCTACCCACAGGGAGCCAGACTAGACTGTGACACGGCCTTCTCTGCCGCTGTGCTACACATGGCGGACAAGGTGTGAGGCCACTACGTGAATCAGAGAAAAGTATCCAACAGCTCCTCACTCAGGAACCATAGTTCACGTCCTATACATTGAAAAAGTTATAGGTTGAACACCCTCCTCCCTCCAAAGGCTCTCGTTATGAAATGACTGTAAGACATCATCATGAGGTCAAAGGATACTTAAGACTGCAGGAGTGAACAATTTCAGTAACCCTGTATCTTTCAGAGTCCAACTTTGGAAGTTAACTGCCCTAACATTTGCTTTCTGTTTACATATCTATACAAAAAATACATCCCATAAGAAAACAAATGAATCTTGGTTAACTTAGTATTTTTTTTCTTGCAGCTAAGGGAATAAGAAACAAGCAGTTTTGGGATTGGAAGTGCTGGAGTGAGTAACTTCTCTACTCTCTGTACCTTCTGTATGCTACAAACAACAAATCAACCCATATGGAAATAAAATAAAACCTTTAACTGCATAACAAAACATTTGATTTGATCTTGATTCTTTTAGATACTTAAGAATAAGGTCAAACTTTGCACAGTTTTGCAATTGTTTTTCACCTGTTCAAGTAGTGAGAACAAATATGTTCACCTCTAAGATGAGTGGTATTCTCCCACCTCCAACACTACATGCTTGCAATTACTGTAGTCCTTTGAATTAGAAAAAACAGAGGAAACAAGCTAAAGATCATATTTTTAAAAGATGACATTTCCTGAAATACAATAGAGGTATCTTTTATGCTGATTAAATCGACATAAATGCATATACTAATTATTTTCAATAGCCACACAGAGTCATTTTTCTACAAGTGCTTGGCAAGCATGTCATTAATTAAAAAGGACCACTGATCAGACTTAGTTGTGTATGCTGAATTACAAGATAATTTAAAAGCTTTGATTACCACAAGATGGGGGGGGGGAACAGCAGAAAGCCCATACCCTAAATGAACAAAAAACTTTAGAGCACTTTGTTAGTGGGTGACACAAGCTTGGGCAAACCTGATTAAGCTGAGACATAGGAATGATGAAGAATTAACTGTATAATCAAAATCCTGGTGTCAAACTATGAATTTTAATTATATTGCTCACTGAGAAAGAGACATGGCAGACAAAACCAAGGAGGACAGACATTAAAAATACTACAGGCAGTTTTCCCAGTGAAATTAGAAATTGTTCACTTTACTGTCAGGAGCAAAGCAGCTTTATACAACACAAAGTTATCTATAAATCTTTGTGTGATAGGAGAGTAAAAGAATCACAATTCAAGGGCTAGACTAGCTCCACTGTCAACGGACTTTAGACTCAGCTGATAGACTGGAGGGAAGACAAGAAGAACCCTGAATCATCCTTTAAAGAGAAAACCTTGATCTCTTTGGGGGGTTTAAAAGTAGTTCCCTGGCAGGTGGACAGGACTGTAGCATGAGAACTTTGCCCCTTTAGAAGACATTCTATTTTGGCTTCTGGCCCTGTTGGAGAATAATGGATATTGATAGTATTTAAGTGCTGTAAGAGTTTCATCCGCATGTCACAGTAGTCACAGGTAGTCATGCTACACTTGGCTCTGAGATTCCCACGTCAGGAATACCAGAAAAATCTGTATTATTCTTCTTTCTTTTTTTTTCCCCACTGACAAGAAAATTATTTTAACTACAAGGAAACAGCATGTTCTACTTGATCTTGGTAGAATCTTAAACTACTAAAATTTGAATGAACTACCTGGGTGGATTAATTAGGCAGCCACATGACAATGTCCTCATCCATCCCCTATTTTTCCCAGGGCAATTCTTCACCTTTACACAAAACTATGATTTGGACAATCTGTTGTGACTACAAATACTCACATTTCTGAACAACTACATTATGTTTTACTTTTGCTCTTTACATTTGTACAGCTAACACATTTAATTCAGGTAACAGCTGCTGCTGAGCATACCACTGATTCAGCTGTGGATACCCTGGAGGACTATTAATACCAAAGCTCAGCTGCCTGCATCAGAACAGTACTTAGGACATATGTGTCAAAGCATAAAAATATGCATACTCTAGGATCAGTTTTAATACTTCATTATAATAACACCAGTAAAATACAGACAAACTCTGGAATATATTAAGCACAGATTCCAATCCCTTGAGAATACTGAGACAGAAGACTAAGTAAAGAGCGGTAAAAGAAATCAACTGATATTTTGCACGGATATGCACTCTAAGTTACTATCAAAGCAACCCAGAACAGCAACAGCGAACTAAAATAAAGAACTAAATCCAATATGTACAAAATGAGCTCTTAAGAACTTGGCATTTCATTTTCCTTCGTGCAGCATTTGGTTTGAGACACCAGTGCTAGTCCTACAGACTTCATATCTCCTCTAACTGCTTAGAAACCGCTAACATTCACATTCTGATCACTGCCACAGAGATGCATGAGATACAGCCCAGCACACAAGGGCATTTGAAGACATTCTGTTTGTCTTTTAGTGGAAAAGGAAACAGTGCTATTCACTGCCATCTAAACCCCATTTATTGACAACTCCGTAAAACATATAAGCCTTCAGACTCACACAGCTGAATCAACAGACTCATGGCAGGAGGATAAAAAAAGCAAGGAGGTAAAATCTATTGCCAGAATTAAATCATGTGGAAAAACAGAGGACGT
This sequence comes from Aptenodytes forsteri, assembly GCF_000699145.1. Lineage (NCBI taxonomy): Eukaryota > Metazoa > Chordata > Aves > Sphenisciformes > Spheniscidae > Aptenodytes > Aptenodytes forsteri. Next base: position 2,842,850 of record NW_008795857.1, on the reverse strand, counting down.
AAATAAATATATAACGTAAAGAATTAAGCCAGAACAAACGTGGAAAGCATTTTTGTCTTTTGACAGGAGACAAGTTTTCCTGCACTTAGATGAGAAAGTCTAATAGACTCCATTTTATACCAAAGGAAATCCCTGCTGCAAATACAGAAAATAACAGTGACAAATCAAATAAAACACTTACACAAGACAAAATCATTGAACTCTAGTAGGAAAAGCATATGTAACACCTGCAAAGCCTGTACAGTAACAAACATTTTCACCTTCGCAACTGATGCAAATACAAGTAACAGCATAGCAGTTTGAAAACACAACACATTTCTCTTTGTAATTTGCTAAAATGTGTATCCAGATATTTTATGCTGCGGCATTCAAGTGGCTAAAAATATTGATATACAATAATTACACAGGATATGTAACTGTTTGTGTACTATATATAAGCAGCATATCAACCAAGCAACCAATGTTTCTGAACATATTTAACCAAATTAACACTGATGTGCATGGGAACATAAGTAACATTTGCATGATGTGATAATACATTTTGTATTCCATATGTAAGAATAATGAGTTTACAAATGGTAATTTTTTCATTACTGGTTTCTAAATTCTTTTTTATTTTATATTTTTTTTAAACAGAAAACCCCAAATTTGAGGTAAACTTGCTTGAATCTGAATCTTCACATTGTGTGCATCTCTAGTTGCATTCAATTTCTCAAATCTGAACTTGGCTCTGCAGGTTTTGTTTCAGGTCAGATCTCAACCCAAAACAGTTCTATTTCCCAGAACCTGCCTAGATATGGGCAGGAATCTGTAATTTCACCTGATTTCATAAAGGACTTCCACCACGTGAATTCAAAATCTGGTAGGAGAAGATAGTAAGATTTTGATGTCATGAAATCTGTATTTAAACTCTATCCCTGATTCGACTTTGCAGCCAAACCCAACTTAAATATCGCCTTCATTTACATAAAATGGGACCCTAATAAATTAAATTTTATAGAAAAAAATAGTTCTTTTAAAAAGAGAAGAAAGCATTGCTCCTCAGGAAGTCTGGTTCTAGCACGAAGTGGACATGGGATTTAGAGAGCAGACATGAGCTTGCTCTGCATACCTTCCAGGCTGGCATGACGTGGAGCCAGATTCTTTCCAAAATGCACATAATCTTCAACAGGATTTGTTTTCTTTGAATCACAGTATATCCTGATGTGGTTTCATGGCTTTGGGTCAATTTAGCTTAGGCTTCATTACATAGACACATTGTAGCCTCCACATTTTTAAACATATTGAATAAAACAGAAGAAAATACAGGAAAGTTCTGTTCAATGAAATCTGAGAATGTTTTCCGTTTTCCCCAGCTTCTCATGTTCCACCAGCCTGTGAATTTAACATGCAATAATTATTTCTTGCTCCAAGGACACCTCAATAAGATCTAGTCTCTAGATCTAGACTGGAATCAGACTATATACGATATGACAAAGAAATACTTGAAAAGTATTATAACAAAGTGATCTAGAAGCAAGCGGACTCAAAAAAAAAAAATCAACCTGCATCAAGGTAGCTCAACAAAGAAATAATTGTGGTTTTGACCTGTGTTTAAAAAAGCAAGGAATTTAGAAATTCTTCCTATAAAACTAGTGAAGATATATACAAAAAATTGTATTTAGCTTTGGCATTTCAATATCTTACAGACAGTGGTAAAGAAGGGTGGATTTTTTAAAAGAGGATGAAAATGATTTAAAAAAGATGGGAATTACTGAAAGAACCCTTTTTACATGAGGTTTGTTTGGATGAATCCTTACTAATCAGAAGTACAGCAACTCTAGGTATTTGAGCATGTAAGCAGAAGAGAATAAGAGAAGACCTCCAGGGCTCTCAAAAGGGGGTCATAAATGCACATGAAGAATGAAATGTTAAAATAAAGAAATAAAAAATAAAATAAAAACCAAGCAAACAAAAAAAAAACCCCACAAACAGTGTAACTTTTTACTTACTGAGAAATATATCCAATGATATATGCAAGGGACCCTACCATTTGTTATGTTAAAATTATACCGGAAAAGTGCTAAGCAATACTCGAGTGGAATCAGCTAAGTACTGGTAACATAAAAATGACTGGATACATCTTTTTCATCAATATTTTTATGATTTGAAAATTTGTACCTATGGATACAACTCCTTGTAGTTGGAGGTGGTTAGAAAATCGATGCAAAGTATTGCTGGCTCAATTTGTAATTTGCTGCGCAAACAATTTTGGAATGCTGAAATGTGGAGTAATTCATTAAGCTGAGTCTGCCTTATACATTTAAAACATTTATGATAAAGCTTTTAGTGTTAATATTCAAATGGTTTAGATCTGAGGCAAGGATGGCTTTGTTAATTGGTTCCTTAGCTAAAGGTATGATCATACAGTTATTAAAACCCTTGTACTACCCAGTGATTTACAGATTTACAGTACTACACAGATGCCATGCCAACAGCAACTGTCACTTACAAGAAACATCAACTTAAATTCTTCAACAGTAGGAGCAATGTTTGTAGGAGCAAAACCCCTAAAAAAAAATCACAAGTAATGCCCTACTTAAACTAGTGGAATGCCAGTTCTGATTGCTTTGGTGTTCCTTTCTAACATAATTGAAGTGTGCAACACCTGTTCTGCTCCTGACAACACACAGCTTAACCAAACTCTTAACTATGATCATTCTTTAGATGCATTTTAGAAATTATTTAGTGAAGACTCAAATTCACATGGAAATATATATCGGACACTATGAAATGGAAGAGAAGCCTCATTGGAAATTATAAGACACGTTTTTCATATTGGTGAAACAGATGTCTGATATGAGACAGATCAGTGAAAGTATCAACCGATTATTTCTAAATTCACTAAGTTCTGTGTTTTATGAGAAAAATCTAAGAAGGTATCAATTAGCAGTATCACCTGCTACACATATATATGGTTGCTACCTCACTTCACCAGTGTCTCTAATCTGCATTGCTTACGCTTTCCAGCATATTCAAGACCTAACTGCTAACTACTGCAGGCCTGAACTGAGCTATAAAAAAAGGACAAAAGAAGTATCTATGGGACTGTTCATCAGACATGCGACAGTGCAGCAGATTCAATCTTGTAAGCTTCATGGGTCTAGTTATTTTTAAATCAAACTGCATTTTACTGGAAATAATAGGTAACACGGTGAAAGAAGATCATAAATTTGGATTACAAGTAGGTCTACATTAACCTGCACAAACACTCCTACACAGCTCAGCAGCGGTGAGATGGCAGAAGAGAAGGGTAGTGACTTCCAATATCTGTACACAGATAATAAAATCTCCAGAAACTCAAGTTCCTGTGAGAAGAGTTGAATTATGGTTATTTTAAAGACAGAGCATTTAAGACAGACAACTACTTTAACATAAGTATTTCTTGTTCTTGCTGCTTCTCTCTTTTTCCACTTTTTTGTGATTTGTTTTAGCTTTAGAGTAGAACCACATTTATCATATACAACTTGCCACATTTCTCTCGCTGATTTAATAAGCAATCATGAGAACTGTTTGATTAATTCAGAACAGTACTTTGCAACATCGCACCAATTCAACTGATTACAATGGATATTAGCTCACTGAAACACTACCATCAGGCTGGAGCGGTACATTGGGTGCCATAGCCCCAAGAAAATTTTATCATTTTGTTAAAATGTAGTTCTTGATCTCCTACAATATGAAAATAATTTATGTTTGACATGTCTATGAATTACGCCACTAAAACTTGTGAGCTGGTGAGCAGACCTGCAGAAGACAGAAATATATTTACTGAGCTACTGAATTCAGGTCTCTTCAACTGGTTCCTTAACCAAAGAACAAATTGATTGAATAACCAGTCATATAATTCCCTTCATATGGTAAAACATGTAAAAATAATAAACTGTTTTAAATCTAATGTCCTAAACCCTAAAATCAATCTGGAGGCAATGGAAAAAGAACAGAATAAATGGTAACCGGAAAAATAAAGTAAGGCTTTTCTTTTAAACCTTATTTCTTTTATTTTAAGTGTAATAGAAAATAAAGTTCTCACCTGTCCAAAATTTGCTCAACACTGAGTGAGCTGCAGATAGGTTCCTTCTAGGTGATACTTATCTACCATAATAAATAAGCACCTGAAAATTAGCCATGAAGTTTCATTCTGTTGAAACACACTTTAACAGCTGAAGTTGCTATGCTTTTCATAAAATGATAAAAGTCATTACATTTCTGGAAATCAGTTTGGTTTTGTGTGCTCTTTGGCTCACACCTTATCTTTAAGCTAATCCTATTCCGCACTGGAATAGCTTGCTGATGATTCCAGCTCCAATGAAAGACGATTGAACATCTTTACCAATACATGCAGTAAAGCCAAGGTGCAATAAATCAAACTTTTGCATGTAATTCTGTATTTACGTAACTCCTTCAACCATTCACCAAAAAGCTTCCACTATTTCTGTCAATATATGCAGCTCAAGCCATATAAGACAAGCTGGTGCCAGAAGTACCTAGGAAAGAGAGCTGAATGAAGGAATTACCTTTCATTCTGTCTCAAGACATTAAACAACATATTTCCACTGAAAAACTAAGAAGTTAGGACGTATTTACGCTCAAAAAATATTTCACCACAGTTATTGGATTTTTCCAGGAAAATCAAAGAGTTACAGGTTGTCACACATTGTTACCTGTATAGATATCACACATCTTCACCCGGTGGAAGAAATATCTTACTGGGGTGAATGCCACAATTTGTCATTTATACAGCACCTTCAGGTCACCACAGCTTAACGTAACAGGACAGTAACAATACAATACACTCAGACTGCGTTGCAGTGAAGGGTATTACCATTGTGGACACCTCTACGGAGAGAATTTTATGAAAGTAACTGAGCACTGATAGAATCATATTGCATAGTTGTATCAGTAACAACAACAAATCTGCCTTGATCTTCCTTTGTAATACCTTTCAAATACTTAATAACAGATCCCGCAGAGCATTGAAAGGACGTGAAAATGTCAGTACTTGCCTATGCACAAATATTTCTAACAGTTGCAGGATGATTACTTCTGCAGTGAAGTAAGTTTTATGGCCATGGAAAAAAAAACCTAGAGTAATAACTTCCTTCATTATGAACAGAGAATCAAACAGAGCTTTGTCTGGATACCTACTTAAAGACAGAATGCGTTAAGCCATCATCCTTTTAGTTATATATTAAGAAGTGCCAGAGAGAGGTTTCATCAACTGTTTCAAAAAAGTAACATAAACTCACTGCATATAAAAATTGTACTGAAAATGCTGAAAGTTGCAAATTGATAGGCTTAGAGCCAAGTTCTGACAAAATAAAGGCTCCTTAAATAATCTTGTTGATCTACCTAGGATCCTCTAATGTAACAAACTTATTTCTTGTTCATAAACCTCTGCCTTTTTCAGTCCAGAAGACATGTAGTACTCAGAAGGGATAAGCCTTCTTTTCCCAGCTTAATGCTATCACTGAAATATTTCCATTACTCATGAAGGTACTGTATTAGGCCCCAGTTCAGGTAAATCTGCTTGATATTTTTTCCTCTATCATTAAATTTGGTACTATGTTCAAGATGAAAAACACTCAAATGTAGCTCTAAATAACAATTTTTTCTCTTTCTATGAAAAGAAAATGCAAAAGAGATTTTTTAAGTGCTCTGATCCATCTAAACTCTTACCACAATATCCCTGATACCACCTTATAAACTTGGGTCCCACACATCTGTTTTCACCTTGATAGCAGCTGGAAGGAGAATTCTGCCCATGCGGCACATCTCTAGCACTGACAAACCAGAGCTCTCAAAACAAAACCACGACGTTTGGTTTAATGGGAAGTTGTTTTCTTTCACCTCTGTCTGCTTTGGAGTATTGCTGAATTTACTTAGCTAACACTTCAAAATGTGACTCCTCAATGAAGAAATAAACTACTATACTTGAACCAAAAAGTCAGAAGTAAAAAAAGGAAGTGTGTGTGTGTGTGTGTGTGTGAGTCTTTTCAATAGTCCCTATCCTGCATAGCAGGTGAGATAGTGAGAATGAAACTAGTGATTTAGGATATTAGCTCTAACAATTGTACAGCCTATCAGAAACCTTAAGTTACACATTTGCTTTGGGAAAAAAAGTGCTGAGCTGGTGTATTCACATGCTTGTTTCACCATACTTACCCTCAGGATATCTGATAGCTCTCCATTGTTATTACCTTGTATCTGGCCTTCCCAAAATGGCTGTGAGCATACACAACTTTCTCATATTCGAAATCCAATTAGATCATTACAACATTACATTGGAACAACTGCCATCGAAAGGCATTAGCTTGTATCGTATCTTCTTCAAGAAGATTTTTTCCCCTAAATAACATGATTCTTGCCTCAGAAGTGACAGCAGTGCTCTGTGGTAAAGAGTATCTTTTAAAGGAATCTTACCATGCAGTTATGTGAATCTCAATTCTGTAGACATAACCTTCATTAGCATATCAATTCAATTTACTTGAATGTGCTCTATTACCTTTTAAACCATCCACTTCACTTTATTAAGCTGATAATTTGAACTCAGTACTGCATTATTTTGATATGCAGCTAAAAGAGAAGAGGTTTATGCATTTTATTTTTATATATTAATGTAGTGAAAACATGTTTCAGGAGGCAGCTCTTCATTATACTTCAATGCTTTATTCCTAGCTGTAATTGATGTCAGTTATGACTAGGAGGCTATTATCAGGCTAATACTATCTTTCCCTCCATAATATTATTATTCTCAGTATAATGAAATAAATCTCTGTTTGGAAATAGAAGCGGTCAATATTATTTATTGTTGTATTTTCATTAACTAGAAATTTACAGGGAATACAGGACTGTGACTTGTTTTTGTCCTTCATGGAGTGGAACCTTTGAACTTCAGAACTAAGGTTCCCCCATCACATGCCCTTCTGGCCTTCCTTACCCATGCCCAAAGTCAAGTTTTCACACTTCATTTTCAGATCTCTTACTATACTTACTCCTCTCAGCTCATGCCCACTTTCCTTCACCTTGGCAGCTCACAGTGTTAGTGTTTCCCATTTCCCTACTAGGTCACGTATCCTGAAATAGATGATATATTTGAAATATTTGGATGAATCTTGATATACTTAGAATATAGCCTCCAAATTTTAGTTGAAATCAATAACTAACCTGTGTACTTTTCACCATAAAATGTTTAAGAACCCTACTGCCTCCATATTTAGCAGGTAATCGTGGTATTGATTTATGTAATGTATGTCCTTTCACGTATATCCTATCCATCTATTTCATATCTGATCGTAGAGCTTTCTTGACTGCCTACAACTCCCAACGGCTCAACCATATCAACCTCAAACTCAAACTTTCTGATCATTTTTTTCTTTTACATTACTTTATATTGCTTTTTTTTAATATTACTCCAGAGAAGGCTGGTCAGTGTTTCTACCTAAATACACACAGCTGTATTTATCTCTTAATATCTCACTTTCAGATTCTTAACATCAACTCAGGAAAGGGATGGATAAGCCAAAAGAAGTCAACAGTGCCAAAATGTTAGTGAAACATTGGTTTATAGAAACCTTTTAAACTGGTTTCAGGGAAAAGAGGTCAGGAGCATGCTTACTTAGCAAAAGTGACTGAAGCATAGGGACACAAAGTCATGGTAATTTTAATGCCACAGTACCATTGGTTTTACACCCTACCTTGTGGATTAAAGCACATACAAGTCTTACAAAGAACCCTCAGAATCTCAGTAGCTGAAACCTGCATCCCTACAACTCATGTGCTATTATTATCCATGGTAGACAGATTAAAGTTAAAATGTGCATGCCTAACCCATGTTAGGATCACATTTTCATTTCGTTATACACACATACCATAGAAACAAGATTTCTACGTGATCAAACTGCATTTAAAATGATCTCTTTACTCAGGGATTCTACTATATTTGCTGATTTTCCACAAATAAGTAAAACAAAAATATAGTGGTTGGACATGAACAAATTTCAGCTCTAGTAATTTTATATAGCTAGAATACTAATAATCATTTGCCCAATGTCTGATTCCATTTTCTATATATAATGATCAAGTTCATATATTAACCACTGTGTGAAAACATTACAATTAGATACTATTTAAAGATGCATGTCTGTACATGACAAGGAATTTGGACAACAAACAGATAACAAAATGTATAATGCTAAGAGAAGATCAACTAGCATAAGAGACTTGACATCTACTTCTGTTTCAGGAGAGGTATTTAAGACAAAAAGAAAAAACAGAACAACAACAAAAAACCAATCAACCAAACCACCCCAGAATATGACTATAACTAAGGAAAGAGTAGAAATAGTAGGAAGAGCAAGAAATAGAAAGAGAAGAGAAAATGCAGTGAAAATTAATAAACAGGCAGTTCCATATTATTCTATACTTATCTCATTCCAACACATCCTTTTAAAGGAACTTGCTTTTAAAGTAGTATTTAACCTCAAAGCAAAAGGTAACAAAAAAAAAATTCTTTCCCCATACAAATGACATCTGATTGTACTGTGACACCTCTTAACATATTTAGCTTCAGACTTTAAAATAGTCACCATGTTTTGTGAAGGAAAAAAAAAAAAGACCTTTCAGCAGAATTGGTTATTCCCCTTAGCACAACGACCTCATGTTCGAGTTTACCTGGCTGGAACCCACGTTGTGGCCCATCCGGCCATTATGGAAAGCATAAAGGGGCATTACTACACTACTTCTGTTTTTCACGATACAAAACTTTGTTCTCCTGCACAAGTGCAGCATAATTTTGAAAATATCTCGTTAGGTATGCATTGCTAATGTTAATTTGTAGGAATTCAAAGATTACTTTTATTATAAATAATACACTATTGTTGTAGAACATCAGTATTCTAAAAGGTAAACCCGGTACACATACACATACACCCGGTTCCACACCTACAGCTTTGTTTTTCCACCTCTGTTTCAAAGCAATAATGTTGCATACACATAAACAGAAAAGAACATCTACAATGAATAAATAAAATGCAAAAGTATGTTTTATTACACTGCAAATGGAGAGAACTGTAGCTGCACCAGTACTATGACTCTAGCCGTGTTTGTTTTGCATTAGTGAAGTCTATGAACATGCCTATTCTAATTTAAATGTGTCTCAGGCCTTTAGCATTAGTATTTATGAGAATATGAGTCATTTCGAGGTTGAATTATTTGGTGTAGAACTCAAAGTTAAACCTTCATGACTTTTGAAATATTAAACCATCATCATCAAAAATACATTTTTAGAGGTGTTACATAAATTTTATGCTGTGATGTCCCTTTCCAGAAAGAGACATTCCAGACCTGCACTTCAATAAAAGGTTTGGACTATAGACCAAACTTTATTCAAATAAAAAGCTGAGACTGAAAACCTGGTGAACTCTTTGGCCTGGAAAAAGCAGCCGTGCTTCTGCAAGAAACATACAGTTTAACTTCTCATTTTTGAGAGTGAGTTCATACATGCCTAACGTACCCCTTCCCTTTTAAAACAGAAAGATTACTTGAAATATTCTGTTACTAATTTTCTTCTGTATTTATACACATATTATTGTTAGTGCCATAGGATCACAATTAAGCTCTGCACCAGTAGGTCAGTATAAGCAAGCCTGATTTTCCTTACTGTCAATGGATTAATACTCTTTGGCTCTTCTTTTTTAAAAACTGTCTGTTCGAGACCTGTTTAACATCAGTATTCTCCACAGTATAGAGAATTCACTATATTATTGATAACCAGCATAGGCTTACACTCTGTAAACCTGTCCCACGCTGTATGAGCATGTAGTTAGCAAAAAAATCCAAAAACCTTTCTGTATCAGTGGAGATTAGAATGATGATACATCCTAAAAGAGGATACATTTGGGACAGAAGTCATTAGCACTAGCCATCATTAGCATTCTCCCTGTGCAGAAGGCAGAAATGCACCAATTCTACCAACCACCTTTGAAGTCCCCACACTTGATACTTTGTTTTAAAGTAGAACATTTACTCCATGGTCAACACACTCAAACATAAAGAGGAAGAATTTCTACAATGGGATCTGAAAACTAACTGGTGGAGACTCCTGAAGGGGGAACAATTATGTCAAAAAAGTAGCACATCAAAAAGTGGCATTATAAAAATTTCCACTCCTCCCACCCACTAGAGAATACACGATCATATTCACTGGGGTTCCCTAATGAAAATTAAATGGTGTATATATATGTATACACACACATACATACACATATATACGTGCACCTAAAATCACTAAAGAAGTCAGCACAAAGCCACAGTTAACAGCTAGAATGGACTTGACATATTAGCTCATGAGCTTCAGATTTCAAAATAAGAAGTTGATTTAACATAGCACTCAATTACACAGATCCAATAAAAATGCTTTAAAAGCTTGAAAGAACAGAATTATGCACCTCATCCGCTCAAGGGCAAGCATAAACTAAAGGATGCTCATGTGATGAAGGCTGAAATGACAACATGTAATTGATGATTAAAGGAACTTTATATATATTCAGGCTCTCTGATGTTTTTGAGGTGGAAAGGGGGGAAGGTTAACTTCCACAGGAACGTGGGTCAATCAAGTAAAACTGAGAATATTAGATACAAAGATAAATCATACTTGGATATTATTGTTTTGATTTTATACTTCTAAAATATTTTGTCAAGATTTTTGGTTTGCCTGCAGGGTTTTGGTTGGTTTGTTTGTTTTGTTTTTTTAATGGAAATGTCTTGACTCAGAATGGATGAATCTTACAAAACAATGCATTAGCCTCTTTCAAGCAGGAAAGAGGCATAGAAGGGACATCCTGGCATTTAATTTAATATAAATAATACTGCCAGTTAATGTCCACATTCAATAAATCTGTAAGTTGAAATATGGAGCAGGTAACTATCTAACATTTGATGCAAGTTAATTCCAACTTGCCAAATATACTGGTTTTGACAAGGCCAAAACTCTTATAGGAAACATTCATTCCCTTTTAAGGACATTCACCACAAGGCAACAAAAGATTTGCCAGAATCATAAAAACTTCATCTTATTTAAATCTTAAAATATATGGCAAACTTTCTAAACCTACCACTTGACAAGAACAATGTATTACAATTATTTACTAATAGTTTGGGCTTTTTTTATCCCACTCAGTTGGAATGATTTTATGAAGGTACACAGCCAACGAGTTTAATCGTACAGAATACAATAGACAACAAAGGGGGAAGCTTTCAAATACCAATATGAAATTTCAAAGCAAACTGCCCCCTCCAAATACATACATTACATTGTGCAGAAATCCCCAGTCACAGAAGCAGGACCAGAGATTATAAAATTTAAAGGACAAATGACAACAATCTTGTCATTCCCAATGTCACACAAAAGAGAACATGATAATGATTTAATTCTTTTTAACTATATTGGCTTGGGTTTTTTTGCCAACCTTAAAATATCAATGTAGCTCTTATTCAATTCAAAGTCTCGGGCCCTTTCTTTTTTTTTCTTTATAATCATCCTTGCTCTGCTGAATTTAATTGCCTTGGCAATGCCAGAACACTGCCTGATCCTAATAGGTCAGCATTGATCGCTCTAAACCAATTGGTTCCTTCATTACAGAGAAAATGAAATAAAGAGAAAAGGCAGGTGTGCTCTCGCACAGTCAGACGGACTTCAGCTTCTCTTGCCCTTCTTCCCCCTCATTAACTAGCAACCAATCGATCAGGAACCTGCTCAGAACCCACAAAAACTATTCATCACTTCTGACATGGAATGGTTTTAACAGGTCACTAAAGAATATTTGAGGTATCTATCTTTAGAACCTTTAGAGCTCATACCGTTTTTAAACGGACGTCCAAGAGAAAGGAAAATCGAAACATTACACTCCTATATAGTTCCAGTCTAAACCTCAAATCCAAAATAAAATCTCTGTTAGTTATTTGCCCAAGACAAGAATCTGTGGTGCAGGGTACCTAATTTTAAATGTTCTTTATTGTGAAGAACTTCGATGAATAGAGAGAAAGACCACGGCTGGGAGAAAGAGTGCAGATGGCCCCACTCCCCGCTTCCAGCTCATTCTCTTCTGCACTTCCATCGTCTTTAGTTGAACAAATTCAAAATGCCAGTGAATGTTCACCCTAAAGCTTTACACATCATTTCTACCTCCACCTTTTAAAATGTTTGAACACTGCTTGTATTTCCAACCATTCCACATCACTTTTTCCTAATAGTCCCTTTCCTATCACACTCCACACTTCATCTGCCCATACAATTGCAACAGAACCCCTTTACCTCATTTACCAAAAATTACTGACTGTTCAAATTACTCTTAAAAATTGTTCTTCTTGAAAAGTTATCTGTACTGATTAGCTCTTACTCTAGTGAGTTATTCATGTTGTTTCTTCTCGTTCTCTGATTGCAAACTCTGCAGAATATGCCTTGTCATTACGCTTTGTTCACTAAAACAGGTTTGTAATTTCACATTACTATCAGTTCCAAATACTGCCACCAAGGCAATTCAGGAGAAGAAATCAAAGAGATACTATAATAAATATATAAGCAGGGAACAAGACTTCCCTTTCTAAAAAGGGAAAAAAAACCCAAACAAAACACCTCAAGAAGAGAACTAAACAGAGCATAAGGGAAGAAGAAACAAACAATGGGAAGAGGCAGCAGACAACAAACAAACTGGGTGAAGAAACAAAGGAGAGTGACACCGCTTTGATTAGGAAAAAGAAAATTCCAATGAAAGATATTGCATAAAAAATTTCACTTACTTCTACTAAAAGAACCGGAAAAGAGAAACAGAGAACCAATATGTCACTTTATGGTACACTGAATGGGAGGAAAAACTTAGAGGGCAGCAGAACACAGAGGTGCAATGCTTTTATTTGCAAATCAGCATAAGAGCCATTTCTCTCCCAGTTATGTCTATCATCTGACAAATTAAAAGAAAAGGTTTAGATTATTATTTTGAACAAATCCATGGAAACGAATTGACTGAATCCATAGAACATCATAAGGAAAATCAGGTGTTTCATCTATGTTCTTTGTAACAGAAACATGATGTGACCAGTAAAACTTATTTCAGTTGGGAAAAATTTTATCCATTATATCCTATTCATCCCAGACTACTATAACAATTGTTAATTATACAGTAAAATGGAATTACCAAGGACAAATAAATTAACTAATTCTTTTGCTAAATGTTTTCTCCCCTATGGTAACACAGAGAATCAGCTTGCTTTCTGCTGTTGTTTTTCACCCTCTCCCCCCCCACACACCCTTTTTAAACCTTTGAAGCAACCGCCCCGTGATCATTCAAAGGCCATGATTTCTGAAAAGATTATATTGCTATTCAGGAACACAGTCTCCCGTGAAGCAAATCAATTTACCAATACAGTACACTATATAAAGGGCTAGTCACATGACCCAAGTTAGCAATTTGGATTCTACCTGAGCGCCAGAGGATGTTTCAAGTTCTCCAAGTCTGGCTGGGTTATCCTTTGTCATTGGATCACACACACACATTCATGAGTAGGTATCAAACTGGGACAGAAATTGGATGATTACACCTGCTGTGACTATTTGTCAACACATAAACAGTCATACAGATGTCGAAAGAGAAGTATGAGCATGCTCAACAACTATTTTAAAGACCGTATGATGAGGGAACTTAACTGATCTTTCCCATAAACAGTCAGAAAGTATCTTCCAATGGTAAAAATACATTCCAGTAGATTTGTGACAATCCTACTAAAAACAAAAAAAATTAAAATTTGACATACTACTGCAGAAAAAATTGCAGGACCATTTTTCCTTTGGCATTTTAAAAATCAGTTAAATCAATGGTTCCCAAATTCTTTGGACAAGATGACAGCGGCAATCCTCCAAGTTTCTCAGACCTCTGGATATGCTATCAAATTTATAAAAAAAAAATTATCTTATGAGTATCAGAATAAAATAAGCCTGTTTTTCTACTGATGTGTGTCACAGACTTAATTGGGTTTGACACATGCAAACTCCGAATTAGGTTTCTCCAAAACTGGGGTATTTATAAAGCTTTTTGCTGTCTCTGTCTGACCCTTTTCTGAAAAGAGATCCTATGATGTCTGATAATACTTAGGTCTTTTTCCAGTGAAGGCATTAACAGAATCTCTTTCCTATATTTGGTGTCTGTCAGTATAGACTTCATTTCTTTATGAAACCAGGTACATACACTATAAAAGAAATGTGCTTCACCATACTATGTCCCCACAAACAGTAATCAATACATCGTAAGTTTATATACCATGGAGCTAGATTATCCCATGAATCACTTCCAACTCATGATACACGTGCTGACAACCAGAATGCAGAAGAAATATCAGCTTTTAAGAAACAATACTGTACTGACCCTACAGTCATCATGCTGCTTTTACTCGAACTACCAATTTGAGTCACACATAATCTAGAAATCAGAGTCCAGAAGTCACAGAAAAAAAGGCTTAAAAGAGAACTTAAGGTGTCATTTAGTCCATCCCTCCTGTCACACTGTCACAAAGATCAAACCACATTTATTTCACTCCAGACAGATAAATATCTAACCCCTTGTTAAAATTCTCCACTTATGAAGCTTTCACAGCCTTCACAGACAACCTGTATTTGTTTTGTACAAGTTTTTTACCTCAAGAGGTTTTTCATGCCTCCCTTTAGACCCCTCTTCTCTAAACCAGTCAGTCACAAGTTTGTCCATCTTTTCTTGTAGGTCAAACTGTGCTGGTTCTTGGTGTTCCCTTCTAGACTCTTCCCATGCTTCTTGAAGTATGAAAATGGTAATTTCCTCAAGGGTCCAGAATTACCAATTCAGATATGACTGAACTGAATGAATGATGCTGATTCATATTACAAGCTATTCTCCTGTTTATATATTAAAATATTATTTTTTGCAACAGCTGATACTGCAGTCGCATGTCCAGCTTGGCATTCACTAAAAATTGCAGATCCTTCTGGTGCTGAAGTGCTATTCAGCCATTTGCTCCTCTCCCTCATTCTTTAAATCATATTTTCCTGCACACGTACAGATTCTTGCACTTGTTCTTAGGAAACTGCATTCTATTTCTTTTAGACTGTGTCTCCAATTTGTCAAGATCCTTTTTAACTCTAATTTTGTCCTTTCACATAACTGCATCTCCTCTCACAGTTTCACGCTATCCTCAAATTTAAGAAACTATGGTGGGTTTTTTTACCATCCAAAGCATTACGCATATACTGAGTAGTACAGAACACAAGAAAGACCCCATAAAAATCCCACTTCTTATATCTTTCCATTTTTCATTTCCATATAACTATGATTACAACAGGTGCTGCTCCAGTTTTATATCCAATTTACTTTACATCCTTTTTTTTTTCATTTAGACCATGCTCCCCTTGCTTGCATACTAAAATACCATGTGTCAAAAGCTTTACTAAAGACAAAATGTAACACGTACTGATTTATTTCTTATCCATGTCCTGTTTTTCTGCCTCAGAAGGAAACTAAATTGACTATCTGTTTTTGACAAATCCAGTTTAGCTGACAGTAATTTCTTTATTGTCACTCAGAACTTGAATCACTAGTGCCTACAATTTGGTTCGATTACTTGCTCCAGTATTTTTCTGGAAACTGAAGTTGTGCTGTATGACACAATTCCTCAGCTCCCTCTTTTTGCTCCTTTTAAAGATGGGAAAAAGAACAAACTTGGTGCCCATTACCTACTTTCCATGAGTTCATAAAATCAGTAACTTTTCCAAGCTAATAGGTATGTTACGACTACTAGTTCAAAAGCTCTTTTCTGGGGATTAGAAAGCAAGTTATATATTTATATAAATAAATAAAATGGGAATTAGAATATAAATTATAGGTCCCAGCAGAACAAGTTTATTTCTGGTTGTACAATTACTAATTTTTAACTGCAGCTATTACCGCCAAGAAATTGGGGGCTTACATATTGTACATTTTCAAGGACAATATCTGATAGTTAAAGTTTAGCTTATTAGTCATATTTCCCAATTTGCATAGAATTTTATGAATGATAGAACAAGTACTTCCCCTTCCCTAACATGATTATTGCTCCTTACAGCTTCATGGTGAAATAAATATGGAATTTTGGAATCAACTTTTGCACGTCATGAAGTTATGTATAGTGTAAAAGTAAACAAACTTCAAAATGGAAGAGGAAAATTATGCCTTACTAAATAATATTCTCTAAGGGGCGCAAATCAAGAACATATGCAGAAAGAGGTAAACACAGTGACAATACCTTTTTTATCCTTTTTTCTTTTTTTTAAAAATCACTTGGAAACACTTCATTTTAAAGAAAGCCTTTCCATGAGAATTTTCAGCTCTAGTGGTAAAAAGTGAACGTAAGCCATAGATGACAATAGCTCTGTTCTCTAATTTAATATGATGCAATAGTGTCCTTAACAATACACCGCTGAGGACCTTTCAGAGACCTCTACTGGAAGGCAGAGGAGGAGGAAAGACCTTAAGTGAGTGACTGTCATACTCTAATCTAACCTTCCTACAGACAGAACTTAGATACCTTTCTTCTCCTTCTCCCTCTCCCCTAACCAAAAGCTATAGGTCTCCCCGCTATTTACACTATGAAAAAAACAAGAAGAAGAAATCCCACAGACTTCTTGAGGAGATTCCACTCAAGAGAAAAACCTCTGCAGGTGAGAGCTCATCTTACCAGAAAAGCACAGAAACTACTGTTCAACACACACCTTGATAGAACTTTTATACCTTTGAAAAACAAGCCCACCTTATTTTTTAATTTAGTGACTGAAATCACTAAAAATGTTATATCTGATCTGCTGGTATCTGCAAAGCGTCCATAAGTATTTTCCATTGTTTTCTACCAAAAACTTTGTCTAAGCGCTATAGAAAACTGTCTTTCAAAGTCTGTCGTACCGTATATGGAGGTTAAAATAAAATAAATAAAAAAGGATGAGAACTATTTAAAAAGAAAATAATTTTTTTCTAAATGTAAATTGGGTGGTGGAAGGCATAACAAACCGAAGGAAGGCAATTAGCTCTGTGTTGTTCTTCCACTGTACATAAAAAACAATAATGTTGAAGTAAAATGATGTGGAGTTTGTTTTTATTTACTTGAAATAACTGCTTTATACCATGGCTAAATAGAAAGTAAAGAGGGATAATCTATTGCGTTTGTTTCATGCAAATACCTGCATGTCATTTATACTATTGTTTCAAAATTCAGGGGCCCAAGGTAAGTGAGTAAATAGAAATTCAGCTGTGTCAGTTAACAACTCCTTATATGCTTTGCAACAAAGAACTGAGAGCTGCCTTCCCACTTTAAATAAGTGGTTGCCTGTTTTAAAATGTTTTTTACACTTCAGTAACATCAGCCTATGGTGTTGGTTAACAGATCAGCATATTTTGTGTTGGCATTCTTAGATTATTTAGATGCAGTAATCTTTGGGTAAAAGAACAAAGCTCAGAAACCTGTGAGACAAATTCTTATCCTAGTATCCCTGAAAATTTATACTCTGATTAGGGAGATACTTAAAATCCTGCTGGGGCAGCTGAAGTTACTGCCCCCCAACCAGAAGTTACAGGCTCTTCATATGAATCCATTTTCCTCTGCATTACGAGAGATGCAGTACACATCATTGCATCTCAGTAGAGACGCCAACCTTCTACCAGAGGAGAGCAGTAAATAAAATGTTCAGAGATTTACAACAGGAGGTAGTTAGACAAGATTGAGATGATAATGTACATATGTTTGTTTAATAAATAAGTGTAAAGTAAAAAAAGCTATGTTTGCTCCTTTAGACATACTATATATTTCCTGACAAGAATAGCCTCACAAATAGCAAGAGGCTAGCTAAAAATCCAATAATACACCTCAGAAAAAAAGCTGAGTGCTTTAGTAAGTTTAATTTTCAAAATTATTCTATCATCCTTTGACAACCATGATCAGGTAACAGAAGAATGGGCAGTATTCCACAAGAGAGATTAATTACCAGCTCTTCTTTTTTAAAGCTCAGTTATTTTACATTCCATTTTCCTCCACGTGATACATAAATCTTAAAAGAAGCCAACAAATTGCGGGGAGAAGTTTTCTATCTTCTGATCTCATGACCTCAAAGATACCTCAGGTTTTCCTCTTGGCACTGAGTGATGGGTCTGCCACAGAGACATTGCTTGGATATTACTTTCTTTGAGATATTCCAGTCCTCCTAATGAGGAAGGATGTTAGGTGAGAGTAACAGAATGAGAGTGTAAGTTTTCAAAGATAACAGGAGGAAGAGGAATAGTTTCCTATTCCACTCAAATGAAGTGCATCATCTCAAATTTCAATAAATATTGTATATAAATGAAATTATGTACTGATAACTGTGCACCATGCTGAACAAGTATTAAGCTAAGTCTTCAAAAAAAAAAAACTTTAAGCACATTTAGGTTCTTCTTTTTGAATATTAGATCCCTCAAAAGAAGTCATACATAGGAGTTTCTATCAATGCCCATGTATCAAAAAAATAACCAAACACTAAACATTTTCTCTCTTATTACTAAATTGCACTACAGCAAACCACGGCTTAGATAAAACCAAGAAATACATATTCTATGATCTAATTATATGGAATACCACTCTATGTATACACATTTTGCTCTCCAACTACTCTTCCAGTAACTTGGCAAACATGGTCAAGAAGGATCAGGAAAACTCCCAGCCAAAACTTTAACAAGCATGGAAACAAGTATTTCTAACTAGGGAACAGAACTTGACTGCAGTGTTTGGAAACCGTGGTTTTCTTTATTGAAAGACCAGTGGTATCGTTACTACAGAGAAAAGGCATATTCTTTAAGTAGTTGTATCATTTATATCTTTTTCAGCGTAAAAAAAAGTAAGGAAGCAAGGATATCAGTATCTTTCATTACATTCATTCCCATTTTATTTCTTAGGCAATCACCCCTTACTTGAAAATTTTGCTTGTAGCAGCTATTTGCTGTTTCTAATTTAAAGGCACCTATTGTATCTCAAAACAAGACTCCAAACGTACATACTATACTCAGAAGCAGCAGTATATACTGCACTCCAAAGAACACCATAGTGGAAAATGGTCAACAGATATTCTGGGGCCAAGCCCAGATGCTAGTCATGCTAAAGAACAACTGTTTGCAAAACCCGTCCCAAAAACCAATACTACTACTGGATCAAGAACCACACTCAATTTTGTTATTGCTAAAAGAATGACATAAATTTGATTTTAAACAAAAGAAATTAAGTAAAAAGATTAAAAATCAGAAGTAGTACTCAACTCTCAGTAACTTCTGTTCCCCCTCTTCCACCAAGCAGATTAGCCGTACTACAGGCTTGAACACTACTAACCCACTTCTGTGTGCAGCATATTGAGTCTAACATGGTTGGTTCAGCTCAAGGACCCCATCACATAAATGCTACCATTCTGCTTGCATATACTTGGGTCTTCCTGATACTGGGTCCCAAATAAAAGTCCCAAACCCAGTTCTGCACTCCACTGCAATTCTGGAATTGTGAGCAGGAGAAACTACAGTGTGGGAAGAGCAGTACTTCCACGTGGATATAACTCAAGTCATGAGGACTGTTCAGCCCACATCCAGGCTAACTTCTGCAGGGCTGCTCAACCCTTTCCCACCCAAGTTTATTATACTGGAACAAGCACAACACTGGTACATGTCTTATAAACAAAGTAGAACAGAAAAAGGGAAGTGACTGCACAGCAGGAGTGGGCATTGCTCTCTACCTGATCATCCGGAGTGGGAAGGAACAGAGGGCAGAGGCTTCCAGGCAGGTCTGCAGAAAGCAAGCTGAGCCTGCACAAGGGGCTGAGATGGTGCTAATAACCCACCCTACCTCTGAGCAGCTCTCAAATATACATCGTGGAGACATCTCCGTTGAACTTTGCAGCAAAAGAAGATTAAAAACCAGGCACTAAAGAATGTCATCCATGATACTACTGCCCCTCCCATTTTCCTAACTGATAACCGCACTGTAATTTTAAGCCAAGGTAAAGGTATATTCAAACTCCCAAAGCAAAAACCGATGTCGCTCTCTTTCTCTATACTAGTATACTTTACTTCACTGTAAGAAATAAAGTCTGCACATTGTTAAACATAACATCTTTCCTTTGCCAAGAGGCTCTTCAAACTGTAAAGTTACAGTAAGTTTTCTAGCTTCAAGGTTTCATCTTCCTTCATTTCAGACAGTCTGTTAATAAAGTTTAGTACTAGAATTTGAAAGACTGAAAATAGCCGTATCCCACTGAGGAATTTATGGGATCTACTTTTCATGTCATTATGGAGAAGAACACTGAAATGAAAGTCAAGACACTGTTCCATAGTTAAGTTTCATCCTGGCATCATACTTTCTTTTGTAGGAAATCTCTTCACTACGAAGTCAACTAAAACAGCAACACACATCTACTTTTATTATTATGCTAATAGTTGATTCTCTGTTTTTAATACATACATATACATTTTTCTGCCAGTAGCTTGCTGTTTCCCTGTGAAAAAAAGGTGAGTTCTTGCCTTTGATCACAGTTTACCAGTTGACAATCCAGCCAACAGAGTTAAAATGCAAAAGACTGTCTAGACTAAAGTCATCAAACTTTGGGACATTCAGTGCACTCTGGACATTACAGAAGGGTCCCGACCATCAAAGCTTCGGTGACCCTCACTTCTTTGTTGACTTTAATTAAGAAAAAAAAAAAAGGAAGGAAGAAAAAAGACACCAAAAAAGAGCTAACATTAAAAAAATTATAGGAATAAAAAATGTCGTGAAAAGTCAGCTGTAATTTGTTCTTTTTTCTACTTTATTGACATTTTTGTTTTATAGATGAACAAGAGATGGCAATCCAACAAACACTTTCAATTTTCAAAAAAACATCTTTCATTTCAAAGTCAGTGTTAGCTCCTTTTCATTTAATATCTCAATCAAAACACGCAAAATACACCAAGTAAAGCATATTTGGAAATAAAAAATACTGAACAACAAATTAACACCTGAGAGCCATTTTCATATAAGCTGCTTGACAAAAAGAAGCTTCAAGAACACTAGATCTGTAGCTTTGACACTTTGTAATTTCAAGTAACATCAACAAATTTCACTTTTGAAAAAATATTAAAGTCCACAAAATGAGAATGTTATATTTATTTTACCACTCTATTGAGTATATTTCTATGACTTTCTCGCTGCTGCTCCCATCACCCACCACCTTCAAAGGGTGGCAGAAAAACGGCAGCAGCAGATTCAGTACTGTTTTGCTAGTTACAATACTGCCCTTTTGTTTGTAACACAGACTCTGGTTTTGATACGATAAGAGACCACGTAACAATTAATCAGTTCAACCTTTGCCTATCTCAAAGAGTAATCTGTTCTGCCCATTACAATACTATCTTACTGATAATATGGATGCAAGAATAAAATCAGAGCTAACAAAACTCATTCTGCAGCTTCCAGTCACAGTACTTCATCTCCACAAATACCATTTCCAATTAGGATTTTTTTTTTCCCTGAGACAGTAGGAAAGAAGCAGGTGGGCAGGCAAATTTTTCCAATCAAACTTGTCCTTCAGCATTAAGACACGTGATACATTTAATGTACTTCCAGACCCAACAAAACATGGTTTCCAAACTCATTCAATGCACGTTATCACTCTGACTTTCAATATGTTTATTTTATCTGCAAGAGATAAGTACCCAGAGCAATCACCTCAAATATGTCACTCCTTATCATACTGTCCTCAGTTGGGGGTCAATTTTGGCGATGACATAAAAGACGATGCTATAACAGCTTCAGACACTATTGACTTAGCAGGAATGGCAATGACTCAAATACATTGGCCTCTCAGAGGAAGAAGATAAAGGTTAAAAACCAAGATGCAAAGAACACACCAGCATCACTACCAAACTCAGAGAAGTAAGATAGCCACAAAGCTTGCGCACGAAGTGTAAATGCCTAACTTTGCAAATGTATTTAAACCAGTTTTATTTTTAAGCTAAAATGGATACCTTCTGGCAAGAGATAGATACAAAGTCTATTTTCAATTAAATTCTCTATTCACCACATTGTTTCTGAACCAGGAATATCACATGGAAAAAATATTTTTCATAGAATACATTTGATTTTGAAAGTATCAACGCCAATTAAAAACCCAAAAGAAAACCCCTTAAACCTATCTTTCAGAAAAAAGGCAGGACTTCGTTAAACAGATTTCTCTTTTTCTGAAGGAATTGGATACTCAGCAGATATAGCAATAGTCTGCAATACACAAAAAAATTCCCAAATTCACCACATCACACATTATTTTATACATATTTATATTTCTGCTCTCCTAATGTCAGCTATACAATAAACCAAGCTCTTATTATTCAAAGTGTAAAGCTTAAAAATGTGTTAAAAAATACATCATTATTCACATTGCTAACAAAAATTTCCAATCAAAAGTATTTCTATGGTACTGTACAGCAGAAGTTTTCCATTTACAAGGAATTTAGGAAAACTAAAATTAATCTTCTGCAAGGGAATGGAGTATCCTCTGTTTGCTATCACATCAGCCTGACCAGCACAATAATACTTAAGAACAAATCTTTTGTATAGCCATGTCAGTACACACAAAAAATAAAACCAAACCCAAACTACACCTCTGACCATCACGTCTATACCAGGGAAGAATTATAGAATGGGTGTAACTGCATCAGCAAAATATTGTTAGGAAATTAGTATGATATATAGCAGGAAAACAATACTTCCTTTACAAAGGTCTGATGGTGGTATATTTATATTGCAAACTGTTACAGACCCAAACAAGCCACTAAAATTTACTTGTAGGGTTAAGCAAGAGCAATCGAAGACTACTTGATTTCTGCATGACAGAATCATCATGGTGATTTAAGACCCTTAACTAATATATGCCACTCTCTCACACTTACGTTGATTCACTCTGCAGTCCTCCTGGGCCATTCCCATGTCTGTGCAGCCCGAGCAGGAGCTTTTTACATCCCTCATAAAGGTTACTGGGTTACTGTACTATACCACATCCCACAAAGTATACTGTGTTACAGCATATAAAATCCGTGCCAGAAAGAGAAAATGCTGCTTACAAGATACACACTACAGTAGACTGGTAATGCTAAATTTCTACCGGGGGGGGGGGACACGGACACAAAAGAAAAAAAAAAGTGTAGAAATTTGGCTAGATTCCTGAAAGCAAATGTTTTCTTTCCCTGCTACATTTAATAGCCACCTGTCACTTAACTCAAATCCTGGTAATTTTCCAGTGGACCTACACTCTCTTTTCCTCTTCTCTTGCACAAGAGTGTTGGCAATAGTGGAACCTTCTATTTCTAATATACTGCTCATATTTGCCTGTCATTCACTTTGAGATTTAAATAATGAAGACTACAGGTATTAGCAATGTTATGTCATTTTTAGTTGCAGTTTCTTCTGGCTCAACAGATGCACAGTGGGCTCTTCCAATATGCCATGTTTTAAGAAAGTTAGCTTAAGCCATGGCAAATTATCAGTTAGTATCTTTATTGTGCAAATTGTGTATAGGCCTGGCCTAAAGCTGTGAAAAAGTAACTTCTGCTATCCTTAGTACCACCTTAGTCTGCAAATAAAGGTGAAGAGAAGCGTTAATCTCTGCATTGTGCATAAAAATCCTGGAAGTCCTGCATCCTTACCTGAAAGATTCCACCACACACCTCAGCGTATTCAACTAAAACTCCTCCCTATGTTCCACATTCCAGGTGCTGCGTATACCCCAATTCCCCACTCCTGCCCCACCGAGTTACTCCTTCACCTTCCTCCATGGAGCCTCAAGTGCTTCCGCTTCTTCTCAATGCCCCTCTTATTCTTAAGACATGTGATCCAAGCGCTTCAACCATTTGCTTCTATGGTAAGACAGGTAATGCAGTCCTATAAAGGGCAGAGCTCTGAGTTCATCCCTATCTTTTCCCCTTTGTTTATTGATGTTTATTCCACTCTAGAAACAGTAGGAGGCTGTGTGTGTCTATACATATATATGAAACTTAGGCTCTTAGATGGATAAGCTCTTAGATGGTAGGCATGTTCTAGACCATCGCCTAGAGGACAGGGTATTAGCTGTTGTTTTAACTTGTGTACAAATTTCACAGAAAAATCCAGGATGGAAATATAAGTGATTCAAAATCCAGAAAAAACTCCAGTAGCATAGCCAAAGCTAAGCTAGTATTAGCATCAAACTGTGCCAGTATGATTCTCCCTCACTTATTTCACTTTTTAAAAACATTTATAGCTCTTCTGAAAAGCTTGAGCTCAACGAGACCAGCTAAAATGTCAGTGGGCAACAATTTGAAATCCACCGTGAAAAGACATTAAAGTCACATTTAGTTGTATGATTCATTGCTGTTGCTTCAATATGCAAGGAACAAGGCAGTAAACTGGAAATATGCAATGAACAAGGCAGTAAATCGGAAAACATGTCTACAATTTGTTCTGCTAATTTTTTTTAGAGAAGCTTTACAACCAGAAGAAAAAAGTTACACCTTTTAGTTCTACTGAAACTTGCAAAACATTTACAGCGGGGTTTTATCCCTTTTACTAAGTGCCTTGTGGGGTAAAAAGGCAATCGCACATCAGTTGTAGAGTTTAGAAACTTGTATGGCATCTGCATAAAATAAAATACCTAACAAAATACCTAAAGTACTAACAAAACGTTACGGTTGTAGTTTTAAATGAATGAAGCCTGGAGTATTTAATTTAGAATCCTCTTAGTAACAGAAACTAATTTCCTTTATATGTACTATTCATTTCATTTATCAAGATATTCCATAAAGCTTTGAGGAGTCGTAACATTAGACATACATATGCGCACAAAAATCAGCAAATATCACATTCTCAACTATGCTTTAACTTCAACAAATTTTTAAAATTGAACAGTCTTTGAAAGCCAGTTAAGACTCTAATGTATTTAATGCTACAAAAAGTAGGATTTTTCCCTAGCTAGAAGGGATAATTTGATGCTTGCAGTGTGATTTTGAGCCTGCTAGGTTAGCTAAGTTTATTCCCAAGAAGAGGGCCATTCATTTGTCAAAATGTGATGTACACTCCCTGGTTCCTCAAAGTAAAACACCAGTCAGCAAATGATGTATGCATACAGTTGGAGCTAAGAAATCAGGCTGGTGCATTAAAAAAGTGTAAGACTGACTGCAGGACACCTGCTCCATTATTGCTGAGGACGAAAGTACAGAGTAAAAGATGAATAAGTGTAAAGGAAATAACAGGAAAGTTGCATGATTCAGACATTTGAATGCCGCACTGTTGAACTGGGCACAGTCCCTTCACAGGTTGCAGCGTTCTGATGTGATGCCCAAAACCTCAAGTAAAACAGGCTTTTCTCAAGTGCCCATCAAGTAGGGCTCCCCAGTATTTGAAGCCTGTGGCTTCACTTTACATTCAGAATTGTAAATTGAGACCAATAGAAGAACATGAAAAGGCAACTACAGTAAATGCAATACTGTATTATAAAACCTAAATTTAAGGAGCGCAAGTAAGCTGTATATATATTACCTTGATTTTGGTATTTCTAAACATCCAATTACTGGATTTGCAACTCTGCAGAGAAAATTTACACTGAAAATTCACACAGAAAATTCAATAGTAATTTCTGAATTTTAAATCCAATATGTCTGTCTATCATATGGTGTAATACTTTCATCCATGCAGGTGACAACAACATACACATTTGTCATGCAGGCTTGTTAACTAAAATTAACTAAGAGCAACTAAGAACAGCAGCAGATACTCATTCTCCACCCCAATCAGCAGTACGGGTGAATGGGACACTCTCAGCAAGTTTCAAAGATGTTTACTGCCGATAGGGGAAAGCCAGCATTCAAGAATTCTTGGTGCTATTTTAAAATCAACTGGATGAGGGAGACAGAGAGCAAGTCAGTCAGATGCCTCCTGGGTCTACTCCTACCCAACCTTTTCCAAACCAGAGCCTTACTTGATTATTAAAGTTCAAATTATATGAAGGTGCTATTAGTTACAAACAGAAATGTGGCACAATTATCAGTGCTGGTTTTGATTTTGCTTCTACTTCATTTATTTACGCTTATACACACTTCAGATTTGGAAAGGTGAGATTTTTTTAGTTTGATTTTTTGAATTTCCTTTGTGTTGAAAATCCTCCTGTATTTTAAATGAGTATACATGCTTGGAAGGGTATCATCAAGGTATTTACCATTAAACCAATTAAGAATAAGATACACATTATCCATGTTGCTAATTTTAAACTACAAAATAAAGGTAGAAAAATACCACCACCCCTGAAATATAAATATCTGAAGTTCGTACTTAACATACTGATATTTTAACTCATTATATCCGCCCATTCTGTTACTAAGCCTATGAATTACTAAGAATCAAAATGAAACAGTGAATGATAATAAATGGTAGGACCAATTTTATTAAATAGTGCACCTTCATTTGAAAACAAAAGATGAAGTCAGTACAGTTGGAAGGTAAGATATTTTAAGACGAGTAAAATGAAATCCGCCCATTCTGTTACTAAGCCTATGAATTACTAAGAATCAAAATGAAACAGTGAATGATAATAAATGGTAGGACCAATTTTATTAAATAGTGCACCTTCATTTGAAAACAAAAGATGAAGTCAGTACAGTTGGAAGGTAAGATATTTTAAGACGAGTAAAAATGAAATACAGTAAATTTGTTCACACTCCCAATACAAAAGATAATGATTTCTAGACACCTTAATAAAATACCCTTTTAAATAATATTGATTAAAATAGGCAAAAGTCTAAGTGCTGTTAACATGGATGCATATCCTGACCTCTAAGTGATGACAGGAAAAAAAAAAACCTATCAGTAGATAATTGCACAGCTAAATACAGTGTATAATTTTCGTGTTACCTCCTGATACATAATTTCCAACCCACCACTCAGAGGCTGGATATTACCTGGCTAGTCAGGTTGTTCTGCAACAGCAAGTATAAAACCCTGTGAAAGTCAAGTATCTCATTCCTCGCAGTTTTGCCAAAAGAGCAAAGAAGGGGAGGGCAAAAAGGGATCACTACAGTAAAGTGCCTACAGGCACTACAGGCTACAGTTTAACAGCATTTTGATTGGACAGGTTTGTTCCTAAAACAAAAATTTTTGAGAAAATACATTTCCGAAGCTTTTCCCCCGTCCCTTCCTCTCTATCATCCATGGAAAATATGTCAACACACCCTGGGAAAAAGAAAGTAGATCCTCTAGTGCCGTAACATTCTGAGATGAACAAAAAGTCAGGCAACTATTATTTAGGGTATTAGTCACAACAACAAAAACCATGAGGAAAGGGAAATGAAGAAAGAAAAGCAACTTTCAGGTTGAACCAAGTAACACAGAGTAAGCAGAATTTCCCTTGTTATCAATCACTCAAGTCACAAGAATCCAAAATGTTTTCCCCCTTATTTCAGGGGGTTCAAGGATGCAATATACAACCTAAGTACCAGCACTTCTAGTATACCTAAAGAAAAACTCTACTTTGACTGACTTCCCACATAAACTATTTCCATTACATTATGCAGCAAGTGACTCAATTTTTCTTTTGGCAATGCATGCGCAATGTTAACCCTTACATTTTTATGTAAACATATGAATGCACCTACAATAATGCCAAACTCAGAATACAGTTATGCTGTTGTCATAAAGCAGGCTCACGAGACAAACCCAGACTACACAAAGCAAAACCAGTTGCACTTCACTTACAAACAGCACAGCAAATGTAAACACAGATGAGCAGGATGGAAGTACCTGTGACTTGCCTACCCTGAATGCTTCAAAAGCTTGTCCTAGAGAAAATTTTTTATTACTGCCATTCTTATGAAGTCATACGATACTGCAAGATGAGAAAGCAGATAAATAAAGAAGAGAGTATGGTTAACGGAACATCCTCCATCAGCTTCTCAACCTACAATATTACATGGAAGTTAATCAGCAGAACTGCTACTTTCTTAAAACAGGCTCTAATGGTAGGCTCTCAGGTGGAGTAAAGCCCACGAAACTGGTCCAGGGAAACATCTTTTAGATGCGCACTGGAAGCTTAACTTCTAAAAACCTGTATGCAACACTTCTGTAGTCCTTGCTGATCACTTAATGAAAAAGGAGAAAACGTATGTGAAGTAGAGCTGCCAGGTGTTTGGGGTGGGAGGCCTTTAAATTCAGGGGGTTTGGTGTTTTCCAGGACCACATAAAACAACTTGGCAGAGCTTCTCCTAAATAATTCACATGACTCAAGGGTTTCTTTTTTACTTCAATCCTAACATGTACATAATATGATTTTTTTCCTGACTCCCTCTTTAAGACAATCCTGGGAAGCTAGATTCCTCCTTCCTAACTTCCTTCTTCTTCTTCCTCTAATTTCTCCTACATAAAGCTGGTTGATATTAAGTTACTGCAAATTTTTTTTTTCCCTTTTTTTTTCTTTTATTACCGAATACTTTCCTTCAAAGTTTGGGAAACTACATGCCCTCAAACACCAAGGAACAGAAGAGAAAGGCAGCAATGAAAACATAAATATGCTCATCTCTTCTAGCTTATTTCCAGCAATAACCACAAGTTGTCCGACACAAACATGAATTTAAAAATATAAGCTTTTAGTTAAAAGCAGAGAAAACAGTATACTAGACAATGTCCCACAATGGCATACATTTCATGTTTCAATTAAAAACAAAACAAAACAAAAAAATCAAACAGAAACAAATGTTTCAACAACTAATGGTCAATTCATGTTTACCTTACCAACAAAAGAAAAAAGTGAATTTAATTAAGGTACAGTTCCTTGAAAAGGAAATTTCAACTGTGGCTATCCTTTGCTTTTCAGCTACTCTATAATACACATACTGCAGAAAAAACAAAACCCGGCATTTTCTCCCAAGTCTCTTGGTATTCAACTGTTAAACTTAAGAACAGAGAGCTCTACCTTTCAGCTTGGGGAAAGAAATCCAATTCAAAGACAGAATTAATACAGCAGTCTAATCATCTGACAAACAGGGTTAGAATAAAGTAGTTTAATATAAAGTATAGTGATAGGGATCAATAGTTGCAGTGTGGATACAGTTCTACTGACCACAGATGAGTGTACTGTCAAAATACATTCTTTTTCAGAACAGTGTTACAGCAATGTTTCACAGAGAGAGACTTTATTTGAGCTTGCCGAAGACCAAATACTCTGAACCAGGCATGTTAGATTCATAGATATTTTCTTTTCCTTACATTCAAATTATCATAATGTGACTATTCGTTGTCTCCTAATGAGGTAACTCAACTTTCTACTGCTGACATTCTGAATTAACCTGGTCATTCCCGCCATCAATTCTCATCTGCTACACTCAAAATAAAACTATTAAAAACAGTTGAGCTGATCTAACAACTTCTCCACCATCTGAAAGGGGAGGTCTCACTCCATTTCCAATTTTATTATTTCAAGCTTCCTACCACTTTTTCTACTTCCTGCCAAGGCGTTCCACCTCCTTCCTTGTAACACTTCTGGTGCTTACCAGATAGTGCTTATTCACTTAATCAACTCAACTCATTAGGAATAGAAAACTACCCTGTCATGGATCAGTGAGTTGAAGCTGTTCATGCAGAGGCCAGAAAAGCACCAGAGCCAGCACAATGGAGAGAGGCGACTATGTTCACCCAAGAATGAGGAAAAAGATCTCCCACCCTTTTCAACCTTCCCAATATCCAGCTAAGGATTTTACTTGCATGTACTAGATGACCTTTAAAGGTCCCTTCCAACCCAAACCATTCTATGATTCTATGATTCTATACAGCTAACCTATCTTATGAACCAATTAGTCTCCTAAATTGCTTCAAAGTAGTAGGAAACAAACATTTCCTCACTACTGAGAAGACTTACTCTAACAGTGAGCATCTCAGGAGATTAAGTGAGGAGACGCTATTCACATCACCAACTGTGAGCACTTCTTCTCACAGCATTGCTTTGAAGAAGGGAATGAGCAGAATTCATATGGTGAAGCTGGTGTACTGAGGTATCTGAATGATAAACGACATAGTTGAAATCACATAAGGCACCTAAAGCAAAGTAGAGAACTGTATCCAAAGACACTTAACTCTTATGTTAGTACTTTAAGCAGAATAACCTGGCATCCTCCTAATGAATATGAAGGCAAAGGGTCATCAACTGAGATCTGACAGATGCAACGACATGGATATCAGAAGCCAGGCAGCTGTACTTCCAAAACCACCTTACTCAGGCCACCAGGTCATACTAAGCTGCAGAGCAACTGACCTAGTTGGAGCATCACATGCATGTTACATGCTTTCCAATATTTAAGCTACCCTAGCTATTTCTACACATCCCTATAAAGTTGAACCCACATAATCCTAACTAATGAAATTTAATAAAATTATTTACAACTTTGTAAAATCCAAGTAAGCACCAGAATCCTAGGCACAAGCGTCGTTTTTCAATATGTTTTATGTCCTTTTCCTTTTCTTTAAAAAGGGAACAAAGTAAGCATTTCCTTCCAAAATTGCTAAAATGTGAGTGTAAGACAAATTCCAACATAAATGTATCTGAAGCAATGAAACACATACAAAACATTTAAAATATATTACTAAAGAGATGTTTAACTAAGAAAACTATCCTTTGCCAAAAATTTAGTAGCAACATTCGTTAGTTCTTTCCCCAAGACACAACTGTTATTATTCATGCTATGCTATTTCAGGTCTGATTAAAATATAAAATCTCTTTAGGAAATTTTAAGACTATATTACACCACAATTTACAGCTTATCTGTCAAACTGTGATAATGCTGTATTTCTTATCAAACAACCTGTTTGTCATCTATTACTATGTATGAAAACTCACCCTAAAATAACTTCAGTGGTCAGAGATGACTGTAAATTAAGAAAGTCCATGGTTCAGTAAGAAATGCATTCAATACATAAACATAATAGGTTGTACTGAGCTTTACATCATGTACCTGTTTATGGGAAGACCTATGGCAACATTCACTTTTACTTTCATTGCTTACTCTGTCTTGAGCTTTCTTAAATATTGTTTCTGTATGTGACAAGATAAACTGAGGCATGTTGAAGTGCCCTGAGCACCTGGAAAACTGGGTCAGGTGGCTGTACCTGTTCCTCACCTAGACTAAAGATTATTAGTGATGACTCTAAAGGGAGCTTCAGTACAGGGGAATTTGAAAGAATCCTGATTACCACAACTTTGAAGGTAATTAAAACCGAAATAATAGACCTTATGCAAAAGTTTGTACCAACATTTTAAAAATGGCAAATAAAACAGAATAACAACGATTAAGGTCAGTTTGATGATCTGGTTGAAGAGGCTAGAAAATTGAAAAGAACCTATGGTATATAGGCATTTGATCACTGAGGGAAATGCTTAAACTGCAGAGAACAGAGGGAGTTTTGGCTGACATATTGTAGTTTTAAAAACATGTATCAAACTTTCACTTCAGTAAACCAGGTAACTAGTTTTCATTTTTATTCATGGGCACCCCCAGATGAGGCATCCTAAAGCTACCCAAATGGTAGTGAATAAACATGCCATGATTTCCCCCCCACCCCTCCCCAAGAAAATAAATAACCGATTTTTTTCTGGCTGAACCTTCATTGTCAATAATGAGGTTGGGGAGCATTTTTTTTCAACTGCTATAGCTATGGACTCCTCATAACAAAATACTGTACTAGTGAGTGCTCGCACAATGTAAGCTATTGGATTCCAAATAAGAAAAGCAGACAAGACTCTTACCGCATTCTAGCAGTTGTCTAATTTCAGTAAATTCAAATCTTTAAATACTGCACAATGAAGTACTTTTGTATATGTTTATTAGCTGAATCTATACCAAAGAGCAAAAACATTCCTGATGAGATCTCTGGGCTTGAACGCTGAGGTTTTAACTTCAGCAATGGCAGACAGGAATTCAAGTACTACCACTGTCAGGTAAGTCAGCATTTTAGTCCCTTGTTTGGCAATTACACTGATTTTGTATTTTCAGCAAACACAACATTCACTTCTGCTCAACAGAAGAATCATATAGATTAAAAAAGCCTATACAATTGGTCTGCAAAATCAATATTTAGTAGTAGAAACAGCATCTACATCGAATCAGCACTTGCTTCAAATCTTGCCTTTAAGTCTACTAAAAAAGAAACACAGGAAGAATTATAAAGAACCTTAAAACTGAAGAGAAGCAAGAAAAGAATAGATCCCTTTAGAAAACACTAATTTTAAAAAAGAAAACCTTCAAAATTAAGTTTATCTTCAAACCTTCTTTCCAAGTAATTTCTCATGAACCTAACTGCAAAATAAGAATTAGAAAGTCTTATTTTAGGGGTTTGGGGTGGTTTTTTTGTTGGTTGGGGGTTTTGGGTTTTTTTTTTGTTTTGTTTGTTTTTACACATGTAATTAAATTAATGCTAAAAACAATGTCAGCAGCTTTTTATTTTGATCTAGTCAAATATGGAATTACATGAATTTGAGTAAATTATAACCTTAAAAATTTAAATAACTTGCGGTGAAACCATTACTGTCATTCAAACAAGTTTCTACAGTTAAAGGCTGCATGTTAAGCGTAAATTAATTTGCCATTTGAAGAATATCAATCATTTATCTGTTTAATGTGAAGAAGGAGAGTTGCAATTGGAGAATTTTTTTCTGAAGAGAAAAAATTTTAGTTATTGCATAGCACTCTAGTGGCAAAAGGTGTTCAAGTCAACTAAGTCTCTGAAACAATTCTATCTGACTAAAGAATTTATCATTTAGTTATTGCATAGCACTAGTGGCAAAAGGTGTTCAAGTCAACTAAGTCTCTGAAACAATTCTATCTGACTAAAGAATTTATCATTTAAATTATAATATAATTTTATATGACTTAACATACATCTGTGTTTCTTACTTTGGAGGAAAAAATATGGTTATTTGGGAAAAGTGTTTGGGACTGTGGTGGGTTTTTGTTTGTTTTGTGTTGTGGTTGGTTTTTTTTTTTTTTAACTACTTTACAATCTCTCACATGCAACTTTTCTCACAGCAGTGTTTCAAATATCATCTAATAACATTTCAAACTTTCTTTAATTTATGTCTTTTAATTCATATCTTTGTAGGATATTCCACAAACAACAAAACAGAAAACATTTGCATAACTCTGCATTTACATTCTCTGACTTCAAGCATAGCCCATAAGTACAAAACACTTTGAACTGCTTGAAAACAGTTTCTACAGTCTGCATGTATACTTCCTTCTGAAGTGTATTTCCATCAGGTTGATGACACTCAGGTTACGAATGTGGATTTGGACACCCACACATGCATCCAAGTTGTATTTTATATATAATAAATTGTACCTAATGCATATAAAGAGAAAGATCATCTACTCCCATCAACCTGCACAAAAATTATGTGAGCTATAATATTTTATGTTGTATTTTTAAAAGTAAGTAATTTTATTTTAAGATAAATATTAGTTTTGCACACGTCAACACAAATTTACTCATCTGTCACCTGGGAACAAAGACATGAGGTTGGTTTCTGCAAGAAGTGCAGAGGAATTTACTGGTCTTCCAATCAGCTCACTCCCTACCTCTTCTTCCAACAGTAAAGTTTCAATGGGATTCTTATGCTAAACAGTGCGGATTTCCCATTATATTTGTGACATAAGCAAAAAACCTTTGTATTATTTTTCAAACGCAAGATCAACTCATTTCCATGTTCATTAAATAAATTCATCTGAAACTCAACTGTGTTTGAAATGGAACAAAGCACGTATTATTTAATGACTCAGGACATGCTGGTTCCTAAACTCTCATTTTATGCTAGAACCCAAACCCCTCTTAGCTTTACTTGTCAATGTGCAAGTTTAAAGCAGGAACTGCTTCCCCATAAAGAACTTTTCCTGCTATCTAGTCTCTGCTAGAACAGTTTGTACCATTTAGTTTTCATTTTTAACAGAGTAACCACTACACGCTGGAGGATCCTACCTCAAAAAAAAGAAAGTGGGCTTTTTAATGCCATAAAAATCCATGTTAACCCTTTTTAAAACTTTAGAGAAAATATTCTTATTTCAGGCTGTCATATATTTATTCTAAATTAAAAGATTTTCTGAAGCATTTTTGATCTTTGAATTAATTTTAAGGAGTACATAACAATGAACATGCAGTTGTTTTCAGAAGTGAGAATTTAGGAAAGGAAATTTATCGGTGCTTTATTCCGAATTTCTTACTACATTATATTTAACGAACAAATTCTAGTTCTTAGATATATAGCCTTCTGCATAGAAAGAACAATTTTAAGAAGTCTTGTATTATAAAAGCATTTGTTTTAAAATATTATTACATGTGGTATCTAGCTAACTAGACATTCAATATTCCCAGTTTGATCTTAATTGTAAGCAACTTTTTGAATTATATATTGTATTAGATGTATAAGCTGAGTATTACACTAGCATACAATGTGAATTTAAAACAATTATTGATTATATTTGTAAAGGACCTTTATTTAGTCTTCCTGAGAGTAGTTTGAAAATCCTTCTATATAGGTTTATGTGTGTGTCTTCATGTATATATAGATATATAAATGTGTGTGTGCATGAGTGTGTAGATGCTTTATACTGCCACTGAAAATACTGTGAAATACTGTGAAAATACTAAAGGCACAATCAATTCTACATTTGCTATACACTATTTTATTACAAGACAACAACAGAGAAAAGACTAAGGGAATCAACCACTTATATAAGAGAATCAGTTTTATTGAATTCCTACTTTATTTTACGACAGTAAGAAGGCTTTAAATTAGAATCCAGTACCCTATGTGGGGTTAAATACATAAGACACAACAGTTCTGTTTGCTAGTCAAAGTAAGATGTGACAATGTACATTCCGTGTTAAACCTTAAAATCACTGTAAGGATGGAATAAATAGTTTCTCACAGGCATATTGGCTTTTACTATGAAAATACGCTGTACCTATATGATAGTTCTTATATGCTTACTGCTCCAATATAGTGTCTTGAACTACTGTGCAGACTAAAGAGCCCAGTCTCTTGCTTCCAAGAGATGCTCTTACAGTATTTTGATAGGAATATGAATTTGAAGTGTTAGCATGGTGTCTCAGAACTGTGACTAAATGTAGTATTTTGCTGGCATCTTTCCTTACCATCAAACAAATGGACATTCTGCATATAAACTGTCAGAACAAAAATGACGAGATTTCCTGCTTACATTCCCATCTCAAAGCTGATCTGCCTCTGCATTGCAAATTTTAGTATAACACTAGAGCCCAAAGAGCAGCAGTTTTTTAATCTGGTATCATCGTTTTTATCAACAGGCAAGCAATATAAACCTAACAGTTTTCACCCTCCAGCCCTTGTACTCCTTTCCATGTGAGAATGCAAATGGTCCCAGTTCAACAGAAAAGCGTCCAACAGCAGAGACAGAAACCCCTTTTTGGGCCCTTAATGAGGTCTCCAGAGCACAAGGCAAACCAATAACAAATTGTACTTTCCACACATTGTGAAGTGGAGGCTGTGAGGGAGGAGAAGAAAACCCTGGAGCTTGTCATCTGAAATTAATTGAACTTAGCCATGCCAGGAAAACACTGGTAATAAACTCTCCCCATCTAAATTAAGGTTTTACACCATGAAAAAAAAAAAAACAAACTTATGGCAGTAATTTCATCTTGGGTTTTTCAAGAAGAGCTTGCTGTTTTTCTTGCACTCAATAGAAAAATCCCAGAGGAGCAATGCAGGCAGCAATAAGGCAGACTTCTAAAAAGATACCACTTAATTTCGCACTCCTTCCCTTGCACTACTGCTCCTCTTCCACTTTTATTTAACTGAATATTAACTCTATCACTGCAATATGCTACCACAAGGTCTCTCGTTCTGCAAAGGTAGTAACACTCATGCGTCACCATCCCCCTGAGAGGGTATTAGATCTCTGCAGGTTCGTCAGTCATTCCATCATCCTAAAAGCAGTCCAGAGGTACTAGACAACTTGGGATTAACAAAATGGCAAAGATCAAAACAGAGAAAAGATTTTAAAATATTAAATCTCAACTTGGGCCAGAGGATAAACTTTCTACATAAGAGTAACTGACACTGCACTTCTTATTCCCTACCTGCCACAGAAACAAAGTTATCTTGGATTTGGCAATTGCTGAATATGTGTTTTGCTTCACTCACTTATGCATCTTATAACCTATTAAAAATCCAGCAACCAACATTCATTGCATCTATTTAATATACAGCATCCAAACCCTTCATTCAAGCAATAAAAACAAAACTTTGCAATTTTAGCTTGTTCTGAAAACAAAAGCAGATTAGCCAATATCTTTTAGCTTTATTTTTCTCATCTGCAAAAGGGCGATAACTACAAGTTAAAGGAATTTTTAAGACAACCTGTATTAAAAAAAATATTATCCATGCACTCTACAAAGCCTAAAGAAATTATCAGTGACACCCTTTATTGCTTCACTCTGTATCGTAACAGAAAACGAAAATATCTATACAGCTCACACATATATCTACTGTGTCACTGAACAGCTTACACTGAGATTTCTTTTGGCATGTCAGAAAAATTACTACCAAGGCTCTCCAAATCAATTGTTTAACAAGTTGAACAAGCAAAAAGCTTTCAGACTCTCTAAAAAACTCTCTCTTCAAGCAAACTGAAGCCATGCCTTTAATGGACCTGATAGCCCCCATCTTAGGTCTGCTATCTCCAAGCTGTTCCCCCGTTCTGCACAGCAGTGATTGTGCACAAAAGCACAGGAAAAACTTTTCCAGAATTCAGTCCCGAGATTATTCTGGATACACTATTTGTTTTTAAGGTCATCTGAAAATGGAAGCAGACATACTGTTTACACTGTTAAAGTATTAGACCTGTCCCTGGCATGATTCCAGTCTAGCCCAACTGGCACTGCTAGTCAAGCACTGCTGGAGTGAGGCTGTGTCCCTGGCATGATTCCAGTCTAGCCCAACTGGTACTCCCTCCTCAAGCACTGCTGGAGTGAGGGTCCGCACAGACCAGAAGCTATTCCCCCTGTGGGCAGTGAGGATGGTCAATCCACTCCAGAAGCTGAAAGGAGTTTAATAGGATGGATGTTGCCAAACTGTGGCAGTTCGTTACAGGACTAAAGAATGGACATTGGGACTCTGGCATGATTCCAGTCTAGCCCAACTGGTACTCCCTCCTCAAGCACTGCTGGAGTGAGGGTCCGCACAGACCAGAAGCTATTCCCCCTGTGGGCAGTGAGGATGGTCAATCCACTCCAGAAGCTGAAAGGAGTTTAATAGGATGGATGTTGCCAAACTGTGGCAGTTCGTTACAGGACTAAAGAATGGACATTGGGACTATTTAGTTCATTAATTTTAAGATGCAGTTGTAGACTACTTGAAAAGGTTTCAAAAGTTTATTACAATAGTTATTAGAAACAAACATACTTTCTAGGCAGAATGATAAATTTTCTAAGTTTTTTCAGCATTTGTAAGCATTCTCTAGGCTTGTCTTGCACGGCCATATTTCTACGTTTTGCACATGACACTTGCTCCAAATCCTGTCTTCCGTATACAGCTTACTTTGCCGTTTGGCTAATGCCCTCAGTTTAAAAGGCTTTCTTTACTTTAAAAGCTTATCCTCCTATTCCCCTCTTCTGTCCAGGCTTTCTAAACCTCTCCAATCTCTTCTGAGACTCACAAGCTACACAATTCTTAAGATCTTATTTAATCCCCCGATCAGGCTAATACTCGATTCTTGAAGAAAGTCTGGAGAAAGCCAGCTGCCTTTATCTAGGATGAAATAACCATTTTGTTATTTCAAGTAAGAGCCATAAAATTGGGATCAAGAAAGAAAATACTGTAGCATTTGTTTCCCTTTAAATACAGTAATTATCAGGCGAATTTTCTGATAGTAACTGTGAGAGTGAATCAGTGACACTGACAAGAACTATATTATCCTGCATTTATGTATTAATCCAACTATATTACCCAAAGATGCACAAAAATGCTTTACAAATAATCTTGATTACCTGCCATACATATCTGCCATTTCAATTGCTGAAACAGTTCCAAATCCTATCTAGCACAAATATCACATCATTTTCACATCAACAAAACATCCTTCCTAATTCTGTTGACACCATTTAACCCATTTTACCTTAAGTTCACACAGTACCTACAAGCTGTTGTATCATGGTTGACCACAGAATTCACCTAGCTGTCCAAATTTTTCTAAGCATCTTCCAACTCAGGACAGCAATATGCTGCCAGAATATCAACAGCCAATTCCAGGGAGGGATTAAGGCCTGTCCTGGGACAAGTATGAAACTTTTCCTCTTCATTTTTCCCTCCCTCTTCCCTGCAGTATGACCCAGGTCTCAGTTTTACTGAGATAAATTAACGATGAGCTCTGGTTGTCTTTACCACCTCTGTCTACATGTAAGAGCATGTTTAGGCTATTAAGCCATGCAGAGCAAACTAAAAACAAAGGAAAAGCACAAACATGAGATTGCTTTAAACTGTTATGATCTGGTATTAGCTCAGCAGAGAATTAAGAACACCGAAAACACAGAAGAAAAAAGATTGATGTGACAAGATACAGAAACCCTACAAGAAGCAGCAGAGAGAAGGAAGACGGCAGCTCAGCAAAACGAAGGCTCAGCCTGCTCCAGGGAATAACAAGACCAGCACCTTCCTGCTTGACTGATGACTGGCCTGCAGACAGTCACTAGGGGACTGCGCTGAGGGTGAGGAGCATATTCATGTTTAGTCCAAGAGTGTGTTTTTCTCAGTTAATTACTGTGCGTACGAACAAGAACGATTCTTCACTCACAAACTGGGTATGATCCTGCTGTCAAGCATCCACAGCCAGCGCAAGATACCTAACAGCAATCCAAAGATTTGATGACTGCACCATGTATCTCTACCACTGTGGAGAAAGTGGGGGGGAAAGTGAAAAGGAAGTCTCAAGTCTGATGTAGGAGCTCCTGTCTATATCTAACTCAACGAATTGTTTTTCTTTTCAGTAAGAGGCTGGCAGAGTTTCCCACACACTCAGCATGGGACTACAAACTCCCAGTCCAAGCATAAGAGGTTAAGAGAGGAAGGTGAGAGTATCAGCCTCAAAAATCCCCACCTCAGTGCTAACCTTGAGCTCAGGGCAGAGGAGGACCAGCAGGAACCACCCGTCAACGCCCAATAATGCCTTCTGAAGGAAGATGAAGTAGTGACAGATAGCATGGCATACGGGAGTTGTGTGTTAATTACTAGTCAAAGAAACCAGCTGTCTTAACACTCGGTTTTCTGAACCAGAATGAATCACCTACAGTTCAGCCCTGGCCTGGAAAGGAATTTAAAGCATTATATAAGGAATTAATAGTTTTTCTAACTAAAGATCTCCAAAAAGATAGAGGAGGAATGTGAGCATCAAGACATTGTTAATGTGCAAGTGAACCACTACATTTAACTTGCTCAACAGAAATTACAAAGAGGAAAGCAGAGTCAAAAAGAAAAACGTCTTTTAGCTGCAGATGATCAAGCATGCCAGAGAGCAGGCACTTATTCCATTTGTACTTTTGGAAGTTGTCAGAAACTGTATTCTAGAAAACAGGCCGCAAAAATTACTCCAGTGACCCTGGAGTAAATTATTATTCATTAAAGCTTTAATGTTACAGTAACTATAAATGACAATTCTTCTAACACTAAATTGTGGCCATAATTCTACAAGAAGTAAAATTTTCAAGCCAGAGAGCAGGCACTTATTCCATTTGTACTTTTGGAAGTTGTCAGAAACTGTATTCTAGAAAACAGGCCGCAAAAATTACTCCAGTGACCCTGGAGTAAATTATTATTCATTAAAGCTTTAATGTTACAGTAACTATAAATGACAATTCTTCTAACACTAAATTGTGGCCATAATTCTACAAGAAGTAAAATTTTCAACTTTATTTTTAACATCACCCTCCCCCTGTGCCTCCAAGTATGGCACAGCATATTCTAATTAGATGATGGCAATTAAGTTCACAGAATTTCTTGTGTATTTCCTTCCTACATCTTAAAATAAAAAAAAATCTGCTACTCAAATTGAAAAGCACAAGTGTATTTCAGAATATCTGGATAAGAATTCCCCATTTTTGTTCTTGATATTGGTGGTTATTGCTTTATCTTAGCTACCCACTGTAACTCCCATATCTCTTAACTCTTATGTAGAACTTTGAAAATATTTAGCTATAATTGCTATAGAAGTCCACTCTAAAGCACGATGTCTGAACACCTGAAACATCATGCACAAGAAAATATAAACCACAAGAAAATGTCTTTCTTCCCCTACAGTGATGCTAATTTGTACATAATCCTCTTTTACGACAAGTCTTGCATCATTGAGACACGTTAGTCTATTCTATCTTCATGGAACTTTTGCTCAGTGTAAGAGTATTTTAGCCAACTTTGATGAAACCACTGTATTAAATGGGCTGGAGCTTACTAATAACTGAAGAACTGACATGTTTGTACATAACCTTCTTGACCCATAAATCAAGATAACTACGAAGTCAACATAAAAGTTCCCCTTAAAAGACTAAGTGGGTAGGAAAGCTCCATAGTACTGCCAAGTCATTTCCTCTAGCCAACGTTTGAAGTAGCACCAACCAGTTCTGAAAACCAGAAGTTGCAAGGAGAAGGAGCAAAGTGTGGGAGGAAGCAAAATAAAAGACGTTCAGAGCACCCCAGAAAAAACTCTTCTCTCCTTTAAAAAGGCCACTAGAAATAGGAAAAACACTGCAGAGAGAACTAAAAAGCTCAGTCTCTTACTATCAGCCTGACCCAATGCACGTTGTATAAAAGCACTCTCCATTGTTTATGACTCCTGTGGTGATGTCCTGGTTTCAGCTGGGATGGAGTTAATTTTCTT
The DNA here is from genome assembly GCF_000699145.1 of Aptenodytes forsteri. Taxonomy (NCBI): domain Eukaryota; kingdom Metazoa; phylum Chordata; class Aves; order Sphenisciformes; family Spheniscidae; genus Aptenodytes; species Aptenodytes forsteri. The sequence goes on along the minus strand of NW_008795857.1, from coordinate 2,801,814 downwards.
CCTAGCAGCTGGTACAGTGCTGTGATTTGGATTTAGGATGAGAATAATGTTGATAACACACCGATGTTTTAGTTGTTGCTAAGTAGTGCTTACACTGGTCAAGGACTTTTCAGCTTCCCATGCTCTACTGACTGAGCAGGCTGGAGGTGCACAAGAAGCTGGGAGGGGGCACAGCCAGGACAGCTGACCCAAACTGGCCAAAGGGACATTCCATACCATGTGACGTCATGCTCAGTACATAAACTGGGGGAAAGCTGGCCGGGGGGGCCGCTGCTCGGGGACTGGCTGGGCATCGGTCAGCGGGTGGTGAGCAA
>NW_008795857.1:2800878-2801415 GCF_000699145.1 Aptenodytes forsteri | reverse complement strand
TGAGGTTAAACCACAACAGTCCTTTTTGGTGCCCAACGTGGGGTTCAAAGAGTTTGTGATAATAACAGATTAACCAGAGCGTATTAAGGAATCTATATCTGTTAACAGGTGCAGGTCACAATATTGATTCATCTGTTCTCAACATTAGTTTATCTGATCTCCATCATGCTCTTTTTTTTTTGCTGTACATGTTAGAGATTGATACTGGTTTTTGCAGTTTGCTGTGCTCTGCAGTGATCAGTGATGTTTTGCCTGGGAGATTTGTTATTAAAACACTGGCCTTCAGCTTAATCTGGTGTTTGAGCTTTGTACTGAAGCCATTACTGTACTTTGGGTACCACTTCGTGGAGACAATTAGCATTTATAGTTCTTCCTCTGAGAGGTTTTTATGGAGGAAATACAGAATGGCAGCTTCACTACCTTCTTCTATGATGTTTCCTCCTTCATTACAGTAACTTTTCAGTATCTTGAACATTCTTGGGTAGTTAAGATACTTTTATTGGTATTTCTTGGGAATATTGTTTTGGTTTTGTCTAA
>NW_008795857.1:2788988-2795188 GCF_000699145.1 Aptenodytes forsteri | reverse complement strand
GTTGCTGAGCAGTGCTTACACTAGCCAAGGACTTTTCAGCTTCTTATGCCCTGCCAGCGAGAAGCTGGGAGGGGGTACAGCCAGGACAGCTGACCCAAACTGGCCAAAGGGACATTCCATACCATGTGACGTCATGCTCAGTACATAAACTGGGGGAAAGCTGGCCGGGGGGGCCGCTGCTCGGGGACTGGCTGGGCATCGATCAGCAGGTGGTGAGCAATTGCATTGTGCATCACTTGCTTTTATTAGTATTATTATCATTACTGTTTTACTTTATTTCATTTCAATTATTAAACTGTTCTTACCTCAACCCATGACTTTTCTCACTTTTACTCTTCTGATTCTCTCCCCCGTCCCACCGCGGCAGGGGGAGTGAGCGAGCAGCTGCGTGGTGCTGAGTTGCCGGCTGAGGTTAAACCACGACAGGTGACCTCCATTTTCTCTTAAGTACTGCAACTACTTCAACTAATTTCCATGGTAACCACATACAGTTCCTAATTTTAATACCCAAACCAAATTCTTATCTGAACGATTGAAATAAAATACATAATTTAGCTCCTTATGCAGATTAAATTCACTAGAAGCTAAAATGAACAAAGATATTCAAGTCCAGTTATGCCTGAAAGAGAAAAGAACGTAATTTTCCAGTTTTACAGCTGTTTTCAGAATTCTGCCTGAAGGATTACACTTGGCAGTTACTCAGCTGCAAAATATAACTTCTATTCCATAGATTTTGAATACGAACTATTAAATCTATTAGATCAATAGTAATTCCTGCCACCTGGCACTTAAGAAATAGATATAATGACCATAACATTTTCATACTGAAACATTTCCTTTTCAGGTAATAGAGAAGAGAACAAATATATTCAACTTTTTCAATTACACCACGGCAGTTGCATACAATGTAAACCATGAAGCTACATAATAAAGATTAGATTATGAATTTCACCAAAATGGCAATTTTAAATAACGTACCACTGAGCTTACTTTAAAATAAAATGGTATAACGCATGTTCTTCAGTGCCTAGATGCCTTCTTCGCCCCTGCTTTTTTTTTTTCCTAAAATGTAACCACTAAATAAATTAGTGCTTTTTTTCTGAACAGCTCAAACACTGCTCATCCACAGTACAAAGTGAGAAAAAGCGTCAAGTAAGTTCAGAGTAAATATTCAGAGAAGATATATTTTAAAATCAGTTAATCTTTAAAGATTTTATAAATGATACACTAGTGAAGTCCTCCAAATGCTCAAGAGGCTGGTCAAGAACAGTACTTCCTCTCACCCTCCCCACCTCCCATAAAAAATGTTTAATTGCCATCATCCCAAAACACACAGAACAACGCATCACTCTGGGACATTTTTAACTGAGGTCCAATAGTTGCCAAAGCTAATAGAGGAAACAGGCCAACGTGGGCAGACATTCAGTTTGCATTTTATGCATTGCTTTAAGCAATTTTCCTTAGCTGATGATTTGGAGGAGTCTTTAACAATAATTTTTGGAAGAAATGTGCACTAAACAAGCTTATAGTATAGAATAAAATGGTTCAGTCAACTGCTCAGTTGCTAAATGCCTTTTTAGATTATTTTAGACACAAACTAATATTGTGTCTAAAATGCATCTTTTGAGAATGCCAACTTAGAAATTTTTATTAACTCAACAAGCCCAAACATTTTATTAAAAAAAAAATAAAGTGTGTGATAATTCAGCAGACTTCTCATGAAAAAAACACAAAAAACAGATTCTCTCCAAAATGCAAGTATCTCATCTCAGTCGCCTTATTTCTGATAATGACAAATACAAAACAACCACAATACGGAAACAAATGCCAGTAAAATGTAGACTGTCCATTGCCCCTTGAATAAGAAGTCTAGACTCATCAGCACTTAGAAGATGAATTCCAGAGTCCCATCTTCTCCCCAGTTTACCAAATACAAACCTAAGCGCTCTTCTGTCACAGCACTCATGTTTCTCTTTCACACATGCCTTATCTATTGTAGATGTTTGATGTACAGAAATCCTAGGAAGTTATCCGAGCAGAGAAGCCATCCCGTCACCTCTACCTCCTACCAACATCCTCTCTACTGCATTTGTACCATTTCTTCCTCCTCAAAAGTGTAAGTGATGCACATCTAATTAAACTCAGAGCACTGTTTCTGAAAATACCTTCCAACAGTAATTTTTTTCCCCAATATCAGTCATTTCCTGAGCACAGGCCTTACCTGCACCCTGCCCTGTACTAGCATTCCCACAAAGAAGTATTAATCTCTTCCATCACATGCATATCTCCAGTTCACAACATGAACACTCCTATCAGGAAACAATTCCCAAAGGAAAGAGGAATTACTCACATCATTTAGCTGCAGGCATTCAACTTGGGGAGCTACACTGTGCAAATAGTCACCTGAGGTTCCCCGGCACTATCAGTGAATATAAAAAAGCTCCTCTAAAAGGCATTCAAAACACCACATTTAGGTTCATGCTCTCTGTCAAGTCCTAGAAGAGGTTCTTTGCTCTCTATTAAATATATGTGCAATGTAGCAAGATTAGCCTCCTCCGGCAATTTGTGTTGCCTTACATTGGCCTCTAGAATTATGTTGCTGTGAAGTCAGCCGACCTTTATCCTTGTCAGACTATTTCTGTGAAATGTTATATGGTTCTGTGCTGTAACAAATTTGACAGTAGTGGTCTCCAAACAATTCTTAAGTACTAGAAAAGTAAATATCTAGCAGCACACTTTTCTGCAGAGCTTCTCGCGTCATGTGAAAACTAAAGTGAGCATCTGCACTTCTCCAGCATTTACACTGATGACAGGAAACAAACAGATACACAAGGAAAGCTGGCTTAAGAAGAGTCTCCTAAATTTTTCATTGAAGTTGTAGTAATGGAAGAATTCTTAATAATTAACCAGTTATGAAAAACACAAAGGAACCAATTTTTGTCAAGGAAGAATGAACTATTGGCATGTATTTTGCCATAGTATTACACTCTGTAAGCCAAACCATGCAAGTTAGAATTGAGAAACACTTATAACTAAAATTTCTAGAAGATAATAATTTTCTAGCTACTTTGCCATGCCCATCAGCAGGACAGAAAGATGTGTCTTTTGAATGATCAAGACAGTTTGGCTTTGATTTTCTTTGCATTAATATAGGTGATAGGAAAAGAAGAGTTTTGGTGGCTGTAGATACTTTTCCTGCTAGCGTGCTTATGTATCATTACTACAAACCTCACAAGCTCAACTTGCGTATGGCATTGTGAAACTTTCAAGGATCTCTCATTCTCTACATAATAAAAATGTCAGTCAGTTGTTGAAACAAAGTATTCTAAATACGCTGCTGACCCCAAACCTTCTTAGTATATTAATTTCCAGACAACTGTGGGAAGACCAGTTAGGTGCTAGATGCGATGGTGCCAACACATGCCCACATGCCGGAGGACAGAAAAGAGCCTTCAGTATCTTTCCAGAAATCAGGTGATGCATAGATGATGCGGATGAGGCACAGGTAACTACAAACTTTCCATAATACAAAGGATAAAAAGGGTTTAATAAGTCTGAAAAAAATAAATTTTCTAACAGTGAACAGCAGCTTCTGTTAAAATGAGGAATTATGCGCTCTTCTGTGTAAATTACATGAGAGTACGGTGAACCCCTTTTTCTTGACTGTAATTCAGTATTCGTGAACATGTCTGACTACTGTTGATGATACGAGGAACATTCTCTTATTACTAATCTGCAGTATGTCAATCTGCAGCAAGAAGATAAAATACATTTATAGTTTCTAGTTTCACCCAAGACTGAATTATTTCAATTTCATTCATTTTCACTCCAAAGAAATAATATAGATTTGCCATATCGAAACAATTTGTTTCCCTTTCATTTACACATTTATCTATGAAGGCAAGATGAAATATGACACAGGAAGTCACCTCTCTTGCTGTTACATATGCTTTATAATTTACTACAAACTGGAATCATCAGCAATAACGTCTTCCAGCCCTTCACCCTATTTTGATCTACTGAAGTTTTAAAATCAGTTTTCATCTAAATATATATTAAATCCTTCCCTTAAAAAAGGGGATGAAGTACAACCTGAATGGGGAGACTGTCTATGCATACACATATACACAGTGTTCCACCAATCCTTAGTTTTCCTACCAATTAAATCAGAATCAAGAACACTCTCGTTAAAAAAACCAAACAAAAAATAACCCTCACCCTCCAAATAAAACATTAACATCACAAGTTAAACTGAAAGTAAATTGTCTTACGTTAATGAAAATCTTCATAAATACTTGTTTTACACCGAAAATTGTCCTGCTACCGATACTGTAATAAAAAAATAATACTAATTTTAAAAAGCCAATCTCAGTAGCTCTTAGAAGTGAATTTTATCAGATGACAAACTTATTAATATGCACTGAAGAACATAACTGCTGTATGGAAACACCCTAAGGCACAATTAAGATTGATTATAGGCCTTAATACTATGTACTCATAATTTACTCCTAATTTTTTCAAAAGTCCAAACATGTGACATTTAAACTCTTAATTTTTAGACTCTAAAAAGCTTGTTACAGAAACAGTAATGCATTACTTCCTTTTGAATTAATTGGTTTTTTAAATAAAGGTGTCTTTAAACTCCATTATCCAAATTTTGATGGCATAAAAAAGAGGAAGGGCATCTGATAAGTTAATGTGAAAATGAACATGTAATGTCAAATCACATGGAAAGTTAGTATAAATTCCCCACACACAAATTCTACACATTTGAAAAGTCAAGTGTCTCAGGAAAAACTCAAGTTCTTCAAATTCATAAGGGCTTTTCAGGATTTTTCCAATCCAATTTAATTGTAACCACTTAAAAACAAATCTGCAAAACAACCAAATTTCCCCCCTCAACTCTATGTAGGAGGACTTGAAAGAAAATAATTATTTTAACTTCAGAATGTTTCACTCATTTTAAAAGACTAGAATTCTAGTCATTAAGTAAAAAAATAAAATAAAATTCCTGCATGTCCATCCTCCCCCCAAAAACAGATATTGCGTAATTTGAGAAACTTTCCGGATAAGTTTAGAAAGAGATTTTTGGAAAAAGAAAACAAACAAAAAACCACATTCAGTTTTAGCTTATAAAGTATATCAGAGAATTAATCTTTGTAAATAGTGCATCAACTTCAACCCAAAGAAATACTGCCAAATCCTACTTTTTCAAGCTTTAACACACATATTGAACAAAAATGCAAGTCTCATGTGAGTCACGCAGTCAGTCAAAGAATTGTGAAAGCCAAATTAGTTTTTTTTCATTTGCGAAATACTGTCAATATCAAGAAAAGAAGAGCCATGAAAGCTATAATCTTGTTTCTAAGCAGCCTAGGAAAGTTCTCATTAGTGCAGTCTCCTAGTTTGCAGATGAAAGTAAGCTTTTTTTGGTAGTCAAATGCCAGGGGGTGGTGGGGAAATCACTGAAATATTGCACACCATTGTGAGGGGTGCTGAGAACGAGAGTGTCATTCTGTCACTGCAATAGCTTGGTGTATCCATATCTCGAGCGCTCGTGTGCAGCTCTGGTCTCCACACTTCAAGGAAAGCACAGTAGAGTCACAGAAGGCACAGAGAAGATCACCTAAAATCATAAAAGCAACAGAGCAGACGGCAACCAAAGAGGAGATGGTTGAGGGGCTACGTCTGACGTTCACAAAATCATAGTAGGAGTGGAAAAGGTGAATGCAGTGTTGCTATTCACCAAATCCCACAATACTGGAACTAGAAGACACTGAAACTAGTAAAAGAATTGTCTGAACAGATGAAACTACTTTCTTTATGCAGTGGCTACTGAGCTTTTGGAATTTGCTGCCACTAGAAGCTGTGAAAGCAGTTGGTAACAGCCTAATCAGAGAAGGAACTTAGATAAATAGGCTTGCCAATGTGACGCCCATCTACAAGAAGGGCCGGAAGGAGGATCCGGGGAACTACAGGCCTGTCAGCCTGACCTCGGTGCCGGGGAAGATTATGGAGCAGTTCATCTTGAGGGCGCTCACAAGGCATGAGCGGGACAACCAGGGGATCAGGCCCAGCCAGCACGGGTTCATGAGAGGCAGGTCCTGCTTGACCAACCTGATCTCCTTCTATGACCAGGTGACCCGCCTAGTGGATGAGGGAAAGGCTGTGGATGTGGTCTACCTGGACTTCAGCAAGGC
>NW_008795857.1:2779868-2788002 GCF_000699145.1 Aptenodytes forsteri | reverse complement strand
GGGAAGTGGTGGAGTCCCCATCCCTGGAGGTATTTAAAAGACGTGTAGATGAGGCGCTTAGGGACATGGTTTAGTGGGCATGGTGTTGTTGGGTTGACGGTTGGACTCGATGATCTTAGAGGTCTTTTCCAACCTCAATGATTCTATGATTCTAAATGACTGGACAACAAATCTATGAACATATACTAATGGGACTGGGAAGAGTATAAGGAGAACAGAACACAGAGGATGGCCGGGCTCACAGGCTCTCCCTGACCAGCACCTCCTGCTCTCAGGGTCAGAGACAGGACACAGGGCAAGGTGCCCGTTGGTCTGACTCAACAGGGCACTTACGTTGCTAATGAGAATGCAGCTTGATTAGCCAACTTTGCAATGTGCCATTAAAAGAGACAGGATAATTGAATTGAACAGAATACAGATCTAGAAATCAATATTTAATACACCTTCCATCACTGCTGTTATTCCACAATACAAACAACAAAGAAAATGGTATGAAGAAAAGTAATGAAGCCACTACTTTACTGATCACTAATGATGTCACTCAGTATCTAAAATTTCCAAGATTACATCTCCAGTGAAGTATGGAAATATTTGTCCCAATCTTACAAATGAAAAACAAGCATGAATGTATAAAGCTGTAAAAATTGCTTCGTGGTAAAAAATTAAAACCCAAAAGCAGAATCTGGTGTTTTACAAGGATCATTCTTTCTCTCTTTTAGAAGACGTTACAAATAAAATAACTGCTTCCAGTAGCAGCCTGAAAATGATAAATCACATGTGGTTTTCCTATAATTATCCCATATATAAAAAAACCACTATCTTTTAAAACATTTTTCACTTGCACTGATTTTTTTTTTCCAAATGTGTTGTATTTTCTCTGTGTGATCTCTCTCTTCCACTGCTTGCTTTCCTTCACTCACGCATTTCTATCAGTTGAAGATGCTTATGCATGCTTTCACATGTCTTGCTTCCTATAAATTTGATTCTCTATAGCACCTAATTTGTTCACTTTCATTTATTGGTCTTTTCAGCTTGATTTTTCATTTTCAACTGTTTGTGTCCTATCTTCTTCCATATCAGGGGGTGAATAGTCCTTTCGTGGAACAGAAAACTATTTAAAAGCTGCATCAAATGGAACCATCAGCCTAATCCTCCCAATTGAAACTGAGATGAGAAAGAGCAAGTACCGTCCAAGCTCAAAAAGCTTAAGTTCAACACCAGTTCTACTAGATTCTTTTGAGGAGAAAAAGGACACTGAATAAAGCAGTTTACTTTATGGCTTTCCCATTCATACACTGATTTATACCTTTAAAAAGTGCTACACAGAAAATAACTTAAGGTTTGTGAACAAAGAATCAAGTTTAACCACAGACAAATTTGCTTTACTATAAAATTTTTACGTCATCCAAATTATCCCACAACTGAGATTGGCCTAGTCTTGGTTGACAGATGGCTTTATAAACTTAGAAACTGAAAAGTGAATCCACATAAGTGTATTATTTGGTTTTATGTACACAATTTGAATATTCATAATGTGTAATTGTAAGTGTGGTATAGTGTTTCAGATACACCTCAACAAACCATGCCCATTATCTGCTGAGAAATGGGGAAAAAGAGAAATGCTTTATACAATGGCATCAAACAACCTCAACAGATGGCCATCACTGATCAACAAACTAAAATAAACCAGAATTCTTACAAATTTGGCAAAACAAGATTTCCTTTTGTAAAAGCCTGTCTTTGTAAGTATATATAGCAAGTTTTCACAGTTAATTCTAGCTCTTGGAGTGTAACAGAAATTACAGAAGAAGATTTAAAGAAAAAGTGTTGAAGACTCCTTTTAAACACGGATTTGTCTTATGCAACATTAACTTTAAAATACAACTTACTGTAGAATTATTACGAACAATTTGATAATTTAGTGTTTAGGCCTATCTCTCTGCATTGCTGTCAAGCTGAATAACTACTGAGAATTTTCACCTATGTCAGATCTCTTTTATGAGGTGAAACAGCTTGCAAACAGACCTAGAAACAATTTACAGTTTGAGAAACTCATAACGAATACATCAAAATTCAGAATACATAGAAATTCTAACCATACTACAAAAAAAAAGATTATGTCAAACATGAGAAATATGTGATCTAGATCTCTTAAAACGCTAATTGTTTCTTCTAAACTATAAACCAAAAAATAAGAATATACTATACTTTTTTATAATTCACATCCAACAAACTGGATTGGCAGACACTCTCTCACATTTCTCGGGTATTTCTATACAAGCCATATTGACCCCTCTACACACACTTCTTCAGACAAATACTCATTTTTCAGAGGATGAGCTGTCTGGCAGGTTGTCATTGACAGCTTAAATGCACACGAGCTTTTTTGCTTTTCCTCAAAGCTGAGTTGGGCACTTTAGGTTAGAATAACTGAAATTGCTATGGCAGAGACAGAGAGGGAATTTGAGAAGAAAAAAGCTGCCTTGATGAAGTTCTTGATGAAAAATGTTATTGATTACACCTGTAGAGAAATTAGCTTCTATATCACTAGGACCACATTTGGAGCTGAAATTAGAAGTGCAAGCTTAAGATCAAAAGTATACATAACCTGAAATGAAGAAAGGGATCTTTTAAATCAATAAACGCTCCGTCCCAGACAAGGCAATAGCTTTCCTGATCCTGCGTAGATGATCTACATTGTTTGAAAAACCTGAGACCATCACCTTATCTTAGGAAAAGAAAAAAATGCCAGATTGAACTCATACTGGAAAAAAAGATGTTTAAACACTGAAAGATAGAAAAATAATCAAGCAGCACCTAGCCACTAAAATGGAGACTTCAGGAAATAATTTCCTGGTATTCCACAAAGTTAAAAAGTAAGGTATTGGAAACATGCCAATAAAGATCCCTCAATATGACCACCTTCTACTAGAAAGAGTCATTAGCTCTTCTCCCCACTCCCCACCCCAAAAAAAAGAAAGAAAAAAAAAAAAAAAAAGAAAACTGCATGCCTGCAGTGAAAATTGATTTGTGAAAATAACGTCAGTGAAAACCCTCAGAGGTCTGGAGTGACATTTCAAAATTGCTTAGTTTTAATATGTTTCTGTAATACAAACGAAGATAATTTTTACTTATCTCCGGACATTACCACTGTATTACATACAGTATTAGAATTAGGAAAAGATTTTAAGATTTCAGTTATCCAGAAATGAAGAAAAGCTAATTTGTATTGTGCAGCAAGGTTTTTCTTTTCCTAAACTCTGAAACATCAGCGTATCCGCACAGTTAGAAATAAAATATTTACACAACAGTCAATGCTTCCCAAAGCACAGTACAAATAAAATAACTAATCAACATGTTGCCTATGCAACCATTTGTATTTCTCAAGTGTGGTAACTAAGGTAAAGATGGTTTCAGTTGCCCAAGTTTAATCATTCCATTTGCAAGAAGTCCTTTTATGAGGATATTAATGACTTAGTGATGAAAAATTTTTGAAATGCTTTTCAGACTCACTGAAGGCCTTACCAGAGCTCCTGCCAGCAACTGTTAGTCTACATATTTCAGTTACATCAGTGATGTAGTAGAGTCGCATTTTAAGTTAAAACAATGTTCAAAAGCCTCTTTTAGATGTCTGTGTGCTTTTTCTAAACACCGCTGCTCTCCACTGGGGGAGAAAGCAGAATTACTTGCTTAAAAAAAGCTAGTGCTAAATTAGATCTGCAGACACTGCTTTCTTCTCAGTTTATTTCAAGTACCTGCGACAGTGCTTCAACTGCTTTTCCCCTCAAGAGTTAACTCCTCACTTGTTTCAACATCTTCTTAAATTGAATCATATTCAGAATGCCTTTTGGCAAATTATTATCACTAAGTTTCCACCAAGCCCAGGAAAACTGCAAAATGGGTATCTACTACAGATAAGGATGTCAGAGACCTACTGGTAAGGCTGAAAGCGAGACATTGCTGCCTAATCAGTAACTAATTTCAATGAATGACTCTCCCAAGTGGAAAGAAAAATAAAATGACTGCACCATCACCAGTATAAAGCACGGGTATCTGAGGCTGCCTGACCAAGAAGAAAATTAAAGAAAAAAATCTTGTCTAGCCTATACTTGAAAATCACATCTCCTTCACGTTACTACCTGCAAAATAATTGTGCACAACTACCAACATTTCTTAGTTTAGAACTGCGTTAGTACTGAAGCATTTACTCTTTTCACGTTTTGCTTTTTTCAATGCTCAGGAGACAGGGTCTACAATTTAATTTGTCTTCACTCAGGCAGAGGATTACAAACGGTGCAATCATTAGTAGCAAAAACTGTTGAAGCACTGAACAAAAAAACCACCCAATATCATCAATGCTTAATAAAAGGAAAGGCAAGAAATTCTCTCTGCACTGATAAATACATTTAATACACAAGTACACCTAAAGTAAGAATAATTCTATACCATGCTTTCTATAGCAGCCAAGTACTTTAAGGGAAACACAGAGCAGTTAGACATATTATAACACTACTAATTCAACCTACTAGTATTAGAAAACCTCAACACTTTTCAATTTAAAATAAATTAAAAAACAGGAAAAAGAATATGCATAAATAATTGGCCACATTTACAGCATTATTCTACAGGCATCTATCAGTTCTTTTAATAGAAACATGTTTTAGGACCAAAAACTCATGCAGTAATAATAAATTAATATTTCCCTTTGACTAGTCACATTATAATATCTCAAGAAGAGATAAGACAATAAAATAGTAGCAAATGCAGATAAAAATTGACCCCTTCCTCCTTTCATTATCTTTTTCAAATTCTGGTATTACTGACAAAATAGCATTACTATTCAAACTATAAATTGGTCTGATTAGGCAAATACTCCCCCAATTAAAACTCAGCATCATCCAATGTCAGATGAAACATGGAAAATGAATTGAGAGCCTCCTTCTGATTTAATGTACCATCTCTGTACTTGCTCTCTCTCTATAGCAAAAATAGCAAACCAGAATGATTCCATTAATCTGAGAAGTTTAGTACCCAAGCACAACATACACTAGGAATAACAGTTTCACTAAAGGAGTTTAAACAGAAAGAAATCAAGTCTTAAACTTTTATTATAGTGACACCTTGTGGCTACATTTGACTTATTTTGAGACCTCAGAATTCTTCATTTTCTTGTAATTGCTTTAATGAACTTCTTCAAAATTTGTTGTCTAAGACAAAGTAAAAAGATGAAGCCACAGAACAAAAATGAAAGGATGAAAGAAGTGAGACGGATAAAACAAAAAACCGCATTGCCTGTTCAAAGATCTTTAGAGGTATTAACATTCACTTAATGTATTTGCTCTTTATCCCAAAACGAGCGCTATGGCTTAGAATCACAACTTTGACTGCTATCACAATTTGCAAATCTGCCTTTTTTTTTTTTTTTAAATGAACTGATGTTGCTTACCCATACTCAGACTGATATCCACATGGGTTATGAAAAATACCCTACAAGCAGCTCTTTTATGATTTTTACCACTGATTTCTTGAAACACAACACAATTCAACATTGTCAGGACTATGGACTGAGTAAGTGCTATATAAGAAAGAGTTAACTTTTTAATATAATCAAGAATACGGTATTGATTTTTTCAGGTTAATGACAGGGTAAACAGTTGGCTTAATTAACAGGTACATATTAAAATACTTGGAAATAGGAAAGAAAAATATTCACTTTAAAAAATCAGTAACAAACCACACAAGGATAACAAACACAAGCATTCTCTTCTACATTGCCTACCTATTAAAGGAAGAAGCTGGAATAACTATGAACCTGACATCTGTTCCTAATTCTGACAGGAACCTGCTTACATGACTATTTTCTGTCTCCTGTCTTCCCTCTAAAGAAGTCTTCAGCTCTACGTGAAAATTGTTATATAAGTGCAAACAATGAAACTAGGACCAAAAGAAATTCTAAAAAAAATACAATACCATCTTAAAAAAGAAAAAATTACCCTGTAATCCCGCTCTCTTACTTGCTTTTTCTGCATAGGATATCGCTGTACAATTTTTAAAGGTGGTGGAATAATGTCTTTTTAAAGTATTTAAAGCAAAAATCAAAAGTCTTTCTAAAATACAGTTATGTCAATACAAAGCCCAGGTAATATACCTAGCATTTTCTCTTACTGAAAAACCCCCTCAAAATACAGCAACACACTCTTCACCTGTTATACTAAGCTTCGATGCCTAAGAAATAATCTTCCTTGTACAAATTAGCTTGTATATCTAAGCTATATCTATTTTTAAGCCCATGGAAATGTTTGAATAGCTTCTTAAAACTCAGGTGAACATGTTATCTCAGCCTTTGACAGCTCTCAGCTTGCGTAACTAATATTTATGTGAAAGGTAACTCAAAAAGGCAACTAACCTTGCCTAATGTTACAGGGCTCATATTCTCTTTATAATCTACGTTTGAACAATTGCTCTAGTGTATCAGACACAAACAGGCTGTCCTTCAACAACATGGACAGAATCTGGCATGTTCTACTCCCTTGCTTTGAAAAAAAGGTGTGTAAATAAAAACCACAGCCATTAACCCTAGTCTCCAGTTCTCTATTACTACTCAAGACGTCATCCTATACAGTGATGCCATAAAGCACTTTGAGCTAAAATCAATGTTTTTTAAATAAAAAAAACCAAAACACCACCTATCTCAAATCTATACTGGTAAGAAACTGCACTGTGAAAAGATACTTAGTCCAGCATCTTCCACTGACAATGCATACAAACCTTTTAAAAAATTGCTGCATCGTTCCCTAAGTAGTTGCTTACAAAGAAATTATTATCTGCATTACTAAGACAAAAGGGGAATAAATGTTAAAACTAATGGCAAGAAGACAGAGCAAAGCATGACACTTGCAATGCACATCTCAGTACTTCTGTCCATGAACAGGAAAATTTTGGCACTGGGACTTGTCACACTGACTCAAGAGAACACAGCAGAAGCAGTGTTGAACAATATGAAACTAGTTTTGAATGTAAAGAATGTACTGATTAACCTAGTGCTAATAAAAGTTACTGATTTGCCGAGTTGCATTACAGTCTTCCTTTAAAAATGGGGCTGGCATTTACATCTTCAAATTAAATAAATGGGGTTTTTTTTCATTATCTGGAGATAATCTGATAACAATTTATTTCTAAACAGAGCATATAAAACTTAAAACATATCTGCCCTTTGATAAACATGCATAACTTAGCTGTAAAAACAGAATATTAAATATTAAAAGAATATATTCTGACATAATCTCATATTAGCTCATATTTTAAATCTGTGCTCACAACACTGGAGATCATCTCTTTCTTAGATGACAAAACTGCTACGTATTTTAGGATTTCTGTTTTGTGTATGTTAGTATCCTAGAGATAACTAGTTTAACTCATTTAAGTAAACAAAACTGTTTTAAATACATAATGACAAAACCCTGAAATTAGAGACAGAAAAAAAGAATGTAGTCCTCCTTGCTTACCTCTTTCTATACAGAACATTCATTAAAAGCCAGATAAATAAAAGCCTCAAATACTAGTATGTATGTGCATATAGCCTCCCCCACTCAAAGCCTCTCTTCTGGAGGTCAACTGGTCCAAACCCCTGATTAAAGCAGAGCCAACCTTCAAGTTGGACCTATTTAATTAATACAAAATAAATAAACACAAAGTTCTTAAAGTGGAACTGCTCAAAAAATTGTCAACAATTTTACATTTAAAATAGCCTTTTCTTCTTATTTACAGGAAAAAAATACATAAAAAGAACAGTAAATTTTAGTCACAGTACTTTTACTTTTGACTAGCAAATGCACTCTTAATATAACATAGACTTTAATTCACTGATGTAAAGAGAGATTATAGAACAGCCTTATCTAAACTACCCTGAATTATCATGTTGACTCACAACTGAGAACTCATATTGCCTTAAGGTTACTGTTCCTTAATAGTAAGTACTCATAAACTTATGCTGCTACATGACTTTCTCTTTAGCTCTTCCACTTGCTCGTCAAAGTAGCTGCACCTCCAGGGAATTCCCCACCACTTTGTGGATATGATAATGAGAGATTTATAGAAAATAACAGGTTTACTGGGGATCATGGAGCAGAACAGG
>NW_008795857.1:2765243-2779059 GCF_000699145.1 Aptenodytes forsteri | reverse complement strand
CTATTTATATTAATACAAATAAAAAAACACAAAGTTCTTAAAGTGGAACTGCTCAAAAAATTGTCAACAATTTTACATTTAAAATAGCCTTTTCTTCTTATTTACAGGAAAAAAATACATAAAAAGAACAGTAAATTTTAGTCACAGTACTTTTACTTTTGACTAGCAAATGCACTCTTAATATAACATAGACTTTAATTCACTGA
Source organism: Aptenodytes forsteri (assembly GCF_000699145.1). NCBI lineage: Eukaryota > Metazoa > Chordata > Aves > Sphenisciformes > Spheniscidae > Aptenodytes > Aptenodytes forsteri. The sequence continues at coordinate 2,778,853 of NW_008795857.1, read as the reverse complement.
TGTAAAGAGAGATTATAGAACAGCCTTATCTAAACTACCCTGAATTATCATGTTGACTCACAACTGAGAACTCATATTGCCTTAAGGTTACTGTTCCTTAATAGTAAGTACTCATAAACTTATGCTGCTACATGACTTTCTCTTTAGCTCTTCCACTTGCTCGTCAAAGTAGCTGCACCTCCAGGGAATTCCCCACCACTTTGTGGATATGATAATGAGAGATTTATAGAAAATAACAGGTTTACTGGGGATCATGGAGCAGAACAGGAAAAAATGAGAGGCATGAGGACTACGTGATAAGGAAACCTGGACAACTGTATACTTCAAATATCTGCTAAAATAAAACTCCAAGGGGGAGGTTTCCAGGTGTGCTTGTGCATGCATTTAAGTAGGTAATATATAGCTATGCATACAAAAACACCACGATATGAACTCTCTCCTGATAATCTACTCCTCCAATAGAGGGCAAGTCACTTTCAGAGGATTAAGAGATCATCAGAGAGCTAGAATATACAAGAGGTCCTTTTGTGCCAAAAAATGAGTGAGGTACCACCTAAAACTCTGGAATAACGTTCTCCCCTCCACTCTTCCCTCTCTGCACTTTCAGGCAAGGCTACAAAGAGCCTTCACCAAAACAGAACAATGATGCTTTCAAAACATAGCACACACACACACAGAGAGGTGAAGACAGCTGGGGCGGGGAGGTGGAGAATGACAAACAGATGAACTGATGTTGAAATAGAAAAATCACTTTTGGACAAGTCTTTGGATGAGGCCAAAGAATGGCTGCCCTTTTGAAAGAAGATGAAGGAAAGTCCCACCGTAACACCCTAGATCTCTTCAAATCTCCTTCATAACATGATGGAAGCAAAAAACCTGTGCTTGCTAACAATCTATCCACTTTGCACCAAGTTAAGGTCACACACACACAAAAATATCCCCAGGAAGTATAAAACACCTCTAAACTCCATGAGGCATTTCATCATTGCTAGATGATTTATCACAGACACCTTTAAGCAAAAATTTATCAGATACACACACAAACTAAGGACAGAACCAACCATTTCAGAAAGAGAAAACAGTAAAATCAGAATCATAAAACGTACAGGGAAAAGGTGAGAATGCATTTGAATCAGGAAAAATAAATTTCAAGTCAGTTACATTCAGTATGAACTTATTAAAAGGACAGGGAGTCTGAGAAAGAGTTATCTGAGGAGAGACACACAAGTGACCCACCAGACTCTTTCCCCATAGACTACAACTGTTTGCCAGCAATCCCATGTTGCAGAGCAGTAAAGATCACAGAAAGAGGTCATTCTTTGGGGAAAAGAAAGCACTTCCCTGCCTTGGGGATTCCAAGAGTTGCTGTGCTGATTAAAAAGTTTGTGTCTACAGAATAATTATTACAATACAGGGCATTTCCTCTTTGGTTCTATGACCCAGAACCTAATGATGACATCATCTTTGGAATCTACAGACTGTGGCCTCTCTATCAATGAGCTCGACTGAGTTTTTGGGTAAGACAGCTTCATTGTGATCATAAGCTTTTTCCAGAATTCCCAGCCCCTTCAGTAAAAAGACATCATCACCTTAATAATGATTAAACCCACCTAGCTGCTTTGGTTTACACAAAGCATTGCTCAAACCTCCTTAGTCCTAACTCTCCCCTTTGTCTCCTTCACAACTGTTTAAAACACTCTTTCAATGCAACAGCAGATAATATATAAAATATATAAAAATACATTTCCAAGTTTTATAGCAAGCATGTAAACAAATTTTAAACATTTTGGCAGTCAAGGGATGATGTTTACTACTGAGTGAAAAAAACCCACATGAGCTACAAGAGGAAAAGTGAGTATGACTCAAAAAAAAAAAACCAACCCAAAAAGAAAACAACAAAAAGAAAATAAACCCCCCACCCCTCCCAGAAAGAAAGGAAAAGAAAGGAAAAGAAAGGAAAAGAAAAGGAAAAGAAAAGGAAAAGAAAAGGAAAAGAAAAGGAAAAGGGAAAGGAAAGGGAAAGGAAAGGGAAAGGAAAGGGAAAGGAAAGGGAAAGGAAAGGGAAAGGAAAGGGAAAGGAAAGGGAAAGGAAAGGGAAAGGAAAGGGAAAGGAAAGGGAAAGGAAAGGGAAAGGGAAAGGAAAGGAAAGGGAAAGGAAAGGGATACATAGAGATGGAAGCACCAGAGTTTTCAAAACAGGATGCCTGCAATGTAACACCTATATTTATATTTAAAAAGCATTCACCAAGATAGACATTTTTTTTTTTTTAAGATAGCATACATTATCAGAAATATACAATGCAGTAGCAAAATCCAGCAACTTATTCTGTTGTCTACATTATTTAATGATAGCCACGCAACGTTACATTGAGGAACTAACCTGCAGACACGGGCAGGAAAATACAGGTTCTGCCAGGACCGACAGAGGTATTTAGAGTGATCAATAACCCGAATCCAGTCTAACTCATCCATGGACACCTCAATGTAGTAGGAATAAGACCTATGGGTTGTCAAAAAACACTGGTTAGAATACAAGCAGCCACATCTTAGGTATGAAATTTTACACTTTCTTCCGGATTTTCAGTTGTGCTGAAAAGAAGGCTACTTGTTCCTATCCATAGACCTGTATCTACGATATGTTTTTAGAATGACTTAAAACATCCTAACACTCACAATCTGCAGTAATTAGATGAGACCACTGTCCCTCAAAAAAAATGTAACGGAAACTTTCAACTCAGTCATAAAAATAATAATTTGTATTCTTTCTTTCTTCCGGATTTTCAGTTGTGCTGAAAAGAAGGCTACTTGTTCCTATCCATAGACCTGTATCTACGATATGTTTTTAGAATGACTTAAAACATCCTAACACTCACAATCTGCAGTAATTAGATGAGACCACTGTCCCTCAAAAAAAATGTAACGGAAACTTTCAACTCAGTCATAAAAATAATAATTTGTATTCTTTCTGTGTGGAATAATTCTAAACCACCAGTGACACAGTAGTTATTTCTACTGCCGTATCAATAGAAGAATCACAAAAAACATTTAGCAGATCAAAAATGCAAATTCAAACCCTTCACTTAAACAAAGCAAGTTTACTTCATGATCATTTTCTTACTGGTGATGTTCTTCACTTCTGACCCTTTCAGTTGTTTATGATACATCGTTAAGGCTGTCACTACTTACTTACACACTCCAAAATTACCTCATCAGAAATAAAAGATAAAAAAAAAAGTCACTAACACAATCTGTGTCTTCCTCTTGCTTATCAATTATATTTAGCTTATAGTTTGCTGTTAGGAGAAAGCAAACCCAAACTAAAACTTAAAAGCCACAGCTATTTCCATATTATACCTACAACAGCGATACTTAGAATGAAGTAGAACCTTCACTTGTGGATCAGCAAATCGTAAAATGTATGTTTCAGAATATTTTCTTTCTCTTAACATACTAGTCTGCAACATTCACAGGCATTTCAATAGCACAATGTTAGCACTTACTCTCCTTTCACACTGACTTCTAAGAGTTGCTCTTCCAGAGTTCTACATAGACAATTTTTGTTAAACATTAATGCCTTTGTTAACATTTCCGATTTTTTGCTGAGAACTTAGAGGGGTAGCTGTCTAAAATGGTATTGTTTAAAAATTCTTAAAGATGTTAGATAAGACTGTTAACACCAATTTACGCACTTACAAAGGTAATGCAGAGTCTTTAAGATGTCAACTGCATAATCAGCTTTCACATTCACACCAACCAGATGTGTAATATTCACAACCCATATAAATACACTGTGTTTTAGCAACTTTATTATTACTAGCCCATGCATATTTGACCTAACTAGGCTCCAGCATTTTAGAGTTTGAACAGTTTGGATCCAAAAGTTACTGTCTGTCTTCTGTGTGGTGAGAATTTAGGGATTCTCACATCACCATCGCCAGACTAATGTAAATGTGTAACCAATATACAACGTGCTATTTTTTTGTATTTCTGAAGGTACCAAGCAAAGAAAAATTATCTCAAAAATACAGTTCCACCATCACACACAACAGTAGGCCTTTCATTTTTCTTAAGGATAGCATCTTTTTTGCAGAGGTAATTTGGACAGCTAGTCTCCTTAGCACTTTTATATCTAAGATTCACCTGTTAGTAACACCTCTAAACTAGTGCAAAACACACCTGTTAGTTTGTATTTGGTTCTGTCAAGAATATACATTATCTATGTAAAGATATCCAATAGACCAGAGCTTCACAGAGGCAGTTAAAATGAATGAGTAGTTTAAAATGATGTTCAACAAGAAGCCACCATGCGCTTGTACAGTTGCTAAAACATCTCTTTTGGAGACATTATTCATGTATCCCATGAGAAAGGTGCAGATAAGTGGCTGGCAATTCTTAGACTAAAAGAGTATATAGGTTGGAAAGGATCTCTAGAAAAAGCAAGGACAATCTTAGGGCAAGTTCCTTAAGGTCTTGGCTGGTAAAGTTCTGCATACCTCCAAGGACTGATATCCATAACTTCTCTGGGCAAACTCTTGCCAAGTTCAACTACCCCATTGTGAATTCTTTTCCTAATATTTAATAGGAATTTATCTTGTTGCTTGGTTCCACTGCTCTTTGCCCTCTCAGCACACAGCTGTAAGAGGAGTCTGGCCCTGTATTCTCTATATTTTTCCATTAAATAGGCGAAGACAGCAATAAGTTCCCCCTTCTGAGCCTTCTCCTCTTAAAACAGTAAGTTCTTTCAGCATCTCTCCTTGTACATCGTGTGCTCAAGCCCTCATCACCTTGGTGTCCTGCTGAACTCACTCCAGTATGTCAGTATCTTATACCGAGGAGCCCACAACTAGACAAAGTACTCCAAATGCTTCCTTTTCCATTTATCTTAAACAGTTGAGCTACTGGGGGGGGGACGGGGACACACACACCTTACAATTTAGGTACTATACCTGATAAGAAGCAAAAGAAAGTCCAATAACAAACTTTCCACACAAAACCAAGAAAGTCAGGATGACACAGAAACTATATCCTAAACCACTGTACCCTCAGTGTTTTATGAAGACAAGAAACTCTAGAGGTCCATCTTGTCTGATATTCTGCCACCAACAATGGTTTGTTCTACAAATTTCAGAGGAAGGTCATAGGACACCAAGCAACAGATAGTTTTTTAATAAGTTGTCCCAAGGAGAAGGGTTTTTCCCCCCGAGTTTCAGCAGCTGCTGATTTATGCTTTGCAGATGAGGGGCATTTTACCAGTTACAAGCTCTCTAAAAATTGCTAGAGAACTCTTCATTATTAATGTCTCTAACACTTTTTCAGATTTTATAAAATTGGTTGATAATTGGTTTATAAATTTGGTTGATCTTCTAGGACAAGTAGTATAATATTGTATGAAGTAGTTCCTTGTACCTTCAAAGTTTTACTTTTCAATCTTTCCAAAAGGAGTAGAGGAGAAGCATAAATTTCAGTTGAACTGAATCAGGAGAACTTACTTGAAACAATTAAATAGCTATAAATCCATGCAATTTGTTTTGAGTGACTAATAACTAATTCATATTTTAAAAATAATTTAATTTAAAAAAAATAAAAATAAAAATCAATAAAACATTAGTACGCCCTGTTCTAAAATAACACAGCTTAGTTAAGAAAACAAAATGCAACTGCTTTGCAATTCTAAACTTTTATTCTGGAAGTAATATAAAATTAATCTTTTATCAGAAAGGTAATGTGTTAAAAGTATAAGTAGCTTGTTTTATTGTTTTTAATAGAAAATTGCTTATGAATACCTGCATGAGCTGTCTACTAAACCGTAAAATCTTTGTCATGGCAAGTTATAAAATTAATATATTCAATTTGTCAAGATAAAAAGAACCTTGCAATCTTCCTACTTAAGCAGTCACTCAGTTGTTCAAATACGCATAATTTGATCTTTCATGCATTCCATAGCAATCTAATGTAGCTGAGCATAAATTGGCTAAGGCATCCATGATAGTTCATACTTCACCAGTCTCACCATGAAGTGACTTCTAATAACTACTGTAGTTAGTCAGTATTTCACATTCTAAATAAATTTTACTATCTCTGAATTATTGTCAAAGTGTGTTATTTCTTAACAGTTTTGATATATTGAAAAAATCTGAACAAACATTCCTTCCATGTTTGGAATGTAAATATGTAAAAAATATGGTTTCTGCAAAAGAACTAAAATATTGTTTTCAAACTGAAATAAAAGCAGTTGAAAACCAAGTAGCAAATAGAAAACAAGACAATTTAAATTACGTACACTTTCACTAGTAATATAAACCATTTAATGAAGACACAAAAAATACATTGAAATATTATGAGGCAGTTTAGTATCACAAAATATGGTATGGTCTGTAAGCAACCAAAACTGCATTTAAAAAAAAACAGTTTTTTTTCAAATAAAACTTGTCATTGTCATCTCCAACACTGTATCATGCTGTTTCTATAAAATATTTAATGAGTACTTCACATTGATATATTACCACCAGTACAAAATGCATTACCTTCCCTTTTTATGTCAACTTGGCACCTACCGGCTATCTCTGTCCCACAGGAGTATTCGTACGTGGTTGATTATTGATGGCTGGCCTAGTTTAATTTCAATTCCAGAACGGCAGTCATCATCGATCGGGTGCCGAGAGAAGCCATGATCCAAGTCATAGTTCTGAGTATCCCCATCTAATAAAGCAGACTTCAGCTCCCCTTTTACAACCTGCGCTCCATACTTCATTGTTGCAATATTTTCCCCTGGTACTAAGAAGAGGAAGAAATAATTGCTTAATTTTTACACTCTTATACTGCAAATTAGATGTTCTAAACATCAACTGTATTAGGTCAGAACAAAGACTTACTGCCAGTATCCTTTCTTGGCCACAAACACATGCTCAAGGAAAAACAAAAGTATAAAAAGAGAGGCATTTTAGAAATGTTGTTTCTTCTACTTGATTTGATGCCCCCTGAGTCTTTTATGGTAATAATTAGTAGTGGTAATTTACTAGTATGTAGTATCTATATTCGCAGTCCCCTTCACGATTTTACAGAATTCTATTGCACCTTCCTCATCCAATCATCACTTTCCTCCTGGTTTTAAAGTTTTGGTCTGTTTAGTCTCTCCTTGTGATCAACCTCTCACCATATCTCTAATAATTTTTTTGCCCTTTCCCAATTTTTGTTCTACTTTCAACTGTTTGGGTTTTTTTGTTTGAAGTGCAAGGAAACTAAAAATCACATAAAATGTTCAAGATGTGGATGCATCGTGAATTTGCAGAGTGGTATATACAGTGTTATAGCTCTACAAGCTATTTTGATAGCTATACAAGCTTCCAGTACTCTGCAAAGCTAAACGAACCTGAGCGAAATAGGAAACTTTTGGCTACCTGGGCTTTGAACCAAGACAGTAAAGCAAGTTTTTTATCACACCATTTCACAGTAATAAACCTGTTACATCCCAGGAACAGATCTTCCATCAAGATAACTGGGAATAATGATCCCTAAGTCCAACTACAAAACAATACATTGATGAACCACCCTACTAAAAAGACATTGTTAACAGTCTTGTTTGAGGAGAGACCCTATAAAACACGATCTGAAAGCTAAATGATGAAAAGCTGCCCCTGAACTCTTCAGGCAGGTTGGCAAGAGAAGTATGAATTTTAACAGGATGTTAAGTTTAACATTTAAAGAACAGAATTTGAAGTGATAAAATTTTAACTGTATTGTAGTACTACTACATGAAAACGTCAAATGCACAACTATGACATGGCAAGTGGTCGTCAATGTTTCCACAAACAGAAAAAATCCCAAGAGCCTGAACTAGTACTAAAACAACACAGAAATTCAATTCTCTAAAAAGCTGTGATTTTGACAAAGCTAGAAATTTTGAGATTAGGAGCATATTATTATTGAGACATAAATATGCAGAAAAAGAAGTCAGAAAACACCATTTAACTTTTTCAAATTTATCTACTGCACTGTCAACAGAATGTCTTGCATGATAAGACTGTTATGATATCCTAATATTAAACTCATATGTTTAAACATTAATATCTGTAACTGCTAAGAGAGAACAAAGGGGAGATGCAGTTCTGAGGAAGCAGCTATTTTCAGGGCTCATCACGCATGACTGACAGACTACAGTGCAGGCTCTCAAAGAACATTTAACTTTATTCTTTGCTGTGGGACAAATACTCTCTATAAATCACACATTAGATAGCAAACTAACAATATCTTTCTAAAGCTCAGTGTTAGATATTCTTGTTTAATTAACAGAGAGCACAGACAAAGTCAAACAAAAGGCTTCTCACACTTTTTAGGCTTCCATTAATACAATTTTGGAAGACTTGTTTATACTATTTGGGCAAGCATGTAAAGAGTAAGAGAAAAATCAAAAGTAGTAGAGAAAAGATGAAAATCTTCATCAAGTAGAAAACAAGTCACCATCAACATAAAACCATTTAAATAGCATATATCCCACAGCCAATGCATTTTTATTTTTAATGTTTTTGCAAAACTTTTTCTATTAGAACAGCACTTCCTCTAGGAAAATTCACTCTTATTACAACATTCATGTTTGAGCAATATCTGAGATGCAAAACAAGAAAATATGTTGACTAATATTATTTGAGGAATAGAAATGGCAAGAACAGTACGTAACAAGGTATTTCATTACGTAAGTCTTTTAAAACACATAATAATAGATAAAAACCTCAAAGCACAAATTAACCATATCCTCCAGACAACTATAGTCACTAAATGAGAAAAACACAAACAAAAACCTGATGCTTACTTAACATGCCCCTGTAGTTGAGGTCCATGTCCCGACTCTCAGAACGAATCTTAATGGCATCTAGGATGGCATCAGGTGACAACAATCCAGAAGGTCTTACAACATTTAGTAGTTCTGTTAGACTCATTAGTGGCAAACGTACTGCTTGCATGATTTCAGCATGGTTTTCCTTGGGGTTATGTTTACACCAATTCATCAAAGCTTGGAAAATGTCCTTCTCAGGAGCTGCAAATGAGTCCCTCAGTACAATACTTAGAAGAGCATCCTGGAAAAGAAAAACAAAAAAAACCCCCAAATAAACAATTTGTTTTTTTAAAGGAAAAAAAAAGGAAATTAAAATAAGGCAAAAATTAATGGGTATTTTAACTTGTAGTTATTAAAAATAATCTCCAAAGAAGTGACTACCTGAAACTGTAGCTTATTTTAGTTACTTATGCAAAAATTATAGAATCCATCATGTAAATAACAGGTAATATTACAAATAAACTAGGAGAAATAAGTCAGAATTGAAATGTGGAGAACTATTCAAATCAACTTAATTCCAGCTAGTACTTCAAATTTACTTTGGAATATAAGAAGTGATTTGGGAATTTGGTAGTACAGTTCAAAGCATTCCTTTAAACTTAAGCTGGTATAAGAACACTGATGAGAAAAATAAAGTGTGGCTTGGAACCACCTTTTTAAGCCATTTCTAACTATTTGGGATTCCCCCCCCCCCTTTCTCTCTCTCTTTTGGTACCAACTTAGAATCAGCAGGTAAAAACTTCAGTGGCTCTTATTCATGCAGAAAACCCACTCATGCAAAATGAGAACAAAAAGAATTGAACAACTTTTTGGTTTTCACTTAGCTAGCAGAATACTTAGGAGTTTGCCTAAGAAAAGGATAAATCTCTCACATATAACAGAATTGGCCATGCCGAAGATGTCATAAAGTATGCGCTTCATGATGAATGACGTTTGCCAACTTCTTTATTAATAATATGCTCTCAGAGCTCAGATTTAACAAACTGCGCATGACAGAGTACAGCAGAGAGAAAAAAAACATTTTTTCCCCTACACAACTAGTAAGTTAGTCAGCGGAGCAGAGTGTCTTGTACTTATTCAAGGAATAGCTTTTCACAGCTTCCATCACAGCTTTTCCACTAAAAACACTTTTTAAGAAAAAATAATTAAACCATCATTCATTCAAGATGCTTCATGTGAACATCACTTGAAAACACTCTATCACTATTATGTCCAGCTCAAAGACCACCCCAGAGTAAGTGGAAAATTTCAATGTCATAGAACAGCCTGACTCAGGCACAAATATTCATGCATCTAACAACAACAACAAAACCAACACACAAAAAACCCAAACCACCCTACAACACCACCATATTATGCAATTTCAGAACATGATGACAATCGGCAATTGTCATCAAATCACAGCAATCTCCAGAATGCTTTAGCTTACACAGTAGAAAGTCACCCATCACTGAGGCAGCCTATATCAAGAAATCAATAGAATGGAGTATCTTCTGCTATCTTCAAATCTTTATTTTATATCCCCTAGGCAGCATTCAGAAGCCAAATTATATTATCTCAAGAACAGATGAAAAAAGACAAATTAAGATTAGATTGCCTGCTCCCACCTTTTAGAATATTCCATCAGATTTACTATATTTAGCTATACTGACTGGTCAAAATTAAATACCTAAAAAATTCAGAACAGATCACCAGGATTTTCAGTTCAGCTTAGTTTGAACGTTTCCAACTGTCACAGCTTCACTAGTATAAAATGATACCTGTTAACTAACATATAAACTTGTATTTGGTGCCCCCATTAGTATTTTATGATGAAGATGTATACAGATTGACATTAACATTCCTGGGGAAAAAAGTGCAAACAAAAGATATACCTTAGAAAGCGATAGGAAGCCTTCGCTGGAGAGCACCTCTTGAGCATTTCTATCCATGAACATACAGCACATACAAGTTAATTTGGGAAGGGAATAAAGACTGGCAACATCAAATGTCATACAGACATTCTGAATATTAAGTATTGTGCAAAGATACTCAGACGTGGAATCTTCCAGTTCTGGGAACCCATATTTATGTGCTAGGCTTAGGAAGTCTAGGAGAACCTCCTCTTTCTCATCTCGTAGTGTAGCACGACCAGTGTAAATATATTTCAACAGCATGGTAAATGCTTCTGCAGTGGTGTCCTGAAGAGGAATTTCTGCTTCAGGCTGAGATTCTCTCATTCCGCCATACAATAATGCTCTATAAGGAAGATAAAATTTGAGAAATTTATATCCTGATAAAAACCAGGCAAAAAGTAGAAAGAGAAAGGAATAAATGACTCTCTACAGCAAGGGGAATACAAAGGGGATACGGTTTAAGAATCTACAAAAGAAAAACTCTTATACTTGGCATTTAAAGTGCAGCTCTGCTCTGAAAGCAGCTGCACAAGAATAATATGCTCATGCATCATGTTTTTATCCTACACAACAATTGCTCCATCTCCACTTTGAACAATAGCTTGCGAAGCAGAAGTCGAGATATTTCTCATACCTTTCTTTTTTTTTTTAAATATAGTGTTATCAGTAAGAAAAAAAAGAAAAATTTTCAGAAAGCAAGTGAAACAAATAGTTTGTCACTACAATAGCAGTGGCAGATTAGCAAATCTCAGGATTCCTGATCCTCTATTCCTTACTCTAAACCAAGCAAACAGCAACTCCGATGAAATCCTGAATCTTGAAAAAAAAAAAAAATCTAAGTACTCACAATTATTTTTTAAAATACGATAGACAGTTTGAACACAATTGCATTCACACTTCAATTTAGCTATTAGCTTATGACTCTGACAAAATTAACTGGAAGAAGATTATCAGGAAGTTCTATTAATTACATTTAGAGTGAAAAATGCCCAGCTCTTAAAAAAGCTGAATTAGTATTATTCCTAGTTTGAAAATACATATTCTAACCTGTATCAGCCAGACCTCTTTAAAAATAGTCAATTCCAATGCACCAAAATTAAACTTTCTAACTGAGTATATTCCACAGAAGCACACCATCCATACTCTGAGAAATCAAAACAATTTTACAGCAGAACTTTTCTGTTCTGAAGTTATCTTTCTCTTGAACTTGTGAAACTACCTTCAAAATCCAATTTAATGAAGGTCAAAAGAATAACATCATGACATGGTATTTATCTTTTTATATTTGGACACAATGATTTGATGTGCTGGGAAACATTCACACAGAAAAGGTCACACTCATGGGACAGATGATTACACCCTGAAAAGTTCATAGAGAAACACTGTTTATCTTATCTGCATGAAAATTTCCCGTGAGCCTGACAAAAAGCTATACTTCACCTGAAATAATGGCACCTAGCAGCCAGGATCACTCTGTGTGCCGGAAAACGTTTCTTTTCTACAATAAAGGTAACATCACTATATTCTTCCCCATTCATTAGAGCACCAATATGCTCTGACAGAATGTGAACGTGGTCAATCTCACCCACAGCTGTGTAAGGACGAAGCGGATGGCTGTTACTCATCTTGGAGGGATGGTGATATTGGTAGCCTAAAGGGAAAAAGAAAACAACCAATATTATAAAGGGCAGAAATATTAAAAAAAGGCAAAGAACAAGCTGCGATTACGAAAAAAGCGACTAGTGTAAGTTACCATATATTACAGGAAAAATGAAACCAAGAGGTTTTCTGTTAAAGTTCATTTACAACAGGACTCGATGTAGCTTGCATCAACGATTCCAGCCGACAGAAAATATTTCAGAGAATTCCGTCACCTTGTTGTTCTGTCAATCCATTTACTTTAAATAAAAAGCTTCCAACAAAAGGAATTAAAAATTAAACAAATTTAATTAAAGTTACCATTAGAAAGCAAATTTATCTGAATTAAATGCACATAAATTATAAAGAAATAAATAATTTGACCAATTAAGCATAGTCTTAGCTCCCAAGTCTCTACTAAAATCAGTGTATTTGCAGAATTCCAATCAACTTCCCAGAACTGGGTGAAAATAAACAATCGGGATAACTTTTAATAAATAACAGATGAAGTCTGTCAAGGAGCAAAGCTTTACAATGTACAATTCAATTTTCTTAGCCTTTCCACTCAGTTTTCTTGATGCCTTCTTGTTCCCTCATATATGTAAGAAAATAAACCCCCTAATACCTCTCAGTCATAACAGTAGGAGACTGTCCACTAATGTACAATATCGATTAATGCATTAGCCATATCTACCATGGAATTATTTTCTTACTTCTTAATTCACAAGAGGTTTTAGTTTTGTTGGTTTTGGTTTATTTCAGCAACAGAGGCTTGCTGTAGTCTCAGTGGCAAGAGCACCCATGGGAGAATTTAGGTCTTAAATCAGCTTCTATTGTTACACTTCGGTTTACTTTTAAATAAAAAGAGGTTGGCTGTTTCAGATAATAACCATCCATATTTTCAGACACACCTTCTGTACTCTTAATGACTAGCCACTTTTCAAAATGGGCACATACTTAGTGCTGAAGAAAGATGGTGTACCACAAGAAGCGGGAAAATGAGGCCTGTCGTGGTTTAACCTCAGCCGGCAACTGAGCACCACGCAGCTGCTCGCTCACTCTCCCCACCCCAGTAGGATGGGGGAGAGAATCGGAAAAGTGAGAAAACTCATGGGTTGAGATAAAAACAGTTTAATAATTGAAATAGAATAAAATCCTAATAATAATAATAATAGTAATAATAAGAATATACAAAGCAAGTGATGCACAGTGCAATTGCTCACCACCTGCCGACCGATGCCCAGCCA
>NW_008795857.1:2759231-2765129 GCF_000699145.1 Aptenodytes forsteri | reverse complement strand
TAGTGTAAGCGCTACTTAGCAACAACTAAAACATCAGTGTGTTATCAGCATTATTCTCATACTAAATCCAGAACACAGCACTGTACCAGCTGCTAGGAAGAAAATTAACTCTATCCCAGCTGAAACCAGGACAAGGACATACCCTGCACACAGCTAACACATTAATTTTTCAAGTGAAATATTCATGACATAAATGCATTTTTAAGCTATATTTTTAAAGTATTATGAGAAAATACGCATCTGTTTCCAGTCATTTCTACCTCAACAAAGAAAACACATGCAGCTGGGGTTAAATATTATTTGCACTTCTGTAACACCTGGAAACACTTAACCCAAAATGAAGATACTGTAGAAACACAGTCCCATGGAACTTAAAACAAAACTAGAAAAAGTGATAGAAATAGAAAATAAGATTTGAGAAAAATACAGCATACTAAACTGATAATACAGATCACAGCACAAATGGGAACAAACCCCCAGCTTTTCTCAGGCTGTCTCTGCTACTTGAATTGGAAGCTGTGTGCCCTTGTAGCCATTACAGAGTGAAACCAGCAATACTGGCCGAGATACTGGAGGCAGCCTAACCATGGGAACACAGAATACTGTACAGTCATTCTTCTATCCTGACATGAGAGTAAACTTATTTTTACGTTTTTTCATAATAACAGACCGTTTCTTCCATTCGCACTGGTTAATTTACAATTAGCTAAGACAACTCTGCACTGAACAGATTTACGCAACACACACTTCCAGTAACATTTACTTTGTATCAAGCAAGATTAACTTAACTCACATCAGTGCAGTTGCATCTACTTATACTAGCAATAATATTTATCACAACATAATTATTTGAGAGTTTATAGACAATAGTAAAATTGAAATACCCTAAAAATATAAAACCTTTTATTACACCAAAGGAGCAAACAAAAGGATGTATTTGTTACTCAGCTGCAAATCTCAAGCCTCAGTACTCCTTCAAGACTTCTGTACCTTAGAAGTCTATAGTTGCTGTTGTTGATCTTCATTCACCACAGTCAGGCAACCCAACTACGTGCGAGTTACATGCACATTATCAAGCAACTCTGTACTATCTCTTTTCTGCTAGTTCCAATTTTAATTAATTAGGGAAGTTCATTTATGATACTTCATACATGTACAAGTACAGGTACATTTTGGTTTTAAAATTGTTTTTAATTCCATTTTTTCTACATACTACTTCTTTGTTTCCTTGATCCACTCTTATCTCTAAAAAATAAGAACAGGTACTGTCTGCATAAAAACTGAGAGACTGTAAAAGTGGTAAAGAGAAGGGAATGCCAACAGCTGCACAATAACTTTGCTTCCAGTAGCTGTGGATGTTGTCATGTGCCAACAGAATGAAAAGTTCAAGGGAAAATTGTTTCCATTTCAGGTTAAATATATAAAATCAAAAGCACACTTCCCTCTGAAGGGTACATAAACCTCTCTCTAAACAAGAATCAGGGTATAGAAGAGGGCAAAGTCTGAACTGGGGACACTTGCTAATAAGCCGATGATGCCAGTTCTTATGAACATCAAGACCCTGAACTACAGCAAGCGATGAAAGTAGAAATTTAGAAATCCCTGTGTGTAAGCTGCAAGACAAATTTGTTTGGATGTTTAACGCTCTCCAAATTGCTGGTACAATGTACTATTCTAAATTGCCAATTTCAAAGAAGAACATTCTGATCACGGGGAATACAGGACTCAAAACGATGGCTACAAGCCTCTAGCTGAGGAGCCTTTCAGATGCCTGAATGACACAAAGTGTTGGAAACTGGCAACTTTATGAAAACTATGTACATGCCTTGTATGCTTTCTGTGGGTAACACTAGTATATTGAAGAAGCACTCAAACTCATTTATTTGTTTACTACTATGCATTTCCAATGCAAGTTTCATCTGTGTTGTGGATTTTCCATAAAAAGCAGCACAGTGAGAGCAGTCCTGCCTTCAAAATATAGAACCAAATAATGCATGACTTCAGATCTTCCCAGACTGGATTAATAACGGTGCAAATTCAGTCAACTCTTGAAGGGATCTGCACATTTCTTGTTTGAGGAAGTAAAAAGTAATATACTGCTTTAGTTGTGGCAAGTTGCTATGAGCTCTCAACTTCCCTGTATAGCTAAACATGTATTTTTCTAGTTGCAACTCAAAGTATTATTTACGATAAAAAAAGATGGATGCTGCCGGGAGCTTGGCAAAACCCTTCCTGAAGATCCCTCTGGCATCTTCTGTCATCAAATGATGTCACCCCTTTCAGAGAATACAGGTGTTTAGTCTTCCTGGCGGTCAAAGAACAACATTTAACCGACTTCAGAATAAAAGGCCAAGCCATTTACTAGCCTCTTGTCAGCACCATAACCTATTTCCAGGAGGTATTCAGAGCTAATTAACCGCTTCAGCAGTCAGCTGCTGCAGCTTTGTTCATGCCACAGAAATAAACAAACCTAAACAAGTCTTCTCAGCAAGTTTGAGATGCCATTAAAACTGTCTCAAAAGGCATCGGTTAAGTCAGAAGGCCTACAAATCACTTCTGTCCAAGACCCCACCAGAAGACACGCTTCTTGGTGGCCACCTTCAACCGTGAGCACGTGAAAAACACGGCCTTGTACTTATTACATAAGGCAATATGCAGTATTACACAATATGTGTCATGGCTAGAAAAACAACAACAAAACCCCCACGGTTTTCAGCCTGCTATATTTCTTTTTAGTAAGTAATCTGTAACATGTTCTGGCATACAAAAACGTCATCTGGAAAATGAAGCAACAACAGCAAAACCCCTATGACATCTTTACTAAACAACTCTCAAACCAGAGCCGCAATAAAGACTGGTACTAAGTCACTTCCCCCCCTCACCTGGGCTATGACTATAGTGACTAAAGAGTCCTCTGAAAGGCAATGCTGTTTCAATGAAACATGTAAGAGTTGGTTTTATACCAGGCACAGAAAAAGGAATTTAAGAAATTGTTCATGAATAATTTGGAATTTTTTTTCATATAAAATGAGCGAAAAATGTTTACATAACTGATAACCCTATTGAAACTTTAGAAATAAATGCAAGTAAACAGACTTTTGCTAGAATTAAAAGTTTTTTTAAATAAGTCTGGATTATAAACACTGAGCAAATTATTTCATACCCTTGAAACACTTAATTCCTTCATCATCTAGTTTGTACCTATCAAGATAATACAGATTTTGTCAGAATTACACAAAGGGAATTTACTTAAATATAATTCTCTTACACTGCCATTTTATCTAGAAATAGGAATTGGTTCTCAGTTGATTGGAAAGGATTTGAGTAGTACTTCAATTTTTTGTAATTCATTACTTCATAAAATATTTTGCTATACTTTAAGTAAATTTCAGCAAAATATTATTTTAATTACAATTTCTATTACCATAGAGTCACAGAACATGGTAGGTGTGACAGTAAGGCTACTGTATAAACATACCATTGTTACAAACCATATGTTTTTTTAAATGGATATGCATGTCTTTTTATACAAAAATATTTTGTTCTCCTAAGTTCTGGTACAATAAGCTAACATCTCAGGAAATAGGAATTTTTTAGTAAATATTTCAACATACGCAGAGTATAACTCAAGAAAATACTTTGATTCTGTCAGAACCCTCGCTACAGAAGCTCCTTTGTACTTCTAAATAACAATAAAAAAGTTGACTATGAGTGAAAATTGTAACAGAAAAGGAAAAAAATACATGTTCTAATACGAACTTATACATATAGAATATGAAAGACCAAGTAAATTAAATTCACAGAACTTTTAAGTCTCATCTCCAACCCTTCTGTTGCGAAAGGATTAAAAGAAAAGCAGATGTTAACTCTGGTTAATGGTAAATAACCACACCATTCAATGACAGCATTCTAAACAATTAGTACCGAAAGTGTTTTGACTTAAAGCATATAGAAAGTTATGCACTGCTCATCTGCAAACACACTCCCATTACTTAAGTGCTGTAGTGCTACTGTTTTACGTTCTGCTCGAGAGGTATTCCTCTGATAGAAGAGCAGGAATAAGTTTAGCTAGGTACAAAGAACAATACAGTAAATACAGATTATTTATTAACATACATATAAAATAGGTATTAATGCACTTGATACAACCTGGTTAAAATGGCGTACACCTAAACCCTTAAGTTAAAATCTCAGGAAAATACATTGGCCCACTCACCAATAAAGCTGTCTGAAGATCTACAGTGGACGTAGCCTGTAGGCAGATGACCAACTTCCTGAAAGTTAGGGTTCTTTGCCATTCTGAACAACAGACAGATTGAACAGCAAGCTCATAGAAATGCTATTCAGCAACATCCAGCTGCACAGCAACAACTGTACCATTTCCTGAAACAATGCATGAAATATGTACCATCAGGAACAGGGGGCATGTAGCCTACGGCAAAAGTGAGAGATGCGTATTTCTCAGTTAAAATTTTTGTGGAAATAAATTCTAAAAAAAATCCCTCCATTCTATGGGAAAACTTCTAATAACATTAGAACATAGCATTAGAATTTCTTTTTTTGAGCCATCATCATTTGACCATTTTTTTAACCATCAAAAAAAGATGGTAACATATTGCCGTTCATTTGCTCACTGTAAGCCACAAAAATTTCATCCTGATATTCTTGCTACAGCATTAAAATCCCCGAGAACACCGTTTTCCCATGTGGGTGTCCTAATTAAACCAGGTCTATACAAACTGTATCGCACACATTTTATTCCCTACACATCCAAAGTTCTCTAAGTGTTCTTGCCTAGCTAAGGGTTGTGGGGGTTTTGGTGGTTGTTTTCTTTACAATACTTCAGGCAGTTGCAGATCTTTCTCCCATGCAAGCCTTTAATTTTACAAACAGGAAAAGAAAACAAAACTATAGGGTGAGGAAATACAGAAATATAGAGGCTTTATTTCTTGAAATACATAACCAACATAATGAGTCTCACTCAACAAGTATAATTTATTGTTATTCTTCCCATCATACCTGCCAGCAGGAAAAATAAACTGTATTGAATTTGCTAAACAGATAATACCTTGATCTAGGAATTCTCTCATAAGAGACACTCTAATCTTCTTTACAGTATATGTTTAAGGGAGCAAGGGAAGAGAAGGAAGAAAAAATATTTTTATGTATTCTAAAGAACTGGAAAGTAACCACACCTTAATCCAGCAAATTGAACACAGGTATTTGACAAAGAAGATCTCCTGGTTTTGGAGAATAACATGTAATATGTAAGTATTTGTTCCTACAAGTAATGTATGTTATCAAATTGGCTTGTGTTATCAAAATGTATTCAAAAGCCACTTATGAAAATTCTTGTGGTTTTTTTGTTGGGGTGGTTTTTTTTAATGAGTGAACAGACCCCAACAGAACAGTATTCTTCAGGCACCTGATTTACAGATTTGTAACAGAAGACATGCCAAACACACCTGCATTGCGAGTAGGCTCAAATTAAATCTTAAAAACACATAAAAAGTTAAGTGACCCCATGACAGGGCTTTGGGAGGGGGGTCTGTGTGCTGTGCTTTAAAAATAATGCGAGCAAAGAGCATTGCTGGGCAAGCAAGATTACAGGCAGATTGCTAACAAGTTAACATCAAGTGGTTTGGTTTTTTTTAAAGTCTGGTAATACGACAGCTTCTTCCAAGTCAAAAGTGTTTCAATGAATCACAGCACTGCGTAACTTGCAAGAGTAGTTAGGTACTAAGACCGCAGAAGAACCCGTGAAAATATCGCGTGTACTGTCAAAGTGTCAAAATATTGAACTAATATGAAAATAAAATAAATTAAAAAAAGAGGCCACAACAGGGTCTTGCAAAGCGCAAAGGGGAAGGCAGGTGAAGCAGGCGCCCCACACCGACG
>NW_008795857.1:2753375-2758363 GCF_000699145.1 Aptenodytes forsteri | reverse complement strand
CGGTGAGTAGGGAGAGCCATGCGTCCGCTGCCGCCCCGGTGGAGCGTCTCTACGCGAGCGTTAAAATAGCAGTGTCCCAGGTAGGGCTGCATGAAGCCTTCATGGCTGCATCCTGCCTGCGAGCGACAGCCAGCCTGTCAGCAGGTGCCAGCGTTTGTCAGAAGCCGGGCACTTGTTCTGACAACGGGGACGTTTAAGCGCCCAGCCATTATAAAATAGCAATAACCTTCCCCGTCGTTCTCATCTGCTGGTACTCGGCTACATTCGAAATACACGTTTCCTTTGCTGAAGTGGAACAGTGCGCTTGCCAGTCTCTCGCCAATCCGCCTGTATTCTGCTTTCCCGAGTCATGAGGACCTCTTCCCCCTCTGTAAGGAGAACGTGGACTTGCCTCTACGTGACCACTACATTAATTTCTACTCTGCTGCGTTAAGCTGAACTTAGGCCCTCCAAGTGGCAGAGCGCTACGTGCTATTTACTTCCATGCTTTATTTAGCAGAAGTGTTACCTTGGAAGAAGTAAAAACAACGTTGTCTGTAATCAGAACATTAAATAATTTCAAAAGTTTTTACATCTAAAATCTTTAACAACTTTTGCAGGTTAAAGGAATCATTAAATGATTGTCTTTAGTAGCTTATTCTTGGACTTCATAACCGAGAATATTGGTTTCAATTAGTTCTCGGTATGGCAAGCAGCAGTAACTTTTTTTGTAAAGAAACCACACCTTGCCCACTTCATGATATTGCTGTAACGAGTTTGTAGATGCCAGTGGTTTTTTACTAGTTTCCTCTTTATTACCTCATCATCTATCACATTGTTTATGCTTTGTCAAGCACATAAAAAAAAGGTCATTCCAAGATTAGCAAACATGCTTAGAGTAACTTTTGAGTACTAAGCAGAGAACCTTCAACACAGCCTGCTCCTCCTCACGTAGTTATCCACTGAACTACCTATGCACACCTTTTGACTTACTTGTCTGATTTACGAACTATCCCGGTTTTAATTACTGGATTCCATATAATTGGGTCAACAGGTTTTCCAGTCACACCTGTACTTTGAAGTGTCGTGAAACAAGTCTGAATGAAACACTGTATGTTGATAAAATATGAACCATCAAGTTCCATGCTTGTAAAATTTTGAGATTTTCCTTGCCAACGCCTTGGTCATAAAGCTTTAGATGATATATCTGTGTTGACTGAAATAAAACAGTTTTAGACAACTTCACTTACACTACTACTAGTCTAAATTATTTTTCTCCTCACACAATCTAGTGTGAGATTCTGAATGGTAAGGAACTGCAGTTAGCACTTGTGCTTCAGTTGAGTTTTACTTCATTTTAAGTTCCTATTTCAGAACACCAGCAGCAGAAGGGATGTATATGAAAAACACAGTTTAGCCATCAAAACCTGCGTAAGCTGCAATCAGCTGAGTGCTTTCCTCATTGCTGTAGTTCTCATCCTTCTTGGCACTATTCAGAAGATAATGTACTAAAGTTACACTACAATAGTCTTCAAATTAAGAGTTCTCTTAGTTGCTGCTGTAAGGTATTCTGCAATATTGCGTACCTTTTTTAAAGTAGGGCGAGGTTTCATGAGTCAGCTGAGCCAACCTAACTTTCTGCTAAAAAGAACAGCTTTATTTACTCATTCTAAGGAGTCCTGAACTGGCTCCTCATTTCTGCTTAATAAGCTTGGCATAAAACTAACCCAGCATCAAGAAAATCCTTGCCACTTTATTAAGCTGAATTAGCCTGCTTGGAACAGGGGGTGCAATGTCAAAAGCCCCACATTTGGGAGGAAGACGACTCTGAAATCATGTGGTGACAGCTCACTTACTCAGGAGATCTCACTCCAAACAGTAGTAACTGTATTGTCCCTATCAAAATGACCTAACATACAGGAGAATAATCAACTGCACAAGGAAGACGACAGGGGACAGGGTAGGTATTAGTTCTGGAAGTACAGGAGGGCAGAAATAGAGAATGCAACCATGAACCAACAGTGTTGTTCAAAAAGGCGACTTGGCAAATATTCAAGAAGGGAAAGTATCTACTGTATATGACTGACACTGATAAGGCACCACCTAAAGCACAGTATCTGTAGATACTGTAGAGACCAGCCAGAAAATACCATACAAATGACAATTTAAAATATCGGGGTTGCTTCATGTAACAAATAGAAAACTGAAAAAAAGATTATCTTTTGAGTTACTATGTCTACCTTCCAATGAAGTTACAATTGCTTGCACATCTGTAGGGGGTATTAAGCAGAGCAAGTTTTCATATTCCTTTTTCCAACATCTAAGGCTCAGATGAAGCATAGAATCAATCTTACTCATTTCCAAGGGTAAACAAAAAAATATCTCAGATTAAGTTTTATGAATGATTTTTCATGTGGAACTCTGTAAAATTACTGAATTTATATAAGCTATCTTGTTAAGATGAGGCAGACAGAATTAAGGATTTTTCAGATAAAGAGATAGGACAGTAACACTTAGCATTTAAGTCATTAACATCTACATTAGCATAGTAGAAATCAAATGCAATACTTCCTACATTTATGTTTTAACTTATAAGCCAGTGAGTTATTGACAGTAGTATTAACTCTGCACATTAAGTTACTAAAACATCCTACTAATCGGGTCACACAGTTCTCTTCTTCACTACTGTACTCCCAATTCATATTCTATCTTTTAGCACCAGATTTCTTCTCAAAAAAGAATCCACGAACCAAAACAAATAGCCTTTCGGGCATCTTAGGATTCAACAATTAGCAAAGCAACAGCTCATACTGCTTTAAAACCATTTTGTAGTTTGCACCAATGCTTTATTTGGAAGTGAACTGCGATGCCATGACACTATTCGAGTCACATAACTGAAGACTTAGTAAGAGTTAAGTGCTGCTTGAACCACAATAAGAGAGGGCAGAGGGTTTTTTCCTTGTTGGAAGGAACAATGGGATTTCAAAACTTGACATGTTTTGCACTGTTCATAACAGGTGGAACCACGTAAAATCAAGTAATTTGTGTAACATATGTAAATGTTATGTATTTTCCTGCTACTTACAGGTATCATTGCAGTAACCGTCACTCGTTTTGAGAGGGCAGATCAAAATGTCTACTAGTAGGAAACGGTTGTTTCAGATACTCTTTTTCATTAAATTCCTAATGCGGAACGTACAGAGCATTGAAGTTAAATATAGCTGCAGACTTTCATTGAAACAAAAATTATGAGCAAGCGCTCTCTAGTGTTGGAGGAGACATGAAGGATCACTGTGAGTTAGCAACTATGAGACCTCTTCTCTTGGCTGTCAATCAGCAGCCAGAAGCTGAAAGACTGAATTCTTTCTGCTGGACTGATTTATTGCCTCCACAAAGTTTCTTGTTCCAGGCAAGGCTGTTTAAGGCTGCTCCTTAAAGAGTTTTGCTTGGCATAATATAAGTAAGATTAGGACTTTCATAAACATGCTACTACTCAAGTCAGAGTTAGGCTGACATTGCATTTTCTAGTATACAAGATAGGGCATGAAGCCTTCTGGATCTTTTGACTTCAGAAAAAAAAAAAAATATTCTGAGTTTTGAGGGTTTTTTCGTCCTTGTTGAAAATCATTGGTAGTAACACAGGATTTTTTTGTTGTTGTTAGCTTAAATCTAAACAGTGTGAGATGCAGTGAATTTCTAGTCACATATCTTTAGAGAGTTTACTGAAATATTAACATAATCAGTGTTCAAGAGGAGAACCTGTGTAAGCGCTCTTCCAAAATACGGTTGAGTATTCCTAATTGGAAGCAAATTGCAGTGGCATCACAGGACAACAAAAAGGAATTCAAGTACATTGAGGTCCCAGGGGATAATTTTAGAGGAGACTCTGAACACGACTGATTCCTCTCCATTAAGCGAGAATTTCACAAACACTGTTACAGATTTTCTCCAGGGGACTGAAAGTGTGCATCTCCTATATAGTGTACTTCATTAGAACTAAGTGAGAGTCACCATGTGGTTAGGATTCAAAATTTCAATCCAGTAGCCATCAGGATCCTGAACAAATGCAAGTCCTTTCATTTTACCTATTAGAAAAAAAAAATACAAGATAGAGTTAAGACTACATGACTAGTTCTTAATGTCAAATATGACTACTTTGAAAAGTATTTTTCCTTTTTTTCCTTTTGCGTGAGAATTAGTTCAAATTTATACAGCTAATTCTAAAAACATCCAGATTAGTTTTTAAATCAGCATTAGATCTTTGTATGCTACACTGTCAATCTTACTCTCAACAAAGCTGTAGTTTAAAGTCACTTTGAAATTCTATCTTTTGTTGATTGAAATAAGTTTTCTGCATATGCCCCTGTAAGTGTTCATCCTCTAAATTCAGAAAAACATTTTTGTGCTCCAGGATGTTTTGACATATTTTCTTGAAGTGGCTTTGTGTTGAAGAAAACATCCTGCATTCCTCTGCCCTGTTCATCTCCCATCATTCCTGCCTCCACACTGAAGTTTTACGTTACTGGTTTTTGTTTGGTTCCCCCCCGCCCCGATGTGGTTTACAGTACACATTTGCATCACTTCATAAAACAGAAATGCAGGGCACGAATGTTTTAAATTTTACTGTTGGAAAAAATATTACTCATTAAAACAGCATCCCCAAAAGTTGTCTTCAACAGTAGATCGGGATAGCACAGCTTAACATGTTATCTTGAAGTGATAACCACACACGTTAATTATACTTGCTCTATTAAGCTACTCACTGTAACAGAACCAAGCTAATTCTTAATATATTCTAGTTACAAAAACTTCTCAGAGAATACTAGATGTTTGATTCAGTAATGTAGGGAAAAAACCCCAACATTAGGTCTCTCAGCCTGCTCCACAAACAATGGATGTGAAGTCCAAAACTTCTTCCTCCTCCTTGGCATTTGCGGCATCAATTTTATTTCTCAATGTTAAAAAACAGCCTTTGCTCTCCATGCCCCCCCCCCCCCCCCCCCCCCACC
>NW_008795857.1:2747620-2753313 GCF_000699145.1 Aptenodytes forsteri | reverse complement strand
CCTCCTACGAACGCAGAGCTGTGCAGTGATACAGAATCAAAGTCAGGAGCTCTCACTTCAACTCTCTCAAGGTTCACCAGGTGCTGAACAAATTAAAAAGGGCTCAGAAACTCTAAAATGCTAGAAATACCAAGTTCAATTCTTAAATCAAGACATCTGTGTTCAAGTTAAGTTTTCAGCTGCACTTCTTACATTTGCTTCAGCTGAGAACACAGTGAATAAGATGAAAATCACTTCAGTCTCTTTTCAATTACTTGTTCTTATTCCTCTAGCAAGGAATCTAGAAGATCAATTCCAATACGTGTCAACTGAAGTTCCGTGTACTAATGTTACTTTCAAACTAAAAAAACCCCCACCGTTAGTACAGGCAACAATCTAGTTTCTATAGCCAGAAGGAAGAAGTATTATCACAGACTTGTGCATGCTGCTGAGTATTAGGTGTCCGTTTTGGAATGCATCAGTCCTAAAACTCTCGTGAGGTGTCTTCATGGAAGAGAATCCAGTTGAAAAATGCAAGACTTCTCACCACTGATTTCTGCATTTTAGGCTATTTTGACATAGACAACCTTTGTTTATGTACTCTCTAGACATTTGAGCTACACATTATGCATTTTTTAGTAAAAGTTATACAAATCAAATATGATATAGACTAATGAGGCTATTTCTACCAAAGCTGACAGAACAGTTAAAATGATAATAACTAGCAGGTGGCGTTAGGTGGATTTAAATAAAAATAGCCAGTAAGTCAAGAATTACTCAGTTTTAATGGGTGGGAGTAATTATGTCTTCTGAGTCATCTTATTTTCATATGATAAGAACCAAACAGATATGAAATGTGGGAATTTGATCCATGTTAAAGTAAATTCTGTAATAACTCTAGGCAGTAGTATACATAGTAAACTATGACATCAACAGACCACATGAATTTTAGTGAAGGTCAGATTACATACATAAGGCACGCAGCTAGACCAATTGACTGTTGTTACCAAGATGGATCTATTGTGAGTTTTGCCCACTGTAATAGGGTGCAGGGGTAACTGGTTCTAGCACCTTCTAAGCAGTGACAACTACTAGAAACGTATTACTCGGCTTTCCAGGAAGATCTACTAGGCAGAATATATTAAAAACAAGAAAAAAACCTGACTTGCATTTCTGATCAAGGCTTACCATCATCTGGTTTCTTCACAAATTTCACTCCTAGTTCTTCAAACCTCTTGCAAGCTTTATGGACATCAGGGACAGCAATTCCAATGTGTCCTATGCAACAAGGTAAAAAGAATGAAGTACACTGTAAGTATTGCTAGTGTTCTATGAAAAAGTTCATATGTTGTAGTTCACATAAGATATGATTGTATATGAGAAAAGCATTGCTTTCAGAAAGAGCAGCATTTTGGGTATTAACATTATTCTCCTTGAGAAAGTTGGCTTTTTGATAATGCCTTTTAAAATAGGAACTTTAGAGTTAAAATATCTCATATTGTTTACATAAGAATATTATCTATAGTAGGAAAAAATAAGATTTTCAATCAAACTCTTTTATCTGTATTTCCTTTCTTGAAGCATGTCCACATAACAGGATTTTGTTGCATTTGCTCAGTTCAACAGTACAAGGAGTCTATCATTAATGCTGTATTTGTAGAGACTAACACTATGCAAGGTCTGAGCTTACAAATCAATTCAGAAGCTTTAAATGTCAAGTGACTAGACTATGAAACTTATTTCACAAGCCAGTGACCTTTCAAGCACTGAAAATATCAAATCGAGCCACACAAATACTATCCTCTGTGCTAGAGAAACACAATTCTCCTTCTAGCTTAAAATGGGTAACCAGTGGATTATAAAATAGAAATCCAAATGTAAATCAGTCTAAACACCATGATAATCTGATACACAAGAGCAATTACTGTTCTTCATTCAGTAGTTACTATT
This sequence comes from Aptenodytes forsteri, assembly GCF_000699145.1. Lineage (NCBI taxonomy): Eukaryota > Metazoa > Chordata > Aves > Sphenisciformes > Spheniscidae > Aptenodytes > Aptenodytes forsteri. The sequence goes on along the minus strand of NW_008795857.1, from coordinate 2,751,384 downwards.
AGCATGCGTTTGCTTGCCAAAGGATTAGATTCTTTATGAAAAGTGTAACTGTGGCTCATTACTTTGAAACGTATTTGTTTACCTATTTTCACGATCTTTCACAGCATACATGCTGGAAGAAGAGAGGTAGAGGATGAAATGCAAGTCCCCTTCTTTCCTAGCGGTAGTACGTTTTCTTCAAAGTAACCTACTAGAAAAGTCTTTTCATCCATGCAAGTTTAAAATATCATCTCTGCTAGTTCTCATGAAAATAAAGCCTACAGTATATACTTACCCAATAACCTTTGCAAAGAATTCATACGGATGTTTTCTAAAAAACATTTGAAACTCCATTTTTCCCCAATACACAAGAGAAAAAAAGTAATCACAATAAACCAAAGCTTAAAAACTACAAACACAAAACTAAAGACTTACCAAATCCTCGGGGATCTGAATTGCCATTGTGATAAGACTGATTTTCATCATTTTCAGTGCCCCAGTTGCTACAAGAAATAATTATTACATATTGAAGAAAAGCATCGAAATTAACAAATCCTAAATGTTCAGTTTCCTCAGGAGGCTAAGCTGTTTCTCCTAAGAAACCAGAGAATTTCAGCTGTTGGCTGCATTCATTAAACTATTGAGATTTTCCTTAGTCACAGGTCCTAGAGATAGTCTCGGGGCTAATCCAGCCATGTTCACAGCCCTTCACTAGCATTCAGGTTCTACATTCAAATGAGTCAGAGACACGCCTGTCTCATTCAGATTAGAGATGGTTGCGCTGCATGAGTCAGTTTATCTACACATCACTGGGGAACAAACAGTGAGGGTAGCAGGCTTGGCATCTGGGAGATTCTTTCTGCACAATTACAATGATAGCATTAACCAAATTGTCCTGTTTACAGGAAGCGTATGTTTTGACTTAATACCTCTTTTGAATCAGATTCCAAAAGCAATAGTTACACATTATTAGCATGCTCTGAGGATCCAAAGGAAGTTCTAACCACATTGGGTTTTCCCAAATTCTGTGGCTTCCCTACCCAGATGGCATGCATACTCAAAATACAGCAAGCATTATTTCGTTTTATGTTCCACTGTTCACCTAGCAGTTTGAAAGAGCTCTGGAAAGAGAAAGATTACACTTGCCAAGTATCCAAGATCGCAGCTGTATTTTAAGGCTACATGACAGTGAAGATGTTTCCACAGTAATGATTACATTTTTTATTCAATCCAACAGGATTTACACTCATCCACTTCTGTTTAATCACTGGTAGCTAAATGTCATCTCTCATTATATTAATACTTACTGTGTCAGTTCAAGCGTAGCTTTTCTAGAGAAGGTCCAAGCTGTTCTCTCAGTTTTATCTTTCGGGATATCATTTTTATCTTCGTACGCCAGGAAATAGAGCGAGAACTTCATAGTAGGAAAGTCAAATTTTTGAAGCAGTCTAAATGGCAACAATTATTTTGAAATAGTAACTTAAAAAGGTCATCAGGTAGCTTCCAAATAAACCAAGATATTTCCCCTATGGAAGAATTATTGCTGCGATTTTTTGCCTTTCTGACTGTAATCCACATCTTAAAATAGCTACATTTTGAACTACCACATAGGAACATTCCAGAACACATTACAAACCTACAAAAATGAGAAGAATCAGATGCTTAAAAGCCAAACTATCAGTAACTGAACAGCAAAGCCAGTACAAAGGCTCAAGTCTTGAGGTTGCCACTCTGTTACTTGCCCGTATTTGCTCACGAAGATCTTTATGTTTATCCACTTTAAAATATCACCAAGGAATAAGATGATTTACTTTGAAACTTATTCGTTCTGGGGAGCTCACTGGCACCAGGCAAAGTTTAAGAACACAGCAGGATTAAAAAAAAACATACCTTTAGATGAAATATTTTTATAATTTCAATAGCTAGGTATAATGATAAAATCCATTGCAAATATGACAATTTAACCAACTAACAATACTTGAGGTGAGAAAAAGCTGCTTATAAAATTTATCCCTTTCCTAGATGCAAGAAGTCACCCACTTTCCTGTGAAATATTTGATACACTCGATTTTCACCTAATTTCCAGAGCTGGCGTGGCATACATAAAAATGGTTTGAAGTAGGATGTTTAACCAGAAAAAGTAGGCATGCAAAACAAATCTAATTTCCTTTTCAGCTTACTAGGTATTTAATTTTTATTTTCTCACACCCATATCTTCACTAAAGTAGAAGTAGTTTATTTTACTTTAGTCTGGGCTGATTTCAAGATGTTTAAAAATATGCTAGAATTTTGTTTTGAAGTAACTCATTTCAAATGTCAAGAATGTGCACAAAGCGTTAGCATAAACATGTTAGGCTACTGCAGGGCATCTGCCTCCTAACAGCTTTCTCCAAAAGACTGAGTTTGGACCTTGTCTCCAGCTTCCATTGCCTTGGTCTCCTATGAATGGAGGTGGTCATAAGCCACCTCTGAGAACTAGTAGAAAACTTAATTTCACGATTTATAGCAATGACTCCCGATTATAAGCACTGTCATAAAAGTTACCAGTTATCTGCAGGCTCAGTGAGGAGGAAGTAAGCAAGTTGTACACTGATAATTAATGACCTATTTAAGAAACAAAGAAATTTCTAGTCGAGGCCAGCATTAGTTCATTTGCAGCTTAGGCATTAATCATGCTGTGGGAGTTCTCAGAGATTGCCAGACTGTCCAACTGGGCATCAGCTGATGGGCCAGCATTGATTACGTAGTTAGACCAATTAATATAATTACATCAAAATAACAAAAACTTTTCAGGAAAATAGTAGGAAAAAACAAACATTGTGGCATATAACTTCTACTCACGTCATTCCAAGAACTCTTGTATAAAAATCCAGTGACTTCTTCGGATCCTTTACTCTTAACATTGTCTGCTGCAACAAAAAATCCTGTGGGGAAAAAAGATTTATTATTTATACATCAACCAGAATTTAATTATGGGCATTAACAAAGATGCCAGTTAACAATGAATCTAAAACTAGCAGGTTTAGAAGTAACAAATAGAGTACTACATTAAGTGTAAATAAAACCTTTTGTCCTGATCCTACACATACAGATTTGTGTTAAATAAATAAGCCTTTGTAACATAACGTTTAAAACAAATCAACGATACCACCACTGGTATCACTCAATATATATTATCAGCAGTATCAAAAAAAGGGTATCATTCTTATCTTTATTGTTCTTTTATGGAGCTGTACCGCACATGAACCACTTCGCATGCAAGCACACTAGGCACGTGAATATTTGATATTGGGCCTCGCTGCAGACACAGAGATTAAATAAAGCTAAACTCCTGAACGAGTTATATATATTATTTCATTGCACAGACGTTGAATTTCTGTCAAGCTTGATGATATCTTGGCAACAAAACCAGCCTGCAATTCTGTAAGGGTATTTTCCTCAAGCCACAGGGTAACTTTATATACCAAGGGCTAATGAACAACTAAGTGGATGAAAAGTGAATGGTAGGATAGCCTTGACAGATGTATTTTTTTAAAAAAAAGAGAACAGATGTAGCACAACTGAAATGCAATTACAAGGTTCTCCTAATAAAAACTAAAGCAGTTTGGGGGGGTTCGGTTTTTTTTTTCTGCAACCCTGGCACGTGCTGGCTGAAGAGCCCCCGGACCACCCGATCACCCCGCGGCCGAGCGCAGAGCGGGCGCTGGCTCTCCTCAGCTCCAGCCTGGCCGACGCTCAGTGCACCAGCACAGGCGGCGACCCCGCCGCGCGCGCCATGGCGGGCC
>NW_008795857.1:2741660-2747157 GCF_000699145.1 Aptenodytes forsteri | reverse complement strand
CTCCGCTCCGCCCCGCTCCGGCCCCGGGGGGCGTCCCTGCAGCCAGGCCGCTGCTTGGCGGTGACGCCCGAGGAGTGCCGTGAAAGTGTCCGATCAGGTCGGGCGCTGCCCGCTCGTCCCTGTAAGCATGAACGGGAAGGAGCCCCCTGACTGTAGAGTTAATTAGCTGAAGCGTGGAATAAAACCGCGGATCCTCCGCGTTGACGCGACGATGCGTCCCCCTAGCTGCCGCTCGCGAGCACAGGGTACCACACAAACGCTAAAGCAGTCGTAGGTATCCAGCTCCAGTGGACTGGTGCTTTTTTCCTAAGTCCTTCCGACGGGCGGCATCTTCGGGCGCTTTGGAAACGGCCTTGCGCCTTCAGCCCTGTTTGCAAAGGCACCGGCGGTGCGCTCGTTTTGGTGCTGGGAGAAGGGGGTTTCTGCCTTTGCCCGCAGACGCTGGGAGAAGGTTTCAAATCTGAGACCCTTTGGAGTTACGCAGTGATGTTTTAGTATAAACAATTGTGTCAGGTCTAAAAGAGAAGAATAATCTTTCAAAAACTCGGCATGAAAAACAGGACTGAATACTCTGGAAAAAAATACACTTCTGGTAATTGAGAGAAAAGCACTTTTGCAGCGCAGCACTCTCACTGCGGTACTTAAGTAACTTCCACAGGTACGTTTAAAACCAACCCCTGAGCGAGGGAATTTACGGTACATCGCTGCGCAGAGCTCTTCGGTGCCCAACACGGCCTTTAAGACAGAACTACGGTTCAGCTTCTGGGGGTCGAATTTCGGCTGGGCCTGCGCTGGGCCGCAGCGACGCCCAGGCGCCGCGGGAGGGAGCCGAGAGCGGCGCCTCTGCCCCAGCACCGGCGGCTCCCCAGCGCGCGGCCGTTACGGATCCGTCCCCAAGCCAAACGGCGAACTCCATCACGACTCGCCGTCTCCCTCCGCCGCGCTGTATAGACCCAGCACCGAGGCAGGAGGGCTGGCGCGGAGGAATCTCCTCGCGGCAGGCGTTGGAACCGCTTGCTCTGCCTTGTGAGGGGGCAACCGCCGGCTTGTGCTGTCGCTGTGGCAGCTCCGCTCGCCCCGCGTTGCGAGGCATAGCACCAGCCAGGTCGGTGAGGCTCTTTGCCTGCATGTCTCTGCCAAAGCGCCGACTGAGGCACCTCAGCTTTCCAGAAGAGAGCCAGAAGTCGTTATCCCTCATGCTTTATGCTTGGGAATTCTCCACTTTTCCTTCCTTCCCTCCTTCCCCTCATCCTCCTACCTTTTAAGGCACGTGCAGACTCACTTTTCTTGCATGAACAGGTCCTGTAGGCAAGGTTTAGAGCACCCTGGAGGGGAGGAAAGAAAGTTTTAATATAAAAGCACATCAGCTGTTACAACTAGGATAGGTAGGCAGCTGGAGGTCGTGCTGTTTTTTGAAAAGTGTGAAAATCTCAGCTGAGCCACCAGACGTCTTGAGTATAGCTGTTTGGAGTCAGGGAGGATGCCAGTATACAATGTAGTCTTTGTTTTTAAGGAAAGCTGTGAGAACACCACCTCTCTCATCTTGAGCTTTAGGGAAAGGTATCAATTTCGCTGTCTAACTGCAAGAGAACCAGTTAAAAGGCAAGGAAATTAACATCCAACCTATTCCACCTGAAGGTCAAGTAGGAAAGCACCACTGCTAACCTTATAGATGACCAGCCCAGTCAGACAAACATGAAGGAAAAGGAAGGAATTAATTAATTTAGATTTTACATTTTTCTTTTTTTTTTTTGTGACTTTCCTAAGCTGTTTTTTCTTAGTATTTTTACTTTGAGAAAGAGACGAACATTTTCTATAACAGGTGATCGCATGCCAAAGTCCATAGAACAGTGGCCACTTTGCTAATCATGGGCAAAAATAAGGAGCTAGTAATGTAGCACCAGGTGTTGCCTTCCATGTCAGCCTTGCTTCTGATTTTCTATTTCCTGAATCAGGCAATATTGTCTAAGAGAGTATATAACACAGTTACACATGTGGTTGGCTGCCCTAAGGCTTTGTAAAAACTACTGCATAATCTTTGTAGTTGTTTTAATTCTTATAGTAATAGTACTCTGAATTCAGTAACAATTTCTGTGCTTTTATTTTTATCTGTTATCCTGGGTATGACCTTAATGACCTACCTTAACATTTGTTTTATAAAATATTTCTGCATTATAACATCCCTGTGAAACTGAACAAGCTGTTTTTAGAGGAAAAATTAGACACAAGATAAGGACTTGAGGTATAGCTCTACTGATGATTACAGTGCCTTAAAACTAGTTGCTCAATCCATGTGTAGATTTGAGGACACTGAATAAAATGTTTAATTTTATATATATATTTATGAGTGTTAAGATCTACCAAATGGGATTGATGGCAGCCAGCACGTGCAAGTGGATGAAGTGGATGAGTATGCCCCATAACAGGAAAACATGGAGTGAGAGGATTTAGATGCTTCTTTGTAGTCCTGAATTATGGGCTTGGGATTCACAAACCAAACCTTTCCTAGGCTTATGTGCTAGTGGAGTAGAAAGGGGAAGAAAATGGAAGGAGCCACCTTTGCATACCAGCCTACTGCTTAGCAGTCAGCCATAAATATACTTTGTTTTGGGCCATTTTAGAAATCCTCATCTAGGATGATTAACGTACTAGTCCTTGGCCACCAGGAGAGGGACTGAGAAATTCCTTTCTCCTGTTGAAGAACGGTATCCGTTCCCTATGAACTGCAGCGTTCCAGGGTTTAGGCACAGAATTAAGAGAAAGTCTGACTCCTTCATCATGCTGAAGATACCTGATGCTAAATTAATTTTTTTCCACTGAAAAAATACTGCCCAACACCCTCCATCTTGCATTACTTCTGCAAACACACATGTTAAGAATATCATGCATGGCAGGGCATTTGTATAAAAATCATGTGTAAGTGCTTATGTGAGCAATGCTTTAAGACCTGGTATGGAAGTGTATACAAGGCTTTTGGTAAGGTCAGTTGCTGAGTATATGTGTATATTTTGCAAACTAAAATTTAAACAAATTATATTCTAGACCATTTCTATTTCTCAGTAATCAGATATTCAGTTAAAGTATTAATATTTTTAAAAAAATGTTTTATATAGAAAGATGTGCAGTCCACAAAATATAAATGTATGATAAATTATTTTAAAAAAATCTTTCTGTAGTCATCTTCAGCTTGACATTTGTAACCTATCATAAAATGTATATACATATGTCTGTTATCTTAAGAACTTGAAGAGGACTTGATGAGACTATTAAATTTATATACATGGGAAGTCACTTTTGCGATGCTCTCATTTTTTGTGTTTTTATTCCCTACCTTGCTCTTCCTTCTGGTCTTCTTGAAAAGGTAGACTTGAAAAATCTGGATTGTTAATAAACACAGGTTTTTTTTCAGATTTCAGAATGGATGGGGTACGAAAGAATAATAAAGAAAGCTCAAACACTGGAGAAGACGCTGGGCCCGGTCTTGCTGCCACAAATAGTGCTGGGCCTAATCTCACTGCAGAGAGTTCCGTGCCTGCTCCTGTTACACCGGAAGATATTGTAGCCAGATCTATTCGCCATACTCGACAAATAGCAAGCTTTTCCTCTTCCCAAGAGTCTTTTTCTGTTGCAAGCCGAAGGTTGTCTAGGTTTTGCCGGGGCACTAGTGGAGTTTTGTCCTTGCAAGAAGTTTTGAAAGAAAAACAGGTTTAGTATTCAACCTTAGGTCTTGAAATAGATTTCTGGTTCTTTTCCTAGATGATTAAATTCAGTTTTTATTAATTATTTTTTTCTTTTTCTTTCTCTTTCTTTTTTTTCTCTTTCCTTTTTGTTTATACTCAGTTCTTTTATTAAATTATTCCTGGTAGAAAGTGAGTGAGTCTTTGTTTTTAATGTTTGCAGTATTTTAACATTTTACTTTAAAGCAATAGAAGAAGGAAGCAGGAGATGCTAACTGAATAATTTACACTGAAGCAAAGCTGTACCCAGCTTAGTTCCTGCAAATATTTACCCACTCTAGATACTTTAGTTTTAAATTGATTTGTGACCTTTCTGTATTAATATAACAAATTGAAATATTGATTGTGAAAAATAAAACCAGTTCATATGGCACACAAATATTTTAAAATCTAGCTGTAGTATATTTAATGTTTGCTTTTCCTTGACATATCCTCAGAGTTGACTTTACGTTTTATAATAATTCTTAATAGTTTGTTCTTCTGTTAGCCTCTGGAAATTTAGATATTTTTAAAGAGTAGGGCAGTTATGTAGTCTTATAATACAAGATGATACATTTCAGCATTAGTTGCCAGTTAAGTAGTAGGTCATTGTTGCGATCACTTTGTATATTTTTAGTTTGAAAGACATGTTTAATGTTTTAGGCTCGATACAAAGAAGCAAGAGAATATCGAAGAACAAAAGTTGATGCTTCATATAAATACGTATTTGAAGTTCTCAGTATCAGGCTAGGTTTAGACTTAACAACTGTGGAAGAAATGATTTTGGATGCCCCTTCGGTGAGTCTGTTCTGTATGTTTGTTGATTTCAATTTTTAATCAAAATAGGTAGCAGATTGCCCCTTTGATATGAAGTGTTATCCATCATTTAGATTGTTTCTGCCAGAAAATGTGATTAATAAGGCACACAACTCATCTAAAATGATACCTGACTAAACCATTCAGCTTAGTTTCCTGGCAGATTTGCAAATATTCACAGGGGTTTTGATTGTGGCTTTTTCATCTTTCTTACCTCAAGGAAAATGTAATTACTGCAGGTATTTTGACCCAAGGGATTCTTGTCACATCCACCAGTTCCAACAAGTTTCATCCATCTCAGCCTGCCATTATTATATTCTAAAGATAATAGTCTTTATTTGTTAAGCTAGTTCTCACTGAAATGCCAAAGATTCTGCAAAAATATGTGTAATTTCATAGGAACATTTTGAAAATTGGTTGTTATTTAGTAATAAAAGGGAAGATTAATCCTGCGCCATTTAATTAATGTAATTGCATTTGGAAAGACCCATTAAATAATTTCCAGTTTTGAGTGTTTTGTTTATTTTTGAATGTTTAAAAGATGGGATAAAGTGGGTTTGTAGAGTGAGTAGGTCCCAAACCTGTGGAACTTCTGAAAGCTCAGTCATTCTTTGTCTGTATTTAGTGTTGTGTCTTTCATAGTATTTCAAAGTGCTTGAACAAACAGGAGCAACCAGCTAAACTGTTCTTTTAGTAAAACTCAGGTATGGCTGTACGTGAAAGGATATGGCCCTTGCCTTCTCTGGTTGCATGATGGTATTTTTGTCTGTTAGAGAGATTTGACTTAGCATTCAAAACTCAGCCAGATACTATCTCCTTTGAGCAAACAAATCAATTGTTAGAACTTGCGTTTGCAGCCCAGAAGGCCAATCGTACCCTGGGCTGCATCAAAAGAAGCGTGGCCAGCAGGTCGAGGGAGGTGATTCCACCCCTCTACTCCGCTCTGGTGAGACCCCACCTGGAGT
>NW_008795857.1:2706482-2741353 GCF_000699145.1 Aptenodytes forsteri | reverse complement strand
CATCCCTGGAAACATTCAAGGTCAGGCTGGATGGGGCTCTGAGCAGCCTGATCTAGTTGAAGATGTCCCTGCCCACAGCAGGGGGGTTGGACTAGATGACCTTTAGAGGTCCCTTCCAACCCAAACTATTCTATGATTCTATCATTCTATGAACTTCAGCTGTTCAGTTGCAAGCCAAATTTAGTCCCAATCCAAATTTGTTGTTTATTGTTTGTTTACTGATGTTTATATATCATAAAATGTACTTTTCTTATGCTTACGCAACATAGAGGTGCTTTAAGTGTTGTCAATCAACTAACATTTCCTTTTTTTACAGTTGCTAAATGGTATATAGTTTTAGATCATCTCGACTTCATGTAAAACTGCTGTTCCACACTGAGTTTGATTAATTCAGACACTTGAGAACCTTTGGGTTCTTAAGCCTTTTTTTTAAGTTTTGTTTTGGTTTGGGGAGGGGGTTGCTGTCACCAGGACCATCTGAAAACTTTTTATGGTTGGAAATTTTCGACTTTCCAGTTTTAGTTTATTCATAAACAGTTTAGGCTGCTGGGGCTGTGTCAACATTGTCCTTTAACAAATTGTCAGTTAGTAAATTCCCATATACATATCATGTCTTTGACCTCCGTGAGTTAAGTTTTACCCTTTAAAGCATTAGCCTGTATGTGTATTCACGCAGTGAGCGTTTGTACCAGATGGACTTGAACCAGAAGCTATTTGCAGAAGCAGTAGCCAGAGGGACAGCTCACGTCTTACCTCCTGTGTAAAATACAAGTCCAAAAGTTACTGTTCGCCTTTGTCTTCCTCTCAAGTTGGAGTGCTTTTTGCAGTAGTGAAACTTTTTCTGATTTTTGTCATTGCCCTTTCAGTACTTTACCAATTTTTCTTTTGTTTCACTATTTTTGGGGATGAATTTTTCTGTATTTTTCTCAGTTTTAACCCTGTTATTCACTAGTGCCTATTAACCAACGTGAAAGCGCAGCATGCATTTCTAGAGCTGGCTTGCCTTTACCTCTTCTATTTTTGCACAATGTTGTCTTCTCAAAAGAGTGGGTTTAAATTCTGTCTACCTGGGTGTCACTCATTTACCTATCACCATTCTGATTCAGATTTTATATTTGTTTATTTTGGGGAAATAATCATGCTTATAAGAATTATACCACATCTAGAGGTGTATGCTTTGTATTTGAACGGGTGATGCATCTCCAGACATACTTGCTAGCTAAATTTCTGACTTTTTTTTCACGGGGAGGAAACAGGAGGTCTCACTACCAAAGTTGAGCCCTTCCGTTGGACAGTTTGAATGCCCAGTCACATCTTGCTGAGTTAGTCATCCTTGCAGATAACTACAGAGACTGTGAAAGAAGTTGGATTTTGACCAGATCAGTACCTTCTGATGTCCTCCAAACCTTCTTTCAGTGCTTTTCAGAGCTTTGTTCACTTCCTGCTAAATCACATATCCTGGTTTTACCAGGACACACAAATTGCCTAAGGCAGTTTGAAAATTCAGATTTTGGAAACCCTAGCTATAATTTCAGGCAAGTTCTTCAGAATGGTAATCCATACACAAACAGCATTTGTTTCAAAGCTTTGCATCCTTACTATCCAAAGCACATTGTATAGCATGACAAAATCAAAATGGCCATCTAGAGACCCATAGTGTTTTAGGGTGGCCAGTTTATGGACAGGTACAGCAAGCTAATTTTGGGGCAACATGGTCTCCCTCAGATGTGATCTCATTGTCCTTGCAGAGGTCAGCAAAATCTTTGTCATCATGAAAAGGTTTTGGAGCCAATGTGGCCAATTCATGTCTCCAGAATAAAATCCTCATGTGTCATGCTACTCCTGTTTTACAAATGAATATTTTACATTTAGGGGTAGAGTAGCAATAACAGGGTATGTCAAGTCATGCAAATGTGCTGTGTATGTTTCTAAGTCTTTCATGACCAGTTACTTCCAGTTGATACTTTAGACTTACAGATCTCTCCGAGTGACAGAATATCCTCCAGTGTCTCTGCATTACTGGACAAGACCATAAACATTTGATACACAATTATCAGGAGCCTGTGTATGTAGGTTCAGTACTTGAAGGCAATATTTGAAATATGTATTGTTTTGTAACTCCTCACAATATTTGAGGATAAACATTACATGCCACCAAAACTTTAAGCAGTGGCATGGTCAAATTATTTTTGCATGTCTTAAAGACACGTAAAAATTTAATATTTTGAGTAACAAGTATTTACTTTTTGATTTAACAGTTGGAAGCCTTTGACTCTTTTTTTGCCAAGGGAGGAAGTAAAACATTGAGAGTTTTCTATCAAGAAGGAGAAGCACCAGGAATAGGTACATTTTTAGCAATATTAATACAGGCAGATGTAATAGTGCCTTCTATTGTTAATTCTGTTTAATGTTTCCCAGAATAAAATCTGTTTTTACTTGTTCATAATTTTGCAGTCTTTTGCTATAAGGACTGAAAATTCCTGTTTTAAATGCTTGCTTCAAGTCAAATTGTTTAGAAAAATTTCAGTCAATTTCAGCCATTCTTGGAAGGAAGGTTATAAAAAGATAAGTTCTTCTGAAGTCTTAAAGTGGTTGCAACTCTTTCTTACAGGAGTTATGCCCCCAGTTCATTAGAAAGTACTTTTATAAAACCTGTCTGAATTTGCATTCATTATAAATATTTGAAATTTTTCAGTTTTCACATGCTCATTTTTAATGTCTAAAATCCCTAATGATCCTCTAAGCACTGAACACGCTGTTCCTTTACCTATTTATGTGAAACAATCAAATCGCATAGGATTATGTCTACAGAGGACCTGAGGATATCTCATATTCTCTATTTTCTCACTTAGGCATGACATCTTGTTTGATAGTGTGAACGCGAATAAACAAAGTACCTCAGGCACCAGCAAATTAACCCAGAATGATGGGCCTGAGCAAATTCCCTTTTCAGTGCAGTACAGTGTGCCAAAATTGCTTTGAAAGACATATGTTACGTGTTTGGTGTAGATTTTTAATTGTGTGGTTAATTACAGCCAAGGATTCTGCCGTTTTTGCTTGTCTTACACACAAAAGAAGAAAATAAATTATTTCAATGTTGAATTTTATTTCACTATATTAATTTTAAGCATTTTATAATACCCTTTTAAAAATAGTGACACCTATGAAATTCTTTTCAGAATGTGGTCGGACAATTCCAGGAGTTGCAAAAGGAAGTAAAATGATGCGATTTTATGTGGACAATACACCAGACAAATTCGTAGGACTATGCTTATTTTTCATTCGTTGTAAGAATGACAGCCCTATAAGTGCAAAAACTATACATGAGGTATTCTCTCATATATTTTAAAAACTAAAAACTCTAGCTATTTTTATTTCATTATTTGTTTCACTATTGTCACATAACTAAAGTTACTGGTAACGGTATTTTTTGAATGTTAAGCTATATCATGCTCTTTGCTCTCCTTTTTGGGTAGACAATGAATAGCTGTACTACTTCAGCAAATACTCGGGATATCTTGTGAATTCAGTGTCTTACAGGACTCTTGTTAAAGAAGTCAGCATTTAGATTAATTTCTCATTCTCCTTGCTGTTTTTGAAGAGGTTAAAGACACTAAGTACATTTTAAGAAATATCTAAACTAGAAAGACTCACTGAGAAGACTTCATTGCAAATACCAGGAGAAGAAAAGTTTACTCGTACCTTTCTCTTTTATGTATCTTTGAATGCATGAAATACACATTTATCCTATGTAAATTATGTAGCATGAGTTCTTCTGCTTTACAACTATATAAAACAAATTATTAGATAAGTGTGGGCTTCATTCTCATTTATAGCTACACATCTTAATACTCGGGCAGTGCTCAAGGGACAGTAAATTGGTAAGAATCAGTCCTATATATGCATCTTCTAATTAATATGATTTCAAGTTCTTCAGACAGAAAATCCATTATTAATTTATGTACTTCATATTATATATTTAAAATGTTGTATTCTTTTTGAGAGCTGAGAAGGTGAAGGAGGAAAAGCATTATTAGAAGTAAGATACAAGATCTGTCTTTATCAAGAGTCAATATTGGTCATAAATACTACTTTTGCGTCAAATTCCTTACTGAAGTGATGAGAAAAGGAAATTTATGTTCTGGGAAGTTTGTTACGTGAATATTTGCTGATTTGAAGGACATTTAAAGTATTGGAATATTGAAAATAGAACTTGTAAAGTTTAGTTTTGGAGAATAGACAAAAATTTCATCTGATCCAAAGTAATATACAGTCCGTCAGATAATTGCTTCTAATATAACTTCAGATACAGATATTCAGAACATTTTTGCTACTTGCATTTCATTACTTAGTACCTAATTGTAGATGGGGACATTTAGATTATTCTTAATTGCTATGTAATATCTAAAAAATTTCCAAACTTTCTGTATGATAGGGAAATAACTGAAATTACAAAAATATAACCTGGCAGCCTTTTAAAACTGTATTAAATCATTATTGACTTCCCTTTTTTATAACACAGTATCAGTATCTTATGGTCACATTGTAGCTATCAGTATTTTGTAAAGATTTTGTCTCCTTAAATTAAAGTTTTCAATGGCAAATTAGAGTGCCTTTATAAAAAAAAAACACTGATTTTATAATAGTGTTTCCAGTCTAAGTTACTGCATTGCTAACAATCATTGTGTTACAATGCAGGATATATTCTTTGGTGTTTTGGATGCCACTGAAGGACTCCTGCATGGTGTTAGGAATATGATAGAAAAGATTTTTCTCCCTGCTATCCTCGCAACAAATAATTGGGGTGCTTTAAGTCAGACCAAACAAGATACAAAAGACAAACAGAATTTCGTGGAAACAATTAACAGATACCTTTCATTTTTAGAAGGTAAGCATTGCATTTAGGAAACAATCAAAGTAAAGGAATTCTACTTAAGAATTTCCATTTAAAGGCAGTAGCACATAGGTAAGGAACTTTTCCCATTCTGCAAGGAAAAATAAAATGATCAATTACTTGCATAACAAATGCATGGGTAGATTATTTACTTAAGAAAATTCTCTAGGGATATGTTACTTTTAAGGAGGAACACTGGATTTAAAATAAGAATTTTCTGGTTTACGCGAGTGCAGTAAAATGGCTATTATATTGAAACAACACTGCAGACATATATTGCCAAATTTAAATTGCTTACACTGGTAGAAATTAATTTTAGAGTCTTAATTGGTTCTGCATTGTAATTGCTTTTTTTTTTTCAGGGGCTATAATAAGCACTGAAGGAACTGTTGAGTTGAAAAAAATAGATTACATGAATTTTTCTAAACTCCAGTCCTTTGAGAAAGTAACTGCAGCAGCTGATAATCCTGATATGGTTCACCAGCTAGAGGAAGTACTTATGATATGGTATAGACAAATTGAACGGGTAAGTTGTTGTTTTAACATATCAATCCAGCATGAATATGGATAGATATTTATAAATTATATGAGACGTGCCAGAAGTTAGTTGAAGGCTTCAGCTGCATCTCCACCTGAGTAAGACAAGCGCTTCACTTCTATGCACAAGTGAAGTTAAGTAGGTAGTCCTTATCCCTAGAAACTTACAGTCTAGCAAGAATAAGAGTTTCTGAACAGTTAATACACAAATAGTAAGAAGGAGAGGACAGAAGGATGCAGGAGTAATAACACTGGCGAGGACCAGATATATATACACAGTTAGGTATACTCTATACATTACCTGTTAAGTTTCTGCTGCCGGTCATGGTATGAGATACTACTCTTAGAAAGATCTTTGACCAGGCCCATTAGGGTATTTTTTATCCTGTGTAAATCTTACATGGTAAGGTCTCAGTTATCCAAGAAATTAGTGTCTGAGACTTCTGTGACAAAGCACAGAACCCTTTGTCAAAATACAGAATCTGTGTAGATTGGGACATATTCTACTTATAAGGGCATACAATGTTTAGTTTAGCTCACGAGAATATAAATGTAAAAGACATAAAAATAGCTGACTGCACATTTATCAACATACAAATGAGTACATTTATGACTTTATGTCTGATATTTAATGTTTTTATTAAAATAGTTCTTCAAGTTTTTTACAAGTGAAGTTACATTTGGGGTATTTCAAGCCATAGATTCTGATTAAAGAAAAAAATACGGATATATGCTGAGATTCACCCAGTTTATGACAGCAGATGAACATATGTATTAATTGCCTTCATTTCAGTTTAAGAATTTGATTATTATTATTATGCTTTTCCAAATCCAAACCATTTTCATGTGTCAATAACTGCAAGTTTTAAGTTAGTATCCTCAGAGTGTTTCTTCTCTTCTTCTTTATAATGATTTGTCTATTCTCTATAGTAGACATTTGGTTTTTTTCAAATTGGTTGCAGGTTCTGATTGAGAGTAAGCAGATGAGGAAAGAAGCTGATGATTCAGGTCCACTGACTGAACTAGAGCACTGGAAATGTATGTCTGCTAAATTTAATTTTATTATCGAGCAGATCAAAGGACCAAACTGCAAAGCTGTCATTAATGTTCTGAATGTTGGACATTCTAAACTACTAAGGGTAATTCTTTTTTTCTTTTTTATGTTGTTTTTTACTATAGTAGACAAAGCTTGTGATATTTATTTTGTTTCATTGCATCTAAGAGAGATTTCCTGAGGAGAATTAAGAGAGGAAAATTTAGGTATGGTGCTGGTGTGCTTAATATATTAAGAGGAAGAACAAGACATTTTTAGAGATACAGACAAAAATTGTCATAAATGAAAATAACTTTTATTGCCTGCTTTGGCAGTGCCTTTTAAAAATTAGTTTACCAAGGCTTACTTCTGGCAAATCAGTGCAAGTTAAAGAAATAGTTCATTATGTATGAAGTTTTTTATAGGACTGTTTTCCCTCTAGATGTGGCAAGAGTTAAATGCCAGAATCACAGATGCAGCAAATGAATCGAAAGATAATGTGAAACACTTACGCACACTTGAAAAAGTTTGTCAGCCACTTTATTGCTATGATCTTGTAAGTATGCCTTTCATCATTCTTTAAGCATAGTTTAGGTGTTAACATAGAATGCCCAGAGCAAAGGAAATCTTCTTTGTATTTGCTTAAAAGTAAATTTTTCTGATTTTTTTTCTAAATGCCTGTCAAGCTAAATATTAAAGCATTATAGTTTATTGTATATGACATAAAATATGATATTTTAAAATATGTATTTTATCAATAAACGTAAATACATAAGTCAGTCCTGCTGCCAATATTATTTTTAAAATGAGCTAAACCAGGTATTTTATAATACAAGAATCTCAAAATGTCTTTCATTGAAAATTCCATATGTGTCAATGAATAATCACACAGCTGTAACCAAAGTACCAAAATTTCAGTTATACAAAGAATAATGAAACCTAATGAGGTCCTAAATGGGTAAAATAATGTTTTGATATTGAAAACAGTATTAGCTGCTTCTATTTGCAGAAGTACCAGCTAGTCAGAATTTAAATAATTGGTTGTCCATGTACACTATTCAGCCCTAGCTCAAGATACCAGTTATTAGGTATATTAATTATTATAGCAAGTATATGTTTCTGATGATTGTTGCAGAATAGGATGGAAGGAGGAAATACCATAGGAAAAATTGCTGGTTCTGCTTTGGTTTTTAGTCCTCCTTGTTTTGGTCCTACCTGCTTCCTGTCCTCTGTCAGGAAGCGTTGCATTTCTTTTGAATTTCTGGCAGCTTAGGATCCTACTTCGAAGTTTTAACTGAGGGGAAGCAAAAGGACTGTGATAATATATGACATAGAGCTGATACTGCATGGAGTAGTAGAAGAGAGGAGTATGATAAACAGCATTACTAAGAAGCTGGTTATCTTCAGCTCTTCAGAGTATCACTAGAGGGTGCCAGGTACCAGGCCATAATGATGAGCTGCTTCATAAGAGTTATTAAGATAAAATTCTTTTTATTTTAAACACAGACAGACATTTAAAGAGTTCATCTTTTTACTAATACAGGATAGTTAACTATAGTTCTTTGTGCAATCTGGAACAATTTGGATACATCTGAATTTCTGTTTCATCTCTTGGAACATTGTTCCAGAGATCAAGATAATTTAGGTAGGATTTTCTATGGTATTCAACTTAAAACTAATGGCATCCAAGTTAAATATAACCTGTTTTAAAAAGAACTACTTTCTGGATTGAGTTGAATTTAATATCTGATGTTGCAAAGTATTTTAAATATTAGTGGATCAGGAATGGAGTACGTGCAGATTTAATATGATATTTAGTGTATGCCTAAAATACAGCATTTAGTGTACGCACTGTCACACATAGTCACATTTATAGCTGAAGCGGGTTACTATATGAAAATTTACACTGAGCGTTTAACTCGGGGCTTTGAATCAGAGGAATCTCTATACAGTCCAGTATTCAGGGTTTTATTTTTTGTCAAGGATTAAAAAAGAAAACCAGTAGACTCAGAATCTCCTGATTCCATTTTGGGGGGTGGGGCGGTGATGATGAACAACATGTGGACACTGAGGGTTGTTTTTGTACCATATAGCCTTTCTTTCACACTCTTCTGCCAAATGCAAATGCCTGCTATGTCTATCCACAATATTAGTGTGTTTAGTTTGAGTTTGCAGCCCAAAGTTAATTCCAGGAGCTTGGCTTCTCTGTTGAGGGGTGAAAAGTCAAAATTACTTTTTCTTGATGTTCTGAATTGCAACTCTGATAAGTCCCTGATAATGTTAATGAATTATCATTTTTTACTTTTTTTTCTCTTTTTTCCCAAAATACTTTGGAAGTGATTGAATTACAGAATACTTGTAATACCACAGTTTGATTTTAATGATATGAACAATGATTTCATGAAATGAATGAAAGATTTAGATGTTTCATATGAAGATTGAATGAATTAGGCACTCATTAATGAAATGAGTTTTGTGAAATGTCTGGATGAAACATTTTATGTAATGATCATTATCACAATGTAATTGCATAGAGTATATTTAACAGCTGTACCTGATGGAAAACAAAAGCATTAATCGCAGACAACCACTGTCAGCTGCCAGAAGAATACTTCCTTTTGCGCCAAAAAATGCAGCCTGTACTTTTTGAATCAGTGTTCGATTTTGATCATCAAAATAGCATATTAAAATATTCATATTAATATCTTTAATCTGATTTATCACCAAATCATCTAAGAGTTTTATTGTTTTTATTAGTTGAGGTTTAAAAATTTATTGAGTGTGATTAGCTTTTTTTTACAAGAAACCTTTTGGTAAGATGCCATGGCATTTTGAAGATTGGTTTATGTAATTTAGGGAAAAATGTAATTTAGAAGTTGTCAATAGAATAGAAATATAGTTGCTAAGAATAGAAAGTAAAATTTTTCTCAAAACTCTGCTTTAAGGTATCCATGACACATGGAATACCAAACTTGATAAATGCTATACGAATGATTCACAGTGTTTCAAGATATTATAATACTTCTGAGAGAATGACATCATTGTTTATAAAGGTAAATATATTAAGTGTAATATTAATTATAAAAATTATGTGATTTTTCAGAAAAAAACCTCATTTTGTTTAAATCAGCAGGAGATTTGTTAAAAAATAGTAATAAATAGTGGGTGTCTGCACGGGAAAGGAAGAGAAGTCCGTTGATCAGGAGAGGATTGAACTTGGATTAGAGACTTGTCTTCTGGAAGGAACTTTGTTGTTATTCTTGGTTCAGCATTTTTCTTATCTTCTTGATTGATCTCCTGATCTGAATTAATCTGCTCATTTGTTTCCTAAATCACTGAATCCACAAAGATTCTTTTATTATCGGCTTTGAAGACCTGATTAGGCAGGTGGCCATCAGTCTAACTAGGCTATTCCTCCAAAACATATGAAAGACAAAAGGTTCCTGTTTTCATAAGCAAGTCATACGTGAAAAATTAACTGAATCTCAGGTCATAAACTTTGCTTCCTTAAACAGAAAATTAAGACAAGCTAGGTAATTATACCAATGTCTTTTGCAGAATCCAGGTATTCACTGCAGGAAAAGATGGTTTGTGTAATGGTTTTAGAACAAAGAAATCCTTCATAGCTGAAATACGCACTTCCAGTAAACATATAGGGGAAATTCATAGTAAAGCCTGCTTACACCACTGTCTTTTTTTTTTTTTTTTAGAATACCCCAGGTTTTAGTGTAAAGTTTTGTTACAGTTCAATTTGAACTAGGATATTAAGAAATATGTGCTTCTTTGAGGCTATATTTATGCATGACTGGGGCTGTTTTCCATACATCAGATGTTAGGTATAGATTATGCAGCAATGTTTATATTGCCTGTTGTATAATTGGGTTTTATACGTTTGTGTATTGACACTTGCTAGTGTCTATTATTTAATCGTCTAAGGTATTGAGCATTTCACTACAGAGGCTAATAACAGACTGGTTACATGAAGCTGTGCTAAGAAATAGTAAGGAAAAAGCTCTATTTTAATCCAGTGGCTTAAGGTCCCTGTTACTGTTTTCTTCCATTTAAAGATCACCAGAGGTGACTCTGGAGGTCCTATCTACAACTTCACCAGTCATTGTATTACAGTGTGAGGCTGCCTTTGTTGCGGCAGTTTTCAGTCTTCATTCAGTTAGGGATTCTTAAGACCTGCTTACTGTACTCTCATGTGTCAGGAGAACTGTTTTGAATTGTTCACATTATTTAGTAGACCAAAAAGATTATCTGCCTGTAGCTGTTCTCTGAGATGTGTTTTCTATATCTGCATTCACTCCTGTATTCCTCTCTCTCTTTCTATCATTACAAACTTTGGATTTTTGTGGTTGAGAAGTAGAAGAAGGTTCTCATAGCCATGAGAGACCAAGGTAAAGACATACTGCTAGGGTAGAAAATTCTTTAATGGCAATTTTTAAATAAGGATGCACACACTAAAAAGTGTAAAGATGACAACGAAAGTGAAGAATAGTTAGAGTTAAATAACTTCTCTTGGTTCTTTAGTTATGGTTGGTGACATTCTGTGTTTAAGCATATGTATTGCTGGACTTATAGTGCTTACAAATACTTCCTGGGACTTAAATACACTTCTGGGAGTGTTTTAAGACTTTTTATAGGGTGTTTGTCATGTATATTACATATATTATTTAGCCACTATTATTCCCACAGGTGAAATTTATCTGAACTCTGATAGTACTAATACATGCATGTGGGAATTTTGTTAGATTTTGCAAAACAAGCACATTTCCTTATAAGCTTGAGACCTACTTGTTTTCATTTGTCTGCACTAGGTTACAAATCAAATGGTCACGACATGTAGAGCATATATTACAGATGGTGGCTTGTCTCGTGTCTGGGAGCAGGAGACATCAACAGTCATTGGAAAAATTAAGGTATTTTGTCCATATCAATATGTATCAAGTACTTCACATCTCTTTAGTGTTTTATTTCATGATGCTCTGAGTGTTTTCCCGTTTCTTAGCCCACTGGCATTTGTTGAAATTAGAATGGCCTGGTCTTTATCAGGGTGGTCCGTCACTGACCTTGGAATTGGCATCTTCACCATATGTGCGACCAAGGAATTTTGTCATCCTGCATAATCCACATTCTTCCCTCCTGAGGGTATCTGACATGGTACCATCTTCCTCTACTGTGGAGAACCTGGTATTTGAATAGACCCCCACTTTGTTACAGTAGCTCCTTCCAATACCAGATTTCCTTGGCACACCACGAAAGTTCAGTGCTAAGAGAGTCTTCCTCTTCCTCAGCTGATGGTAACCTATTAAGAACAAATTAAGCACATGCAATATGCCATGGCAAAATATGTCCAGCTTGGGGTTACTGGTTGCCAATACTGACTTCATTTCCACCTTCTCCTTTATCAGGCCTCAGCTACTGACTTCCTATCTTACCCAGAAAGGCATAGGATTTCATAGTCCTTTAAAAATTAAGTCCAGAGGTACAAAAGAAAATGTATTGAATGTATCTCTCCTGACCTGACAGGATATGATTCTAATAATTCATGTATTTCATTGAGGTCATCTTGTGGCTGTTCTACAGCTGACAAGCCCTCATTATTCTATGAGAGAAATATAAACCCAGTTTCTAATCATGGTGATGAGTCTTCATTCTAGTATCTGTATATTCTTGGAGATCCAAACATTCCTTTCAATGAGGACCTTTTTTCATTTCCTGTGATTTATAGCCAATTGTTACATATACACATATATTCAGACAGTCTGGTGACTGCCAGTATAATGTGATAAAATCTGCTTTCTGTTTTCCAAGAAATAACAGAAGATTTTGTATTCCAATGATTATAGACTTTACATTTCTCACCAGTCATTATTTTTACATCTGATAAGGTCTTAGTATTTTAAGTAAATAATCGACTGAGAAAGACGGATTATTCTTCAGTCTCACTTTAACTCAGACTTGTCAACATACATTAATTTGTATAACCACTTTCCTTTAAGTCCCCCGGGAGTTCCAAACGGACTACCCTGTTATGCCAAATTCCATCCTTATCCAGAGGACAGTCTGATCATTCTTAAGTAAGCTAATGGCTTTTCTTAATATTCAAATGTCTCCTTTAGAGCAGGAGTCATCACCTGCTCTTCGCTGGCCTCTAAACCACTCTTTACTTTAACAAGAACTAAAACATTTCCTTTCTTTTTTTGGTGACTCATCTCCCAGTGTTAAGTCTTTCACTGTACTGTACTGTTTTATGTTCGTATGTTGCAAATATTTGCTACACATACTGAAAGAAAACCACTGTATGATGTAAGTCATTACTGCCTGTTGACTGAAACTAGATTCAGTGATAATTAACCACTTTGGAATGACAGTAGGTTTGAGTTCTCCAGTCTCTCACCCATAAACATAGCATAATGAGTATGGTACTTATTCCTTCACTTTTTAGGACTGCATGTTTCTATTGAAAGAATATCAGAAATGCTTTCATGAAACAAAGCAAGAGATTTTGGAAACTCTAGGAGAAAAGACGTTTGAAGTATCGGAAATGTACATTTTTGGAAAATCTGAAGCTTTTTGTAGGAGATTAGAAAAAGTGAGTATACTGTGTGCTGTTGTTATCGGTAGAGAAGAACGGCTTCTCCAAAGAACCGTTTACAAGGTGGACACTTGCCAACATACATGCTCTTAATCATCCTGTGAAGGAGTTTGTAACTCTTTATTGAGAGAAATTAGGCACTTCCACAGAGTAAGTCATCCCAATACTTTAGGCAATTACCTCACAATGTCCTTCTGAATTTGTCAATTTATCTCTGTTAGTGTGGATAGAAATAACCTAATTGATCTAGACTTAGATCATTATTTTAGGAGGTTTAAAACTATGTGAAAAATAACACACCTTTGTTTTTTCGAATAGTATCCTAAGGCATTAAAAATTCCTGTTACTGCCAAACACAGTTCTTCAGATGATTCTGCTGCTTGGTGTGGTCTTAACATTTGGCTTGCTAACCCAATGAAAGGATTTTAAACTAGCATTCGTAAGAGTTTGCGTGGAAAAGATAATAGGTGCTCCTTGGTGCAGAATAAGGTCAGACAAGGGATAAGATGATAATGGGGCAGTCACCACAGGGTAGGAGTTCTGTGAGTCTTTGATGTTTTTCCTTATCATGCAGTGTATATACTAATCTGTATGGTTGGTTTTTTTATTCTGTGAAATCTCTTTGTGTCATCAGTATGCATACGTCATGTTTTAACTCTTTTTCCATATTACCCTATTGAATCTAACAGTCAAATATAAAAAAGAAATGCTTTACCATCGAGAAAAATGAAGATGATTTTACTTTGTATTGGGTTGTGATGAGAACTGATGTTGAAAACTGAATTAACCATGCTCTGTTGAAGATACTTGACTTAGAAGCTCAGAAGCAACAATTTCTGAATGCAGCAGTTAGAGAAGTGGCTATTGCTTATTTTATTTTACTCAGGTTTTAGTTTATAGAGGAAGTAGCAGATAACTTGTTATGAGCATGAATATAATGTTTGTATTTCAGATTACAGAGATGATAACTGTAGTACAAACTTTTTGTGCACTGAGTCTGTCTACCATCGAAGGGATAGATATTATGGCAGTAAAATTCAAAAATATCTACCAAAGTGTTCAAAAGAAACAATATGACATCCTTGATCCACGAAAAACAGAATTTGATGTGGATTTTGTGAACTTCATGGCAAAAATTGAAGGTTTAGAGGTAAGTAATATTGCTACCTATAACTTACTTGGGCAAGAATCTCATCGCTACTTACTCAGTATCTCCCTGGATGTCAGTGAGACTTTGGACTGTGAATAGGCTACTTTGTTCATCCAAAGAGGACAGAGTTTGTGTTTGTCTGCAGGGAGGCTTTTTCCATTCTTTCTCCTCCTTCCAAAGGAAGCTGTAAAATATATCATACAGTCCTCACTGAAGATCAGTCACTCTGCAGCCAAAATGACAACAATTATGAGACCTGAGAGAACGATCTGCATGGAGGTGGTTTATTAGCCTGGAGACGTGGTTAGATTTTGGGTAGAACAAAGATGCAACTGTTTTCAGTACATGATTTGATTCTTTGCTAAAACTGTCTTGCATTTTAAGAGATTACTTGACTGACACTAGCTATTTATTGATTATATTAAGCATAGACTGGTGAAGGCTGCTATTTTGTGCTTTAAGCAGTAACAATTTCAAATGCTACTATGTTAAGAAATTATCAGACATCAAAACACTATTATATGACTAGAAAAACTGTACTAAATTATATATTCTTTAGATACAGATGCAGACATTTATGCGTACCTGTTTTGGGAGAATTTTGTCTTCACAGCATGCACTTCAGTTACTTCAAAGGTATTGGCAATTATGTTTTAAAATATTTTAAAGTAACTTCAAATTACTGATTAGCACAATTTAAATAACACAGCTACTTTTAGAACAAAGGGCCTAATCAAGAACTTTTCATTATTGGCATTCTGAACCATGTAATCATCATAAAAGATGTATTTTAGCTTTCTCATGGAAATCAATATATTCTCCTGTTTCTTAATTTCATTACAGTTTAATCCATATGTGCAAGAGGATACTAAAAGAAAAACCTAAAAAACCCACAACAGCAACAATAAAAAACCCCAAGGCAGAACTTTTCAACTTGCTTAAACTTGCTCAAAGCAAAAAGATTTCCCAGATCAGAAGCATTTCCTAGATTTGTGCTTCTTTCATTTTATGTAACGTTCATGTGTCCCGAAATAATAATAAAAAATAATTGTGTTTTAGAAATATCATTTTGGGTACTCATTTTTAATACAGGTTTCAAAATCTGAGAATGCCATGCCTTCAAGAAGAAACAGTGTGTACAGTTGGTTGTATTCTTCAACATTATGTAGCAGAACTTGAAGCTGCTAAAAAGGTATTTATTTCTTTGCAATAAATTTTAAACATCATGTTAAAATAAGAGCAAATATTTTAATAGGAATAATTTTTATTTATTCTATTTCACTAATTGACTGTCAATGCTCAATTTATCATACTTCTATTTTCCTATTACAGAAAACAGATCTGAGTGTGTAGGCAAACATGATATACATGCCCTTGCGGGCAAATGTATCATCACAATTTTACTTTTTAAACCAAAAGCTTTTCTGTTATTCCTTCATTAAATAAAAAAAAAAAAGTATGTTCTTTACTGGCTGGGGGCACCACTTGCCCTTTTTGGGTTTTGTTTATTATATGCGGCCTCTACAGTTAATTTGCATTTATACATGGCTAATCTTATTCTGTTATCATCACAATTTTACTTTTTAAACCAAAAGCTTTTCTGTTATTCCTTCATTAAATGAAGAAAAAAAAGTATGTTCTTTACTGGCTGTGTACATCACTTGCATCTACCTTTTGGGTTTTGTTTATTATATGCGGCCTCTACAGTTAATTTGCATTTATACATGGCTATTATCTAATGCTGTGACAGTGCAAAATAGATACAAAATGTAGGTAAATTGCATTTACGTTCATTATAAAGTAATTTTCTGTGATTTGTGTAGTGTACCATGACTGTAGCATAAATGAGAATTAACTTGTTACTTGACTTTAAACGTTTAGAGAGGAATTCATCTAACCTGACTTTATATGTCTGCAAAATAAACATCTGCATCAGAACTAGACATCCATACTCCCTTTCTATTCAAGAAAGAAATGAGTATTCTAGAGTCAATTCATCTGATCTATTTTATGTGTTAACTTGAAGAATTAAATAATTCCCTTGAAACAGCCATTTTTCTTCAATGAGTACAAAGGGAATCTGGAAAACCAGACTGATGCAAATATTTTTTTTAGAGTTGTTTACATTTTGTCAGATGAATGACGTGTTTACATGAGGAGCCAAGTATCTGTAAACTCTGCACTTACTAGAAAATGATTCCTCCGAACAGTGACTTAAAACTGTAGCCTAGCACAGCTGCTCTGAACCACTCTTTAGAGTGTCCTTTCCCTATCTACTCACTGTATATAACACTTCCTGAACCTCTAATTACTGGCTTAATTTGATGAACATATTTTCAGCAGCACTGCCTGCTTAAGAAATCACTGAACCCACCCCTGGCTGCTTTTTCCCATCCAAAAGAATAGATACGTTTTCTGAGGGGGTTTCATCCATGTCAGTTTCCTCTCTTAAGTTCACTGTGAAGCTACTTGGGTTTCTTTTGTTGGCACTGTGCAGGAGACAGTATAGGGGTAAGAAGACATGCCAGTAAGTGAAGAGTGGTGTCTGCTAAAGCAGTACAGCTGTTTGTGTTATCACAACATGAGTTTGCGTGCCTAAAGTTGGCTGGATACAAATGTTCTTCTTTCTTCTGTTGAAGAATATGTCGCCAATATACTGGCTAGTTCTAACTATTAGATATTACTGGATTGCTTTTAATCTTTGCCAAGCAAGTTATTTCTAATAAAAAGTTGCTCCCACTGCAATACTGGTTCTAAAGTGCTTGAATAATTTGTCAATGCAAATTTGGTATGTGATAATTTTAGGCCAAATTTTTCTTGACTATAATGCAGCCATTCAGAGAGCAGGGCCCCTTTTTTTTTCCTCAGCTTGGGCACAGGTAGAAGCACGGGCTGTGTACCCAGGAGTCTCTACATATATATTGATGAGAAGTTAGTAGAAAAGAGCATATCATAGAATCATAGATTATCCTGAGTTGGAAGGGACCCACAAGAATCATCAAGTCCAACTCCTGAAATGTTAGCTATTAGTCAGATGTATATGTCTGAAGAACAATGTTGACATTTCTATTCAGGTAAAACCTCTCAGTTAACAATATAGCTTAGGGCTTTCCTGAGAGCAGTTCCCAAGCCCCAATGAGGGTTCTTGCAACACTTCCTTACACAGCTTGCTTTCACAGCAGATGGCTCCAAAGTTACACAGCTGCACCTGTCAGGCTTGGCTTTGAATACTGGCTGCTCAGCTCCTAGGTTTGCAATGCCTTTTGGTGTACTCAGGGCTCTGTCATAAGTAAGCAGAGCCTTAGGGCTTTCCTGAGAGCAGTTCCCAAGCCCCAATGAGGGTTCTTGCAACACTTCCTTACACAGCTTGCTTTCACAGCAGATGGCTCCAAAGTTACACAGCTGCACCTGTCAGGCTTGGCTTTGAATACTGGCTGCTCAGCTCCTAGGTTTGCAATGCCTTTTGGTGTACTCAGGGCTTTGTCATAAGTAAGCAGAGTTAAGAAACAGCATGAGATAATGAAGACAGGAGACATACCAACAGCAGTATCAATGAGTGCATCTCAGAAGAGTAGCAAGTGGGGGAAGCAATACATTTTTTTCTCAATGAACTGTTGTGTGACTCCACACAAATTTAATCTGTTTGGGAGGAGGAAGAAATTGTGGTACGAGAGGAAAAACAGTTTAAAGTTTCAATGGATTTTTTAATCCATGTGTTTCATGATATTGTTCTTATTGTAGCTTTACCAAATTCAGAAAGATAACCCTCCTCTTGCTCGAAACATGCCACCTGTTGCAGGAAAGATACTGTGGGTGAGACAGCTATTCAGGAGGATAAATGAACCAATCAACTATTTCCATGTAAGTTGATGTGAGGAAAAATTAGGTGTTTTGTGTAACAGTGAACTGTCTTACTTCAGTAGAGTGACCATAATGTTTCTGGCTATGATGATGCCACTTCTCATATGCTAGGCAACCTGTTTATTTGTATGTGAATATCTAGTTAAAAAAATATGCTCTGCAGTAACCACTGTTGTAGATCCAAGATGTAGTGTTTCTTTGACTTACCACTGAACTAGCACCCCCAGCTGGGAATATGCACTGAATTGTTAATATGTCTGTCTTCATATTGCCCAAAGAAATATTTCACCATTCCAGCCAGTGGTGTTTTTCTTCTATTTGTAACAGGGCAGACCGGGGCTTGTACATAAGACCCATGTCCTGTATTTTAACTGGGTACCCACCTTTTCTGTTCCTCTAGCCCCATAGGGTTCTCTGTGGAGAATCATGTCTCTTTACCAAGCGGCTGCTAGGAGTAGCTTAAGGCATAAATGTGGACTGCCTGACATCCTGAAATTGTCTCGTGTGTATGTTCTAGTACCACTGAAAAAGCAAGTTTATTATAAGGACCCACACAATAGCTGCAGTACTGTAACTGAGAATCTGGTCATCAGTTTCACTGCAGATGATCTTTGAACTAGTCTGGGAACAAGGAATTCCATTACTGAACTTCTCAGTTCTACATTTTCTGTACCACTAAACATACAGCTGAAGGTTGGTATCAGCCACATAGGCTTTGACATTTATGGCCCTTAGGAATTTCTTGGTATTGGATTTCCTTCCTTCATTGGAATAGCCAGAATCTTGCTATACTAGGATCCACTATAGCAATTGAAATATTTCTTGAAATGTTTGAGTGATTCTCCTACAAATTATCTAGGGTCTCCTGCCAAGTTAACTTCTATGTGAGAGAGGTTTTCACTTTCCTGTTTCCCTCAGGTGGGAATAAGGATCACCTAAATCTGCTCCGAAGAAAACAGACATAAATATCATTACCAATTAAAAAAGGAGATTTTTTTAAAATAAATTTTTAGTTACTGTTCAATTTTGAGTAGAACTGAGCATCCATTTCACTGGGAATTACAGGTGTTTATCACAATATAATAAAGTAATTGCTCTTACCTGTGTTAAATAATAGTATTTATTACTTAGAAGTTCTTACTGACTTTATTGCCCTATAAATTTGAATCATAAATACTTAATCTAGTTTTTAAGAACTCTGTAAGTATAATTTGTAATATTAACTTATGTAATATATAGTCAATAGTTAAATTGATAAAAACCCAAATAGTATGGTTTTATTTTGATAAGGTTTTAATTTGAATGTACTGTGTTTTAATAGAAAAAGTCAAATATCTTGGCAACTCCAGAAGGTAAAGCAGTTGTTCGGTTATACAACAGCATTGCCTATGTATTGGTGGAATTCGAGGTAGTCTATCATAATGCGTGGATGAAGGAAATTTCACAATTACAATATCGTAAGTAATTAAATAAGTAACTGGCTTTTTTTTTTAAATGTTATTGAATGCTAAGTTAACACAAATCAAATCAGATAATTTTTTTAAGCCTCATTTACCCTTCAAATGTGCAAATTAATCATGATCCAATAAGCAGGCCCAATAATACAGATCTTTGTCCCTTACTGACCTTGAAACTCGGTTTTGATGCAGAGGACTGCAGATCTGGTACACTGTTTGACAGATTACTGGAAACAGTAGTGAAACAAATTTAAGGCACGCAGTTGTTCATTTTTGCATTCAAATTCTTTATGTATAGCATTTAATAATTCTTCCTGTTTTCTTTCCGCTATAATAATTTATACAGTTGTATTATCCCAGTTCCTCTCAGGACAAGTATTACTTTATGCCTAGAAAAAAATGTTTGATAATCAAGGTTTATCATTTTGAGATTAAATGAGAGTCAAAGTTTAAAAAAAAATATATTTTTGAGTAGATTTTTCCTGTAAATTGTAGACACTCTGTGGGCTTCAAAACTAGGAGTAGATCTATAAGAATAAAATCTTTTCATCACACAGTCAACAGAGGTTTTTATGTTGCTGTTTGGGCTTTTATTTCATTTTGGATTTTTGCAATATCTATATGTAAGCATTCATCCTCTGGATTAACAAATTCCTGTAAGATACTGAGCATCTCATAAAAGTGTTGTGTTTCCAGGTCCTTAAAAAATGAATTTCATCATTTTCTAACTTGAGCTAAGAAAAAATATGCCACAAATAAGACTGGATCTGATGCTTGTTTAGCTTACGAAGAGAAAGGTTATATATGGCAGAAAGCTAATATGGTGAAAGTCAGTTGTATATTTTCTTTAACTGAAAACGTGACGCTATTTCACAAATAACCATACATATTTAATCACTAGATAGTAATATTAGAAATCTGTGTTCCATAATAATTTATATAACAGAAACAATTGTTTTTTTTAGAAACTGATATAAAAATGTCTTTACAGCCTAACAAGCCACAATATTTGCACGTCATCCTAAAACTGGGAAGTTCCTGGTTAATTTTGATCCCCAAATTACAGAGATTGTCCGAGAGACCAAATGTATGATCAAGTTGGGTCTGGAAGTACCGGAGCAAGCAAAAAAGATAGTAAAAATAGAAAATAACCTGAAGTCAAACAAGTTGCGTTTAGAGGTAAACTTAAAATTTATAATGATTGCTGTTTAAAAAATAAAAAAGAACATCTGATTAACCATAGGAATTTTTCTATGGTTAAATAAAGATTAAAGCTGGGTATGAGGTAGTTTAAGGTAAATTTGTGGAATGCACAGGTGGACATAGAGGATTTCATTTGAAAAACCTCTACTAACTGCTGTGTGGGCTAGTATATACTTAAAGATAAGCATATGTATTTCTCATACCCTGTGGCATGTTAAATATATTCTTGTGATGAAATAATTAGAGCTATCCAAAATATGTTTGCTCTCTGAAAATCAGTAAAATGCGGTTCTACAGAGCTTTTGAGAAGCAAAGATTGGAATTCTGGATTGGAAGATATGGTGAGCCACAAAAACATCAAGAATTTTCCAGGTTACATGCCAGAGAAGTCAGATTTCTCATACTTGTTGTAGTCTTTGCTATTGTTGTAGTATTTAGAGAAGCTTATATCTTGGGCATGAGGTGTACCATACAAGATTTGTGTGTGTGTGTAAGGCGTAACATGAGGAAAATTTAAAACTGAGTTTATATGTGACTTTAAGTATCTACAGCATATGATACTCAGTTTCAAGAGGGTATTGCAAGTTACAGTCACTAAAGCTCAAGCTGTCTTTAGCTCTAGAGAAAGATCATACTTTGTCTGGCTTTGTGCCTAAAGACTGGGAATGTGTTGCATGAAGGCTGCTTTCGTTCTTCCTTGTGTAGCATGATACGGATTCATTACATTCCAGAAATGATGTACATGGGTATGTAATGTCTGTGTAAAATTCTACACTTGTTTTCAAATGTAGTCTTGTACTGCTTTCCATATTTTTTCTGATGATTTGATTGTATAACAGGCTGTTTGCTTCAGTAAAGAAAGCACTTAAAATATTCTTCTTGATACTACCCTTTCTAATAATTAACAGGGTCTTCTCCAATGTTATGAAGATTTGTGTCAAGAAACACCAATGATTTTTGTAAATCTAATGGCACCAAAAATGAAAAAGGTTGGTACTGCTAAATGCACTTCAGTATACTTCAGAAGTTAGAATAACTTAATAATAGTTTATAATTTTAAAATATGTAGATAGATCTGCATGTTGTGAAGTTTATGTATTTTACTAAAACCTTTAAGACCAAAAATTTGCTCTTTGCATCCCTCATACAGTGCTCAAATAATCTGTGTTACAGTAGGATAATCTTGGTGCCTGTGAGATGTAAACCCAGTAGAACAAAGAATACAGACTTTGTGGGTCTATTTATCTACACAAATCTCTGGCTTTGACATGGAAGTAAATTATCACTTATTTCAGTTTTAGAGGTTTTAATGGGAAGTTGTGCTTTTCATTTAGCTGAAATACTAAATGTCATGATCCTTGTCTTTGCTTGGAGAGAATTATTAGCCTTGTGAATTGAGTCAGTCTCTTCAGTGATGTAGAAAGGTTATATACTACACTAAAGGGACAGTTTTATTGGAGATGAAGAATGTCTATCCTGCAAGCCATTTTGTTTTGCCAGGCACTTGCAAGTGTACATCTGTGGTTGTTCTAAGTAACTCTTCCCTTTTTGATTGTAAATAATATCAGAAGGTTGCAGAGTTTGCATAAGTTTGTGTAACTACATAGTTGGCATGTGCCGAAGTGTGAGAAACAAAAAACTTGTCCTTGCTCTTAAGAGTTAAATAATAAAAGACAAAGAGTTAAAGTGATGGTAGTCTTCACTTCAGTTATACTACTGTAAATGTGATTATACCGTAGAGGGAATCATAAACCTCTGTATTTTAGAGGAAACAACTGGCAAAAGAGAAGGGATGGGTATTGTACAAACAGAAGATGAAAATGTTTTTTGAAGAAGGGAGAGAAGTCTTTGGTGTATAGGAAGAAGAGATCAAAGCACAAATCCAAAGATGGAATGAGCAAATCTAACCTATGGCTACATTGGTGCCATAATTTGACAACAGCCATGTAGAGCCTTAAACTGTTTCTAGATTGGCTATGTTGGTTACCAGTAACAGTATTATCCCAGCATTGTGAAGTTAAATATATTCCCCAAAAACATATGTATTAAGGTGATAATAATGGCTGTATTTGCAAATAGCTGTGTGTCTATTTGAGCTGAACTCATTGTTTTATCTGTGATATAGACATAGCAAAAAAAAGCATTAGGCTGAAGAGAGTGGGTGAAGTCCAGGCAGTGACTTAGTAAATGCCAAGATGAAAGAGCAGATATGATAGGTGGCTATTTAAAATTAAATATGAGTGGAATCAGTTCAAAGTTTCTCAGCAATTAAGCAAAATTAAGTTTCTGTCACTTCAAGAATGATGGGAATGGCAAAATTTAAAATTGTGGTGTCTGTATACCGGGAAATCAGTGAGAAGTTTTGGAGTGCTAGGCAAAAATTTAAGGGGAGCTCTGCGAGAGAGTCTGGAAAGGTTGATTTCTCTAGCCTGGTGGTAGTATAAGATTTCCTTTTCCTCAGAGTCCCATCTCCTTCGAAGGTACAGGATCTGCAACTGAAGGAAGGACCTTGGTGTAGATCATACAGTGACAGGGAAATGAGCTGATTTCAGCTACATGCTGAACATCTTGGTGGTGACAAATCCAGATGAAACAGACCATGGAGAACCAAGAATTCAGGAAGGGAAATAGTAGGGAAGAGAGGATTTTTAAAATTAGCATCGAGGCTATAACAAAATTTGGAGAGGATCAGTGTGATTCAAAAAGGGACGAATGAAAAATGTCGTTAGATAGATACATGAGGTTGAAAGACAAGTAATTATGCTGTTAAGGGTGGTCAAGATATATATTAAAGAATAAATTGTAAGATCAATAGTGGACTTGATTTTAATTTTAGGAAGTAGTGGGAACCACTAAAAGACACTATCCGGGAAAACAGGAAGGGGAAGATTTTTGCTGAGCATGTACACTTGACAGTTGTGGACAGAGGCTATAGTATGTACTACCCTCCTCCTTCCCCAGTATCACATAAATTTATCTGATGTTTTCCTTGAAAACTTGTAACCTTCCTTGCAAAACTTAAACACAACTCTTTCTTTCATAGTGACATTAGTGATTCTAATAAAAATGGCATTTGTTTTAAATTATGTTTCTTTTTTTTTAATCTATGAAATTATATTTTTATGCTTAGATGGAAGCTGTGTTGAGGCAAGGACTTACCATGTTGACTTGGTCATCTGTGACACTGGGAAGTTTCTTTCAAGAAGCTGATCAAGTTCTGTATATATTTAAACAGTTTTTGAAAAAGGTATGCACTTGATCACTATATAAATGAAATGACAGTTTAGAGAAATTATTTCCAGTACGCTGCTCTTCATATTGGAAATTAATCTGTACTTATTTTCGTACCACTTGAAATACATAGAAATTTTGTTTGCTTATTAATGTATGTTCTTTTTTTGAAGAATGATATACTCAATGATTCTCTCCCATTATTACCTTCAAATATTTGACCGTTGCTTCCGTTCTTGCAGTAGAATGTATTTCCACTTGTCCTCAGATTCTGTGACTATCATTCTGATTTTCAGAGTCAACCTGTGCTTCTCTTTGAGTGCTTGTCCATGAGTGCAGTTGCACACAAGATACCTCCATGTAAACAGTGTCCAGTGGAGAACTTTTTAGCATTAACTGTATTCATAGCAGGCATGGTGTGAAACTGCCTCCTGTTTGTGCAGTCCTTAAAATAATGAAGGAGAGCATGCTTTTCCCTCACAGTTCTCTGCGTGCTGAGTCTGTGCTTTTTTCCTCTCTTAGTGTTTGCCACATAATTTCTGAATTCTTTTGAGTCCATTAACATGCTTGAGGACCTGTATTGGTTCTTTTTCTTCTCAAGACTTTACCTTGATAGTCAGATCATCCTTCTGGCTTGATGGTTGAACTGTATTGCTATGATCTCTCCTACCAATATCATAAATTGTGTCTCTTGTGGTAGGATATTGTTAGTCACTGATGGGTATATCCACTTCTGTTTCTGTATGGCAGAAAAACGTAATTATGATCAAGTGCTCTGTTTGCTGCTGAAACCCAAAGCTGAAAAAAAGATTGGCTGTTTAAGAAATTAACAGTTCTCTGAACCTGAGTATATCTGAAATAAACGTCTTTTGTAGATACGCTCTATTTTCCTTAAATATGTAGGTTGTGTACATTTCTGACTTTCTTACCCCTCCCATATCAATACAAAAAGATGTAAACTTGGTTAGACCCTTGATTACTGTGAAGGGGGTATTGTAAACAAGTAGGGAAAAAGTGATGTAAAACAGAAGCATGAGTGATATTGTGACAAGCAAGATGGGATATCACAGATGCAGAATATTTCAGATAAAAAATTAAAAATTGGACAGAAGTCAGTTTTATTTGGATTCTGCCATGACAAAGCCACTTCACTACAGTTGACTGAATTCTAACAATGCTGTAATATAGAATCAAAAACCCAGTGAAAAGCTATGTTGAGTAAAAGAAGGACTGAAGACTAAACTGTCAAGCAAGATACAGCAGCCCCCCCCCTTGCCTTGCAACTAGAATCGTGGCCAGTAAGATCATGAACAAGAATCTCATCATCTTATATTAACGTATCTTGTTTTGTTACTCTGTTTTATTTAATCTAGCAGCAGTGTATCCTGCATAACTGGAATGATCTGGGGTCTGACTTACTATTACTGCCTGTCTGCCTAAAACTTCTGTTAAAACAGCAAGGATTCTTCAGGAGTCTAGCATGGATAACATCATGGAGCAGGAGTTCTCTTCTTTTCCACCAATTCCTAAACTTTCAAGACAGAAGAAAAACAAGTTTAAAGAAGCTACTCTTAGTCTTGGGACCACTTTCTGATGAGGTTCTCGGGGCATAGGAGATAATTCTTTCCATTGTCACTCATTCATCTAGTCTCCAAGACTGGACAGCTCTTTGAGCTGTCAAGAGAAGCTCATTGAAAAATTAGATCATTACTGTTACGGTGCAGAAGTAGTTTTGGCTTATACTCTCTGTGAATTAATTTCACTTATATAGTGAATTTTAAGATACGGTGCTGATAACCAGAAATCTGTGAAGAAATAGGTGGAAACACCAAATTCCTCTAAAGATTTCACATTCTCAAGGATTCCTATGTCTCAGTTTCCCAACATGGAACCAGCAGATACTTAAGAATTACAAAATTGTTTTTTAAAGGACTGCCTGAAATGAAATTGTGCACACTACTAATCTTTTTAGAATTGTGTTATCACACTGTGCAGGATTTACATACATACACTTTTAGCAATTGAATTCTTGTTTTCTGTGGCAATAGTAACTGTATGATTTCCCGACTTGCATCTATTCTTTCATTGCTCATATTCCAGGTTACCGAAACCAGGACATCTGCAATGGAACATGTTAACAAAGACTAAATTTTTTGTAGGGTACTTGTATCCCTAAAATCCCTCTGTAGATAATACAGAAAGAGGATAATTCACAGTAAAAGCAGACTATATTTAGCCATTGCAAATATACCCTAAGTCATCATAACTCATGAGGCGTTGCTGTGCTTCCTTTTTTCTCTGCTTCTCTCATCTTGTGATCTTTTTTTGTTGGAGCTTTTACCCCAGGGTTTTTTTCTGTTATGATTCACTTTCTTAGAGGATTTTCTACTATGTAAGATTCTTGCATTAACTGGGTAGAGAGATAGAATTTTTATTTTTCTGCAAAACATTGTATACCTGTTAGAACTCTCTAAAAGAGAATATATTATGCTTTAAATATAAATGTACAGTATTAATACAATTTTCTCTTTTTAGGTTAATGATTTAAGTGAAGTGCGGATTGATTTAATATTAAAGGAAATATCACATACTCTTTTAATTGTCTTACCAGTAGACGGTCCTATCAAAGTAGAGAATATGTTGACCTGCAATGAGGTGTGTGCCACTTTACATCTTCGAACTTGAATTCTTGAGCATGTTAGAAACAATGCCTTAGTAAATTAATATAAAACTAAAAAAGAATTCTTCTTACTGTAGAAATACAGAATTATTTTTTAAATTAAAATGTTTTGGTTAAAATATTTTATATGAAGATAAATTGGTTCTTAGGTATTTGAGATACTTAAGCTGTAGTATTTCATAGATAATTTTTATTTATTTAACTGCTTCACAATTAGATGAGATTTTTTTTGTATGAAGATACTTGGACATATGCAGCCTTTTTTTTTTTCCTATTTTTTTCCAAACTGTTTTTTTAAAGGACAAGGCAAAAAATACTTTCCAAAAAATATATTTGAGAATTTGAAAGTTTTCTTGATTCCAAATGAGGCTAAAAATGTATTTAGTTAGTTAATTAGTGCAAGTAAATAAAATTGTTAAGGACAGTTGAAAGAGTATTTAGGTAATTTCAGATTCAGTCTGTGACCTCCCTTCAATATTCAGGGTTTTCTTCTGGCCCTTTAAAATACCATTGCATTTCAAAAATGGAAATCTAAAAATAATTACCACTATATTAAAAATATCAAAAATATAGTAGTAACATAACAGAAGTTTTTTATAATTTTGAATAAAGATTTTGGGTTTGGTTTCTCAGTTTTCTTTTAAAAATGTTGCTGTTTCATTGAAATAGTCTCAGTCTGAAGAATGCAATATTCAGGGAAATGTTTTGGCTCTGCATGAAGAGGAACAGTAATAAGATAATCAGTGATACTAAGATAATTCATTGATATTTTTATTTAACAGACTTACACTAAAGAATGTGCTGAGTTATTGAACCACAAAAGCATGCACATTGAAGATGCTGTTCAAGAACTAATATCTGTATTTGAAAAGAATTATGAAATTAAATATTCTAAGAAAACCTCAGAAAAACATGTATTGCCAGGTTTATGATGTTGAATATTAAAATATTTAAATAAAAATTTCTGTCCCTGTAGATTTAACTATAATGTATCAAAATAGAATTGTTTTAGCTAATTTTCTTCAGACTTCTCCCTCCCACTACAGTTTCATCTGTGTCACAGTTCTGCCTTCATTTACCACTGTTAAACTAAACCACTAGCCTATGAAATATGGAAGTAATTCAGTATTGGTGGAGTTTCTAGAATTAAACTCTGTCCTTCTGTTTAGATTACCAAGGTATTTGCTCTAGAGGAAGAATGTTATAGTTCCATTTCTCTTAGTCACTCATTATAACTTTTTTTTTCCCCCTCTATAAGTAAAATACAGTGTTCCTCTCTTCTCAGCTATGTCACATATTTGGTACTGTCCTCTCTTTGTGACTTTTCTGCCACAGTAGAATTGTATCTCAAATACCAGTGCTAGTAAAGGCTGGTCAGTTTAAATTAGTACAGTCAATTGACATTCAACTGCTAATGTACGAGGCTCACAGCTGATCAATATGGCTGGTTCCCACTGCTCTGGGTGTGTTACAAAGATTTTTAGGAGGCCCTGTACCATTATAGGAGAAATAGTTTATAGCTGGAAGAAAATGTTTTAAGGAAAAATGTATTTTGAGGCTTAGTCAGTAATGGAGCTCCTTTTCTTACACAAGATTTTTTCCTTCTGGGTTCAGTTTCCTCCAGGTATAGAGGCATGGTCAGGGTCAATATTCCAGGTAGCTCAATACGATGCAACCAGAAAAACCTGATGAAAAGATACTTCTCTGTATTTTGTTAAATTGTTTATATTGATTTTTTTTTTTGCCATTTCCAGTTGAAATATCCATGTCTGCCTACCTATCCTTAATAATATATTTGTAGTGCATGGTGTTTGTTAGGCTGTGGCTTATAGGGTGGGCTCTTAACCAGATTCCTGGTGTGAAAAAAATGGTGTGAAATAAAACCAGTTAGCTGATCCAGGTACTACTAAAATAAAAAGCAATATTATTTTGCCTGTAAAGAGGGGGGACAGCATGCTTCAAAGCAGAACACAATGTTCATTTAACAAAAAATACATATTCTTTTTAAACTTACAGTAAGAGAAAAACATATAGTGTTTGGAAATAATGAAGAGGAGAGAGAAAAGAATACTTCTGCAGCTCTTCGTGGTGATAATAGCAAGGGAAATGATAAAGAAGATGAGTTTAAAAAGGTATTTTGTGATAAGGGAATTTTTTTCAGACTGATCAGATTAGTAAACAGTAGCTTGAGTTTTGGTAGCTGGTTATCTGCGTTACAGAAAGACATCACACAGACGATATCAAATGCCGTGTAAAAATGATGAAATAGCTTCCCTACAAAGTGAGTTTAAGATGGATTTTAGCTTTCAAAAGTATATTCCATGTTACTCCAGTTATCACCTTTATTAAACAAATTCTTGATATGTGAGTGGTAAGTGTAAAAGTTTGGAGAGAATGTTGTGCCTAAGCTGTGACACAGGCTTTCCTTCTTGGGTGGGCAGAAACATTCATCCTTTCTATTCTCCTTTTCCAACTTCACCAAGAAAGATCACCTTTGTACCTTTTCCTTGAAGAATACAATCTCTTCATGTTCAGCAGAGAAAGGAAGTGGAAGTAGAGGACAAAGACTCACAAACTTGCAAGCACAAATGCAATAATGTTACAAGGTTGCATTCTGTTGTTTTGTGCTAGCGATCATTACATGTTGCTGTAATTTTATGTTCTTCTTAATCCAGTACAGTCAGATTTTACTGTATTTGTCTCTTAGTTGAAAAGGGTACATATGCACCAATATTCTTGGATAATTCACGGTAGGTTTTTTTTTAATATGGAGAGCTTTTCTGAAGGAGTATGAGACTTCAGACAGATGCCAGTATTCTGTCTCTGAATAAGACAAATTGAATTTCCTCAGACGCTATGTTCTCTTTTTCATGCAGCTTTTACTTATTTGCTTACTTACAAGCTATTTTCCCCCTAACTTCTCCCCTTGTGTTTCTCATGTAGCTTACAGTGTAAATTCCTTCAGACAAGAACTAATACATTTGACTTAAAACCTTTTGAAATAATCTTCAGGTTCCTGTCTGAATACAATACTAAATAGTGTACATTTTATTTATTACAGAAATGTAAAGAGGTGGTTGCCTATTTCAGTCACCAGCTGCTAGACAGCCTCCAGAAAGCCACCCGACTGTCTTTGGATAGTCTTAAAAAAAGGATATTTGTTTCAAAGTAAGTTGTAAATGAAAGATTCCTTCAATAGTATTATCAGAACACAGTTATTTCTGTGTTAATAATACAAATATACGTTCACACATGTAACAATACATGCATATGTATCATTTGTCAAACAGTTCCAGACCTCTTGGCCCTTTTAGCTCAAGCAAAACCTGGAGAGCATGCACTTTTTGTTGCAGTGGTGCTTTGGGCCCACACTTTGCTTTTATGCTTTAATTCTTTATGTTGTTAGTTATAGTCTATGCATTTAGAAATTGTACTTTGCACTCTGCTTTTAGTTTTTGGTTTTAGTTTTGAGTGGATTTAGGTCATGTATTTATCATTTTGCACTAGCTTGTCATCTTTGAAATTTTTTTTTCCTGTTCTGTTGAATATTTATCTAAAATGTAATGAAGCAACTTTTACTGTTGACAGGTTTTTGCACAAAATGGTCAGTAAAACCTTTTTATGCCCTACTCAAAGCACTGGCAGAGTTCCATCATTCTTAAATTGAGAGATTAAAATCCAGAATCAGAAAATATTCTGGATAAAAAATTCTGAAAGTAATGACTAGATCCAAGGTAACCTTTGTCTGAATGATGGAGCTCAGGCGATTATCTTTACCCTTTAAACAAGAAGCTTCTGTAAGTTTTATCAAGTAGATAATAACTTAATGTGAAAATTCTCCATGAGGGTTTGCCCAGAAAAAATAACTCAAAATTATATTTCTAAGATAATTTGAGGGGGTTTCATGCTGAAGTATTTATGATGTTTCAAAATTATTTTCAGCAAAACTACATTTGGGAGAACAAAGTTTTCTGTTCGTCCAAGCAAATCTGAAGAGGTAGCTTCTTTTCTAAAAGCGGAAGTACACCTTGCTATTCCCAATGTGGTAAGTTATGTGTCATATAGGTAAAGTAAAATACATTGTCTTATAGTTATCTCTGCATTTGCCCAAGCGCAGGATGTGGGCACACTTCTGTTGAACCAGCATCCATTCCAACGGAGAACAGTTGCTCAGGCCTTTCAGTGCGCTGAGAGCACTGATGAAATGTGCTCACAGTCCCAGTGTTCCTGGTTTCTCTCTTAGTGGTACTTGCAGAACCTGGCCTTTTATTGTTCTTGTGTGTTTCAGCAATTATATTGCAATCTGTTCATCAGTGTTCTTTGGAGAATGCTTACAGTTCTCCTTCACGTGTAGCAGTTGCATTGCTGGAATAGATTTTTCATGTTTGGTTTTTATTTTAACTGTTTTGTTCCTTCTGTAATTTAAATCCTTTGTTGAAGAAAAATAATGACATTATCTTTGCTCAGTTCAGCTTTAGTCATCTCAATAGGAAGTAAGATGACCAGAAGGAGGAACACTGAACAGAAATGAGAAGATTCAAAACCAAGAAAAGAGCTATAGATTTCTGTGTGCAGAGAACAAAAAGGCAGCTTGATTGCAAAGAACTAATAAATGCATTTGTTTTCCTTTTGTAGAGTAAGATAACTCTGTGTCAGCAATATGTATGGTATTTTATTTTATATATGAGAAGGTAACTTAATATTATCCAATTGTCCTATAAAGATTAAAAGTTTTATACTAATGAAATTATAATGAAAGAAAGGTTCTGTTCTAGGGTGATATTCCTTTGACATTGAACCTGTGTTCATATTGGCATTCTGTTGTATATTCACACTGTGTATGTACACGTGATATATAAGGTCTGTCAAAGTGTAGAATTTTTACCTTGATACTTATATAAGCATAAAACCCCAAGCTCCACCCACTGCAAAGGGAAGTGCATCTATCTTTCTTTCAAGTCCTCTGAAATGCTTGGCTGATCCAGGGCAGTAATCAAGTAATGCTGGGTAAAATACCACTTTGCTAATGCTAATAGGATTTTGCAAGATCCTTGCTTTTATGCATACAACTGCTCAATCTGTGAAATTGATTTCTAAAACATCAGAGTCACTTTTAAGCAGTTTATATCCCAGTTCTGAGCACTCCTGTGGATGATTTCATCATTTTAAAATAATGGCTTACACATGAAAGCTATAAGATGATGTTCCAAGGACTGTATTTGAGGATTGAGCGTATCCCAAGAGTGATCTTTCTTCTGAAGTTTAACAAGAAATGCTGTTTTTCTATTCTTTCCTGGATCACTCTCAGGTAGGTTCTTCCTCCTGCTCAGTATTTTGGAGAAACTGATACGTACCTTTACTCCACCTT
Source organism: Aptenodytes forsteri (assembly GCF_000699145.1). Taxonomy (NCBI): domain Eukaryota; kingdom Metazoa; phylum Chordata; class Aves; order Sphenisciformes; family Spheniscidae; genus Aptenodytes; species Aptenodytes forsteri. The sequence goes on along the minus strand of NW_008795857.1, from coordinate 2,709,338 downwards.
ATCCTACATAGAATTATTTTCAAACAAGGACAGGACAAAGTCACAATTAGCATTATTGCTGCCAATACAGTTCAAAAAGTTTTGGGTTCGGGACTTTACAGCTGTTTGTGTACTACTAAATAAAACAGGCTAGAGGCTGTTCTTTGACCTCAAAGTGAGCTGACCTGAAATGTTGTGTATCCACAGTAGTAAATGCTGTTCTTCCTGAATCCAGGAGTTTGCATTCAAACTGTGTGTTAGGAACAGCCCTTGTCATGTTTTATGTGCCAAACTGTGCCTGAATTTTTTCTGGGAGAGTGCTTTTTTGCATCATCCCAAACTATGCTAAGGGAGCATACTAGCATTTATACAGTGTGGGTGATGGCAGACCAGAGCCTGTGTTTTGACTCTATCCTGTTTGCTAGTTGTCCTGGATTCAGATCAAGAATCCTAGTTTTCCTTCCAGTTCTTTTTATCACGTACTCTGGTAGTTGAATATGAGTTCTCTTCCTCTTCTGACTTGGGTATTAGATTACTCTCAGAATTATGATACAAAATCCTTGCCAAATATACAAGTTGAGATCTCCAGGGCTACTGCATGGAGTTCCATTAATTTACTAAACACTGTGCTCTTGCAAAAGCTTTTGAGGTAATACTACCTTTGGGATTAGAAAAACATTCAGTATTTATTCAACTAGGACCTTTGACACTTTGATCCAGGTGATTTTGTTTGCCTGGAATTACCCACGGTGTGAATATATGTATAGATAAGCACTTAGAAGGAGAGCTTATATAGCTGTAAATCTTCTTTAAAATGGGCTGTCCATACATATTTTTATGACCATCCCTCTTAAAATTCTCTCTCACAGAATTTAGGATCCAATGGTTAAGAGCAACGGAGAGGAGGATCTTGGCCTGCAATTTTTAATGCTTTATGATTCTAGAATGCAGGAAACAAGGCTTGTAATACAGTCCCATAGACTATAAAAAATCATTATAAAAATGGTGTTTAAAATGTTGTAGGAATTGTAAAAATAATTGTAAAAAAACCAGTAAATCTATCTACTTTTACACTTGCTTGTCATTTTGCCCACAGTATGATTGTACAAATAGATAGTAGGTCAGTACAGTATGTTTCGTTTCTTTAGAGGCAATTCTGAGCCAGACAAACTCTTAGAGTTACACTTTCCAGCTTCTCTTCTGGGGCAAGTTCTGCAATTCACTGAGTGGAGTAAGACTGAGGTGTTAGAAAATGACAATCAGTTGCATTTATTTCAACAATATTTCAACTGTTTTAAATAGGTAATGGTTCCTAGTTTAGACGATATACAGCAAGCCATCAATCGCATGATTCAGTTAATATTGGAAGTAAGTCGTGGAATTGCTCAGTGGGGACAGAGACATTTGCAAAAATCTAGTTTAAGAGCAGAATCAGGCACACAGCAAGTATCTTCAGCAGGCTTTGGATCACCAGGAAAAATAGCCAAAAAAGGGGAAAGTAAGTAGTGGTTGGGTTTTTTTTTTACTTATTTCAACTTTTTACTTTAATAAAAATGTTATCTATAAATATTTGTGAATAAGCTCACTTTTATTCAAAGAGGCCGACTGTGGCTTATCTTGAATTAATTTGTTGGGTTTATTTTGATTTAATTAGCTGTATTGTTCAGAAATAGCTTTTCAGGCTTACGTAGGTGTTAGAACTCTGAGAAACAATAAGCAAAAAAAATCTTAGAAAAATTGCTAGATTCTGAATCTCCTATTTAATTTGAGGCAAAGTAAGCTTGTTAATTTATCTTTTTACCTAATTACTATGGAATATAGCCATAATGATAGAGTTGAAACCATAAACAGTGATTGTAGACTAGCTCTCATTGGAATATTGAGATAGTACAAGAACTAGTTTAATAATTAGATTTCAGTAAAATTGGCTGTATTCCTAGAATGGATTATAAAACACTTCAAGTGTTTGTTCGTGTGAATATTCATACTGTAGATAGGTCTGCATCCATTTTAGTCAGATACTTTTTTCCATAATATTTTTTGTAAACATCTCTCCATATGCTTTGCAAGCATCCACAAAAGCCTAAATATATTTTTACCATCTGGTTCTCTTAGCTGCTTGGCTGAGCCAGTGATCTGCAATACAGTTGTATCTTTGTTGTGATTCCTTTGGAAATTCTTTAACATCTTGGAAAGTTTTTCTCTTTGGTAGTCCAGAGCTGGGACTTATTCTACTAATGTGCTTTGTATGATTTTAACCTCTTTAATGGGCTTCAAGCAGGGTGGCAGGAGACTACCCTCATCAGGCAGTCATAGCCTTTTCCTCTGCTGTGCCAAAATACAACATCAGCAAGTAACCATTTTCATCACCTTTAAACTACTCATCAGCAACACCTGGGGGCATATGTTAATGTTTGGCCAATGAGATCTATGGACTACACCGGCAAGGATGGATCAATCTGAGACTTTGTTTCCAGTGACCAGATCCCTGAAAAGGTCTACAGCCTAAAAGAGAACTTGGAGTTGCATTAAATCCCTGCCATGAAACAATGTGTGCGGTGGGAAGAGTGGATTTTTCTTCTCCATTCTCTTAAATCTGCTTCAAAATGCTCAGGCATTGTTATGACAGAAGGGGCGCATTAGATCTCAGGGGTCTCAGTGTCTATATTGACTCTGATTGTCTCAGCAATTCATCAAAGATGAAGGAGGGACATGATAAATTGCATTTTATTTTCCTTCCATTTGAGCTTACTTGTAGTTCTTAAAGGAGACAGGGCTCCTGTTTCAACATCAACAGTGTAACTGGGGCAGCAGCTACCAGTGTCTAAATTGCCTTTGAAAGCATATTTGGAGGCAAGAGATTTAGGAAAATCTCTA
>NW_008795857.1:2688459-2706437 GCF_000699145.1 Aptenodytes forsteri | reverse complement strand
TTTTTTCTTTTTTCTTTTTTCTTTTTTTTTCTTTTTTCTTTTTTCTTTTTTTTTCTTTTTTCTTTTTTCTTTTTTCTTTTTTTCTGTTGTCTTTTTTCTTTTCCTTTTTTCTTTTTTCTTTTTGTTCTTCTTCATTCAGTTCTAAACTCTTTCAGAAAAGACTCAAAAGACTTTGATATTAGCAGTTGGTAAGACATGTGCAGCTCCAAAACATGACAAACTTTATTTGTGTGCTCATTAATATCTGACTTGGCAAAGTTTAGCATCTTTTTTGAAACCACTAAATAGAATAACAAGAAGTTATTTATTTGAAGTATGTTTGAGTTCAAGAAACTTACACTGTTTTAAGGGATTTATACAATTAAAAAACTTTAATTATATGAATTTTAAAAAAAAATAAAATGACACAGAATGTTTATGAGGCCTTGTCGTGTTCTAGTTACATTTAAATTACAGTTGAAAAATCAAAATTTGTGAATTAAGAAGACTATTTTCTTTCCATTTGGAAACATTCACTCTAGATTGAATTTGCTCTAGCTGTATAGAGCCTGGCCTGAACTAGCACTTGGTACTTTCATATTAAGCAGTCAGAAAGACATTTGAAGAAGGATATTCAGACTTACTGAACAGCATCATTGCTTAACTTGGCATGCATAGGTTTAAAAGAGAACTCTAACCAGACTTTTAATGGTTCATTCATTTATATATAATTTCATTTCACAGAAGCAGTTGAAGATGTTGCGCTTGTCAGAAAGCTAAGAAATTTTTACTCAGGTGTTGCAGAACATGAAGATATTTCTAAATTAGTTGTGCTCCTCTCTTCTTCTGTGAATTCTATAAGAGAAGTAGCTAGTGAAGTTCTGCAGGACTTTCAGAAATATAAGGTGCTGTGGACAGAAGATAGAGATGCCAAAATTCAGGTGAGTTTAATGATGATCACCTACAGGACTGTTATTCATTAATTTTATCTTTTGAAATCAGAAAACATTGAGAAAAAAAAATCAAGGAAAAAGATGTAGAAAACACATTAACAGCTGAAATTCTTATTTTGTCTTTCAGTAGTAATAGTAGTATATTTCCTAAGCAGAAGTAATAGCATGCTACCTAACTTTTGTGTTGGGGTTTGGCTTTTCCTGCTTCTGTGCCATTCTAGATACTGATAAACTGGTCCTCATTTGTTAATTGCTTTAATTTTTGTTTGTGGAACTCTGGATTTTAGGCCACAAGAAACTACCCCAGTCTGACATGTATACCATAACCCATAGAAATTCCCACAGCATCAGTGCTGATAATTGTGCACTTTTCTCTATGGAAAGCATTTATTTTGAGTTCAATACAGATTTTTATTCACCACCCTTCCTGTAGTTATTGTAGGAAGTGACTTCTTCATTCTCTATTCCAAGAAGACTCCTTTATTCAATTCTTGGTTGTTTGAACTCTAAGTTGAATCCTCAAGCGTGGTAGAAAAATTTAGCATCTACTACAGCAATAAAAAGTTAGTTTCCAGGAATTGGAGGTCTCTGGGACTTCTGCTTCAGAATATTTCACACTGTCCTTCTACAATAGAGTTTTAATGTAGAGTTTGAATTTAGGGGTTCAGTAGAAGAAAGTTGGCTTCTATATCTACTTTATTTAACCTTGGCTTAATTGACTTTTCTATTCTTATCTTTCCTATTTAGTAGACTACATTATATATACATAGATCTGTGAATATTGCATCACCTTGTTTTACTACAGGAGCACTTGTATCTTTTGGGTGTCACAATGCAAGTTGTGCAGTTTGTGGGCTAAAAAACCCACTTTATATGCAGAGCTGAGAATTTGCTGTTAGTCTAATTAAAATTTTAAGTCTAATCAAATAAGTATTATTAATTTGATCTAGTTACTACTGAAGAAAAGAATACTGCTACAGAGAAAGCCTCAATAATAACGTAGTTAAGTTTTGTACACACATGCCCTAGTTTCTACATTCTTTCTTTAGCACTGTGCTAACCCTTCCACTGCCTGCCTGGGTACTCGCAGACAAAAGAGTAGAATTGGGAAACAGCTTTCAGCAGTTATTACTTGCCCATGCAATGTAGGCAAATTGAATACAGCTCTTGTGTAACATTTCTGAAATGCAACTTTTCAGAATCACAAAACTTTTCTACAATTGAGTTCTGCGCATGGAACTGCTTAGAAAATGTGTTGTATTGTGATTGTTTCACACATAATTGGGCTAATGGTGTAGTCTTTCTGTAAGTGCAGGCCTGTATTTTTTGATCTCTGTTTCGTCACCTGTTTTCACAAAACCAGTAGGCACTTAATATGTCTTGGATATCTATTTCTCTGTTAAATTTGATTGGAATTTCCCAACAAGCTTAAGAGCTACTGACAGAGAATACATGAACACCTCATCACATGCATTTTACTATGTTAGCAAGGCTACAGAAGCCTAAAAACAAGTATAATATTGGTATACATTTTCAGTAATTCCTGAATAACTGTTGCAACTTGTTTTACCAAAAATATGAAAAAGGACATTTGTTGATTGATATTTTAAACTACACACAGCAATTTTTGGCTAGCTGTCCATCTCTGACTGAAATTAAGGAAGAAATACTTCACTATGCTATGTTTGAGCAAGAGATGGAAGATTTAAAACCCATTATTCTTCTTGGTCCACTTGAATTGCATACAGGTATGACATTTTCTTATCTTTGTATGTACAGTAAGATAATGAATATAATGGTCATGTTATTTGGTTTATTCTCTGAAATAAATGCTTACAGTATGAATAGAAATTGCTGAAGACACCTCCCTGACTGACCACCCAGGGCTCACTCAGATCCTTCTGAGAAATCTGACTTGAAAAAACCTTCCATTCCCCTTGCCTTCTCCTCTTTGGAGTGGTGAAATTAAATTGTCATGGCTGTGAAGTTATCATGGAGGCTTGCTAAAGAGTTAATGAATGTGTATTGACAGTGATGTGATCATCCCTGGCACTCATCTCTGGCATCAGCTCAGCCAGTGATTATAAAGAGCATCGGAAGCATAAATCACCTTCTTTGGTATTGGTGCAAGACTAGCACATAGCTGCATTAGCTTCTTTTTCACTCTCAGTGTTTGTTTTGGCAGGAGATATGGCTGTGTAGCCATTCCCATGTTTAGCATCCAAAGCACTCAGAATATCATGTGTTTTCCCATCCACCTCTAGTGTCTTTAAAGATAGGGAAGCTGGCATCAAGACCTGCTGTTGGAATGTGTTCCCTCGCACAGCATGTGTTTCCTCAGTTCTATACGGCACGTGCCTCAGTACCTGGCCTTCTGTGGCCCTGGCAACTTGGTACTCATCGATCACGTTACCCTGAAGAACAGTCAGGTGTGGAAAAATGTATTCTCCCCAGACAACTGCTTGTTGAAGAATTAAGCTGTTTGTGCTATGACAAAGAAGCAAGGATTTCAATGGCACTTATCCCTCTCACCTCGCAGATTATTATGTAGCTGACGTCTTCTCTGGACCAGTGTCACTGTTTTGTTTTTTTTTTTTACTTTCTGTGACACGTTATCATGGTTGCTATCTAGGGACAAGTAATAAATTTATCCCTTTCCCATTATCTTGAACTCAATTTGGGCTTGGGAATTGATTTATTATCATTTACTTATTCTAGCTTCTGCACAGGGTACAGTACTTTTCTTGTATCACCCTTGACCTTCAGCAATCAGATTTTTAATGCTAATATCCACATTATTAAAGAAGAAACCATATCTGCTGTAAAACTTGTTTTGTGAGCAGAAGGGTTGTATGCTGTTAGTATTTTCGGTTTCTTTCACCAGAGTACAAGATGTTGCCTATTAAAATCCTAATTTATTCTGATAATAAGTTAGAGTGCCAATGACTGGCTTTTCTGTCTCTTCAGTGTTGGTTTGTGTTTATATATTAACTGCATATGATGTGATGTGACACCTTACAGTTTTAGTTGTGAAGTATTCCAAATGCCAATATTGAAATCCCAAGATACCATTTCCTCAACAGGTATAAACCATTTAAATATCACTGGTCTTCATGCATTTGGTTAATATATATCAAAAGTATTCTCTGAGAATCTACATTAATAAGTAAGCATTTTTCTTCTTTATTCATCTTTTTTATGTGTTCTGTTAGATAAGCTTACCACTGTGTTTTACAGATATCAGTATAAATAAAACAGAAATAAAATTTAAGTATAGTTGAAATTGTTTTGAAACTTTTAAAATGCAGTAATTGGATTGCCTGTCTGCTTTTCCTAATTGCTGTTAAAGAACCATATGTGATGATGTGGGGGTTTTTTACAGGAAAAAAATTAAGATGTAGATTGAATAATTTATTTTTTTTATTTTTTATTTTTTATTTAATTCAGGACCACTGAAAATAGCTTTAGCAATTGAAGCCAAAGCCTGGAAGATGCTCCTCTGTTGTTATTTAAATGAAGAATATAAAAAGAAAATGACAGACATGATGTCGTTCATAACTGAATATTTAAAGAAATTGTCTCGACCTCTGTGTGACTTAGATGACGTCAGATTTGCGATGGAAGCTTTATCTATTATACGTGATAATAAAATACAAATGGATATGACTCTGGGACCTATTGAGGTAAGATGCCTTTTAATTTTTTATCTTGATTAAAATGATATTATATAATAAGAGTCATAAGATAAACTGAGAACCCAAACAATGAATTTACTGTCCTGAAGGATCTAGGCTGAAGATGGGAAACAAAGTAATATTTTTATTGTTATTTTTATTATAAATTATGAATCAGTATTAGATACTTTGCTAGATACTGTATGAATGCAGAACAGAAAAAATCATTCTCTCTCAAATAAATTATAATATAAATACAATCTAGGAGACAACATGCAGAAATAAGCAGATGAGAGCACAAGAGAAAGGAGAAATACTGTCCCTTTTGCTGTGTGCTTTTCCATTAGCCTTAATCCTCTTCCTAACTTTTCTGTATCTATAAACAAACATCTTGATCATCTAACCCCTTTTAAATATAACCAGAATATATTCATGGAGCCACACATCATTGTATGCTGTCAGAGACTTGCAGCATTCTTTTAGCTTTCCTCATAAGAAAGAAGCTAAAAGAAGCTCATTAAGTTTTATATATACTTCATATTTATTATCACACTCTGAAACAGTCAGATTAATAGAACACATTTGGTTTACATTTTCATCCACCTTTTGGAGAAGAAATTGTATTGCTGTATAGCAACATTTTCTTTCTTGAAGGCTGTTCTGTTAACATGATACCGGAAAGGACTTTCAGTGGATTGTCGTCACTTTTGCTAGTTTTATTTTAAGAAAGTGGGTTTTGTCTTAGCAGTTTGTACAGTAGTTTGTAAGCCAGGAATAGTACAGAGACTATTTGAAGGCAAATATAACCAGTTCTGTGATCCAAAAGAGGTAGAGGTTAAACAAGTAAAGGAAGAACCTGAACAATAATTGCAACATTTAAAGTAATATTCAGATCTAGTAAATGTTATTTCTTAGTCTGGCTGTCTTCAGGCCGAAGATATGGACATGATAATCATACTCAGATGTTAAATAAAACAAGGAAGAGGAACTGAGTTCAGCGCTGTCTATTTGCTAGGTTTTAGGTGTGTAGGAAATGATGCAAAATTTGTAAATAAATAGAAGGGATACAAAATTATGAAGTATTAACATTGCTTGTTTATTTATACCTGCTTCTGGCACTTTGAGATTAATATTAGGATAAAAGTTCTTTCCCAAACCACTTACATTCTATATATGTTGCAAATATTTACTCCCTTTCTATATTAACATAATAAGTTCCATTAATATCAGTAGGGCGTCATGTTAACAAGTCACTCTTAGATCTTTTTTTCATGAGCTTTCCTTAAATAATGAAAGAATATAGAGCTGACAAAATCAAGAAGTGAATATAGAACAATGGCAACTGATCAGTAATTTCAATGTTTTGTCTTGTTTTCTTGGTGGATTTAATTAGAACTTTGTTGATGGGGTGATTAGGCATTATATTTCTTCCTAGAACATGATTGAAGGAAAGAGGGCTTGATGTAAGGAAAAGTAGGACAGGAAGGGGATCGAGCATAGTCAATGTGGATTTATCAAGGGAAAATCATGCCTGACCAACTTGATAGCATTCTACGATGAGATGACTAGTGAACAAGGGGAGACTAGTGGATATTGTTTATCATGACGGTAGCAAGGCTTTTGACACTGTCTCCCATAATATCCTCATTGACAAACTGATGAAGTGTGGACTAGATGAGTGGACAGCCAGTTGGATTGAAAACTGTCAGGCTCAAAGAATTGTGATTACTGGCACAAATCTAGTTAGAGGTCAGTAAGTAGTGGTGTACCCCAGCAGTCCATACTGGATCCAGTACTCTGTACCTGGCGGATCGGGCAGAGTGGACCCTCAGCAAGTTTCCAGATGACACAAAACTGGAAGGAGTGGCTGACACACCTGATGGTTGTGCTACCTTTCAGAGGGACCTGGATGGAGAAATGGGCTGACAGGAACCTCATGAAGTTCAACAAAGGGAGATGTCAAGTCCTGCTCTAGGAGATGAATAACCCTAGGCACCAGTGCAGGCTGGGTAGAAAGTAGCTTTGCAGGAAAAGAACTGAGTTTCTTGGTGTACATCAAGTTGAACATAAGCCAGCAAAGTGCCCTTGCAGCAAAGAAGGTTAAGGGTATCCTGGGCTGTATTAGGAGTTGTGTTGCCAGCAGGTTGAGGGAAGTGATCCCCTCTACTCTGCAGTATGAGACTTACCTAGAGTGCTGTGTCCAATTCTGGGCTTCCCAATACAAGAGAGACATGGACATACTGGAGTGACTTCAGCAAAAGCTGCTTAAGCAATTGGAGAATCTGACATATGAGGAGAGGCTGAGAGAGCTGAGAATATTTACTCTGGAGACGCAAGGCGCAGGGGGTAGTTTATCAATGTGTATAAGTACCTGATGGGTGCTAGGAAGGAAGAGGGAACCAGACTCTTCTCAGTGGCAGCCAGTAACAGGACAAGAGGCAACGGGCACGACTTGAAATACAGTAAATTCCATTTAAACCTGAGAAAAATTTACTGTGAGGGTGCTCAAACACTGGAACAGATTGCCCAGAGAGGTTGTGGACTCTCCATCCTTGAAGATATTCAAAACCTGACTGGACATGGTCCTAGGCAACCTGATTTAGGTGACCCTGCTCTGAGCAGGGAGGGTTGGACTAGGCAATCTCCAGAGGCCCCTTTCAACCTCAGTGGTTCAGTCTACACTTCTCTCAGAAGCTGAACGGGAGAGAATTATAAGTATAGATATCTGCGTGGAACAAACAACTGTGTTTATCAACCATCGCAAACTGCACAGAATACACGTCTGTCGTGGTTTAACCTCAGCCGGCAACTGAGAAAAGTGAGAAAACTCGTGGGTTGAGATAAAAACAGTTTAATAATTGAAAATAATAACAACAACAACAACAACAGAAGAATATACAAAGCAAGTGATGCATGATGCAGTTGCTCACCACCTGCCCTGAGCAGCGGCCCTCCTGGCCAGCTTTCCCCCAGTTTATGTACTGAGCATGACGTCACATGGTATGGAATATCCCTCTGGCCAGTTTGGGTCAGCTGCCCTGACTGTGCCCCCTCCCAGCTTCTTGTGCACCTCCAGCCGCCTCAGTCAGTAGAGCATGGGAAGCTGAAAAGTCCTTGACTAGTGTAAGCACTACCCAGCAACAACTAAAACATCAGTGTGTTATCAGCATTATTCTCATACTAAATCCAAACCACAGGACTGTACCAGCTACTAGCAGGAAAATTAACTCTGTCCCAGCCAAAACTAAGACAAAGTTGTAGGTCAAAGGAGCAGCTAACATAATGCACACTGCTGTTTGTCTTAATTAGCAAATCTTTTGCCTACCTGTTGGGAAACGATAAAATATGAAAATGATCTTATTTTCAAATAATGCCATGTGCGTAGGAGGAGGATAATAAAGCAGAAGATATGCAAACAAATTGCATATGAGAACAAAGCCTAAGAAAGGTTCATTCTGTAACATACATATACAGGCATTTGATAGTTTGGCAAACATATAAATATTTTATAGATGATATGGCAAAACATTTAAAAATGTGTAGTTTAGTGTGCATAATTATTCAGAGTTAGGAAAAATTCATCAAAATCTACATTCAGGTGGAATGTAGACCAGTGGAATAAAAATACCATTGAGATGATAAAATTTTAGATGCTTTTAATATTAAATTTATTGTGTTTATATATTTTTTCTAGTATTTAATCCAAGACATCTTTAAAGAAATATGTTTTTGTTGTTCCCCCTAGTTCTTCATTCATCATCCTTATTTTAAAAAAACATAAATATACATAAATATTTTTATTTCTAAATTACATGAACAGATTTTCTTTGAAATTTTTCTTACAAATTGGATTTACGTTCCTGCAAATGAACTTAAAATGCATCATTCCTAAGGTTTCATTTTTTCATCTAGGAAGCCTATGCCATTTTAAATACATTTGAAATTGAGGTGACAAAAGAGGAATCAGAAGGAGTTGATACACTCAGATATTCTTTTAATAAATTACAGACCAAAGCTGTAAGTGTATAAAACCATGTTATTTTCCATTTGTCTTCATGTGCTTTTTTCAGAGTATAAATGAAAGTGTGGGACCAATTGTCACTCCACTCTGTCTTCTCACTCTTGGCCTCAGTTGTACACTAGTGTCTGTACCTTTGATTAGTATGTTCATTTTCTAATTTTATTTTTATAGAGCTCTTTAATCTTTAAGTATTATTGTAGCTTTTAGATATATGCTTAAAACCTGCAAGAAAATGAGAAATTTATTATGTCTCTCTGCTCTTTCTGCTTTCCTTCATTTCCAGTTTTTGTGTCATTCTTGTCTGATCGGGAAGATTACTACCCTTAGATTACCTGTTTTTAAGAGGCGCGTGCTCTGCCCATGCCCTTACCCCTAAGTGGTGATTGCACGTTTACCTTTATTGCTTAGGACAGCCTTTATATCCCTCAAAAGCTCAATGTTTATTGAATATTTTCTGTAGTGTAGAAGGTTAGATGGAAATATGTAGATATTTTGTTGGAACAATTAAGTTAGATCGTGTCCCACAGATTAATCACTCGGGGAAGGACTCGAGCTCGAGTGTATTTCACATTCACATTTCATGCAGCTCTCGGTTCTTTCTCTCAAGCTTTTGAACAAAGAATATGAAAGTGGTTAAAGAGAAGGCTGAGCCATCCATGAGGAGGAGGAGCCTAACACTTTGGGTTTTGAGAGGTTTTTTGGAAGGAAGGAAGGGAGGGAGGGAGGGAGGAAATAGGATCTTTTTTTCCCCTCCTTCTCTGTGTCCTTTTGTTCCCCCACCCCCTTATAATGGAACATGTTCACTTAAAGATGGAGGGGAGATTTTGTTACGGGTTTTGGTTGTTTTTTGTTTTCTTGCCACTTTTCATCTCAAAAACGGAACATATAGCACCATAAAAAGAAAAAAAAATATATTTAGCTTCAAATAATTATTTTTTGTTCAGAATTTTAATACTTTTTATTTATAATTTTGGTTTAAATATAACTCAAATTTCTGTTCCTGATTTTTAAAGAAATAACTTTGATTTTCATCTTTTGTATGTCAGACCAGAGTTCAAGATGAGTTGGTTCAAGTTCAGCCCAAATTTAAGAGTAATTTGCTAGAATCAGTCGCAGTTTTTCGGGAGGATGTGTCAAACTTTGAAATGTCATATGAAACGGTAAATGAATTTAGTAGTTACCTGTAAGACTTAGTTTTTCAATATTTTTGGTTTGGAGCAGTTGGGTGCCAGAATTTTATTCTGTTGAGCTACTGAGTGTTTGATGCCATGGTTGCTAAGCAGTCATCATTGTAGGTCAAACTTTTCAGTATGAAGAAATAGCAGTGCACACAACACTGTAAGAAAAAGAATCCCTGGTGGTACAACTTGCCATGAAATCTTAATTTAGAAAATAATTTAGAAATTGTAGTACATGTTGTGGCATCTTTGCTCACACAACAACATTAAAAAAGACAGTCTCAGGCCACTCATTAGGTATTTTGTTTTCAGCAAAAGAACAAAATATGAAAAATGAAAGTCTAGTCCTATTCAGTTTAATTAAGCTAAAGAATTTTCAATTTCATAAAAGTTATTTTTTCTTAGATTTACCATTGTAAGTATTGCATTACCAAGATACAAACCTTGATTGAATTTTGACTGCCAAAAAAATATGCATTTGTGATGACCTGTAAATATACAGTGGTCTTCAGTCACTTTGAGAATTAATATTCAATTTTTCTTAACTGCTTGTTTGAAAGGAAGGACCTATGGTTCCAGATATTCCACCTCAGGAAGCCAGTAATAGGCTACAGATATTTCAGGTAAGAAAATAAACTGTTGAATTTCCAAATAATAAGAATGAAATCTGCTATTGCTTATCGAAACAAGTTTAGAAAAAGACACATTTACAATCTTTGGTAAATGTGTCTTGCTGGATATTCTGTGTAGTATTATGTTAACTATACTTTAGTTTCTATCAGGCAATGTTTTCCTTAATGTGGAAGGATTGATTGATTGATGTGTAACCTTACTTCACTCTTCGTGTTTTGTGAGCAGAAATTATTGACTTGAAGTAGTAAAAGCAGTAGAAGAGGGAAGAGTCAAGTACGACAACTCAATAATGACTGAAAAGAAGCCAGGTTACATATCAGTCACATGAGCCAATCTTTTAATCTTTTAAAGATCACATTTTCCATTAGATAATTGTCTTTCAGCTTGATATTTGTTTGTTATGAACCTTAGTTCATGGGTCCATAACCAGTTTTTAGTCTATTTTAAATCTTTCTTCCTTTCTCTGCAAATTACAGTAACTTGAAGATTTTTTGCAACAGGACTTTTGTCAGTCCCTTACATATTGTATAGACTCTGTAAAAAGTAAATTCAAAGTTTGTGAAAAGCACTAAGCAACTAACAGAAGGTGCTTAAACTTCCTAATGCATCTAATATGTACTGAAAATGGAGTGATTTTGGTTGAATATGCTGTATTTATTATTTTGCCAAGAGAATGTTTTGTATTTATGAATAGTAACTGCCAAAATCATTCTTCTTTCCATTTTTCTATGGTGATCATATCCTTTGGACAGCAGTTATACTTTGAAAGAAATTGTATTTTTTGGCACTTTTCAGTGTTTTTTTTTCAGGCTGTATATTTTACCATCTGATACAATTTTTTTTTTTTTTTCCCTTGATGATGTGGAATTCATTTCACATCCCATTTTTATAAAATGCTTCTTCAAATTATTGCTTCTTATATAAACTTTCACTATTTGAATTCAATATATGGATTTGAGTATTACATTACGTGAGAACTGTTCAAAATTTTAGATCAAAAATATTTTCAGACATTTAAATATGCTTCTAATAGAATTATTTTAAGACAAGTTTAGAACTGTTTAATGATTTATTATTAGACAATTTTAAATTAAAACTTATATTATAAACATCTATTCATTTTGTCTGTATGAATCCTAATTTTATCAGGCTAACTTTGATGAGCTGTGGAGAAAGTTTATCACATACTCCTCTGGTGAGCAGTTGTTTGGATTGCCTGTCACAGACTATGAAGTTTTGCATAAAGTCAGGTAACTGTGGAAGTACAGCTGTCTTAGGTGTTTATTAAGTATGTTAGAAAGGCTTAGGGTACACCAAAGAGGGAAATATTAGAATATGGAAGGTTTCCATTGCCTTAAATTAAATTAAAAAAAAAAAATCAATGAAAATTTTACAGGTCTAATGAACTTGCCAATAGAAAATAATTGTATTTATTTATTATGGTAACTGAACCATACCAGATTATTTTACTACATGTAAATACTATATGAAGGAGCAGAATACCATGTCCTGGGGAAAAAAAAAAAACAACTTATAGATAAGTACGTGAGTAAATATAGTATTATGTATTAAGATATGGTACAAAAAGCGAACAAGGAAAAGGCAAGGAAAGGTCAGTGTATCATCATATATAAAAAATATAACCAGAACTTTTATGAAAGTCTAAATTTTTGAGCACCTGTACAAATGCGAATCAGATTCTGAAGTTTCTGCACAGCCATTTCAATGGTTTGATGACGATTCACACCAGATGAGGATCTGACCCTTTCTGGCTGTTTTTAGATCAGCGTTTTAGTTCAGATTCAGAGAGTGCTTCCGAAGTAAATTGACTAATTGTCCCCACTTGTCATGCTCTGCTTTGCACTGCAGAGCCAGCTCAGAGTACATAAGCTAGGTTCCTTTTGGATGAATGGAATTTTTATAGAACTAGACTAAATCAAAACTTCACCCAAATGTTTAGTGTGGATATTAGGTCCTTAGCACCAACTGTCTGCTCTTTTTTTGTGGATTTTATTCATGAAGTGTTCTTTTCTACATTAAGAAACATAATCTAATTGATCTACCTCAATTTTTTGTAGTAATATTACATATACCATGTATTTAACTATTGTGAGATATCCAAATAGCTGATTGAAGTTATCGGTATGATTTTTTTTTTCCCAGGAAGGAGTTAGGCTTGCTTCAGAAATTGTATGGATTATATGATACTGTCATAAACAATATCAATGGTTATTATGAGATACTTTGGACGGATGTAGATGTTGAAAAAATTAATGCTGAACTTCTGGATTTTCAAAACAGGTATGTTCATAATAGGAATTATAACTGATGTTAAATGCATTAAGATTTAGGTGACTTCAGTAAAGCTATTTGATATATTTAAATACAAAACTTCCATGAATAAGGTTTATCATAAAGTAGTAAGATTCTTCAAGAGTGGAATAACACTATACTTTTAGTTAACCAGCCTTTTTACCTGTAGTTTTGATAATGGAAGGTCATACGATCAGTTGAAGAGTTGATCTCCTTAGCTAAACCAACCAAGAGGTTAGGAGAGCTGAAAGTTTATTTGTAAAAGGTAAGTTCTTCAATTAGGAGGATTAGCCCATTGATTTTTAAGTCCCGAATACAAGAGTAACATTTCTGGTCTTTTAGAATATTTTATCCTCTTTTTAAAACATTTCTGCCATTTCAAATACATTAACAATGCTGAGTGTCTTAAATGGAATGGGTTTGTAAAAAAGTTACAAATACAAAAATACAAATATTAAGCTTCCAAATAACGTTGAAAGTTTAAAATGGTTTTGACACTGTTGAGAGGATTAGATGTAATTAGTTTGTTTCAGAAGTATTTTCTAACCTTTTAATTTAACTTTATTTTTAATATTTTCAAAAGTACATATATTATTTTGGGAAGAAGTATTATATAGAAGACTAGGACAAGGATTATATTACAACAGAATAACTGCATCATTGAGTGCAGCACCCAACTATCCTGCTACCTAATAGAGTCCTGTTATAAGCTTGGCAAGCTCCATCCTAAAACAACTCCAGCTTTCTTGGCACTTTCTTTGCACCCCCAGTCCTCTTATTAGAACAATATTCCAGAATCTTTCATTATTAATTTCCAGAATAAAGGCATGACTAATTGATGTATGTTTGTACTTGTGCCAGTATTTGGTATTTTAGAGTATATCTATACTGCAGTTATAGAGCAGTGCAGGACCTGTAGGGGGGAGAGGATCTGTACTACAGAATGTGCAATTTTTTACTTGAATTTTTTTTTTTGTTATTGGCTAGTCCAGGGTGTCGTGGTAGTCTAGTAAATATATGTTTTCCTGAAGGTTAACTGATATATCAAATATGTCACTATAAGGCATAAAATTGGTAAGTGAAGAATTTCCATAGTTTTGAAATTGCACTTTTGACAGTCAGAGTTGAAGGCTGGGTCTTAGATTTGCATTATTTTTTAATTTCTAAGTGGGAAACATTAACCAGAGACTAATAACCTTTCAAGGAAATATGTGCGAAAGAGTATTTTTCTTTCCCAAATTTGAGGTTACATATGCTGTTAGAATTTCAGGGATAAAGAGTCTCTCAAAGCAAGATGTTGACAGACACCTAATTGCCAGTATCTTGTCTTTGTGTAAAACAGCATGTCCTGGTTCACAAGACTCAGTAAGGATAACAGGGCTCCCAGCTCTGGAACATGCAGCATTTCATTCAAAATCTGCCTCTCTGCTGTATCTGATTCCTGTGTCCCAAATCACTGAACCTGACATTAACTCTTTACTAATGAATGAAAAGAACGGCTGCAAACAGAGAAATTTATAAACTATTCAGATGTTTTGCCTGGCTTTCTAAGGAGAAAGGTGATCTGTGATGTCGCTGTCTGACCATGTCTGTGCTCCTCTTTTTCAGCATTCTTGAATACTCTTTTTTTTTTTTTTAGTCTATTGGCTAGTTTCAACTTTCAACAAGGCAGGTTTCTCACAAAATAACCTTAAGTGCCTGTGAGTTTTGTAAAAGTCAAAACTTCACAGTAGTCCAAAAACAGACACAAAATACTTTTCCCCCTCAGGGAAAGGCAGGCAGGTATTAAATATTCTGTTTGACAGCAACCAGGGAGCTAATCAACATGAATGTACTGGCAACCACACAGCACCAACATAGCTCTAAACCAGACACAGACTGCTGTTTTGTACCTGATTACAGAAAATATGAATTATATCAGTGGGAGGTCGGGAGATAAGTGACAAAGGATGCAAAACCAAGGGAAATATGATCCAGGCTTTATTACTTTTCCTGCTAAGGATGTACTTTATCATTTACATTAGGACACTCCTGTGGTGGGTGAACGGCTTAATTCTTAGTGTGTAGGCTCTGTAAAAGTATGGTCAAAGAGGTGAATATTCATTTAGCTGTTTTACTGGGGGTTTTCCACATTAGAGGTATATAATTTTCATTTTCTTAGTGAATAATTTCAGGAACACTAACCAGAAGTAGAGGAGAAGGTGGTCATATCTTTCTAATTTTCACATCTATCTCCGAAGTGGTATGTTAATATGTGCCATGTGTATTACTGGTACTGTAAACTGAAGTAAATATTATATTTGTATGAGGATTAAATATGTGAAATTTAACTATTTTTGCTTTGGTTTTTGTTTGCCAGTAAAGAGTTTGTGATGATAAGCACCAGATAAGCTATATTTTAATGAAAACTGCAATACTTCTGTTTATTTGCAGAGAAAATATCAGTGGTTAAAACTGTAAAATATTATGATTTGTTAGTAGGGCATTTGCATTAGTTTTTTCTAAAAAGGTAGACTAAGTGACATAAATTGGAATTTTACATAGAAAATGTTGACCTGAATACAAGCTAATTCATATCTCCTTGTCTGTTTTTAACATGTTTAAATAATTCCTATTTTGACAAAAGAGGCATTTACTACTGTGTCAATTTAACTCAACTGCAGGTGCCGTAGACTACCTAAAGGACTCAAACACTGGCAAGCGTTTTTAGATCTCAAGAAGAAAATTGATGATTTTAGTGAGGCTTGTCCTTTGTTGGAAATGATGATCAACAAAGCAATGAAGCAAAGACACTGGAATCGTATTGCTGAAACAACAGGACATCAATTTGATATAGAATCTGATTCCTTTTGCCTTAGAAACATCATGGAAGCGCCAATCCTTGAACATAAAGATGATATTGAGGTAGGTACATACATTTTTTCCCTCCTTGTTCATTTTATATTGTCAGCAAAAATAATATGATTACTTGTAAGATGATCACCTTTTTTAAAAGTATTTTTTACTTTGTTAAAGTCCTTGACTCTTAATCAGACCACACTAGTTTAAAATAATTTATATTTTATTTAGAAATTTTTATCCATATGAACAAAGACAGGTAGCAGCTGGAATCTTTGGACACTTATTTCTAGATAATCTCTTCACATTCTTCCTGGCCCTATTTTCTATGATTTCCTTTGCTCTTTTTAAACAGGAAAAAAAAAAACCCAAATCACCAAAACTTCAAATGATCATGGTCACCTAAATTTTGAACTCTGTGGTTGCTTTAAAGATCTGTAAATAAATCAGAAATTTTAAAGGAAGGCTCCATGCTTATTAATATTTAATATGAATACTTTTCTAGATCTTTATGGCTTCTTCTGAACCATACAATTTCAAAAGATCCCACACATAACCTGAAAAAACTCTCAATGGAGTTTGCAAGTTTTATAGGGTAAATATGCATGCAAAAGCTATTGTTATATTCATATGTGATTTATATGGAAGCATTCCAAGGTGATCTGCTTAATTTTGAATTAAGCTCTAATTTGAATAGAATGTTGGACTTGATGACCTTTCCAACCTAAACTATTCTTAGATTCTGTGATTCTATAAATTGAAATGAAATATGACTGAGAGTTTTTCTGGTGATGAGTCTACATGACTACCCTAAACCTTGTAGAAATGATGATTCAGAAATCTTGTTACACAGAAATAACAAAATGTGAAGCTACATAAATGGTATATCCATGCATTTCCAAGTGTGCACTTTTCAGTTATCCATACATGCAATTTGAGTGAGTAAAATTAGTAGTGTGATCTCTGCATTTGTGACACATTTCTATACTATTTTATAAAATTCAGTATATTGTTTTTAAATATTCTATTACTAGATGTGTAATATTAGGAAAGATTTCTTTTCTGAAGAATGAAGATTCTAAAAAATGGTTCTTTCTTTGCAGGATATATGCATATCTGCTACAAAGGAAAAGGATATAGAAGCCAAACTATTTCAAATAGCTGACGTTTGGGGAAGCCAAATTCTGAGCTTTTCATCATTCAAAGGGAGAGGAGAGTTACTGTTAAAGGGAACTGAATCATCAGAAATTATAATGTTGATGGAGGACAGTTTAATGATTCTTGGCTCTTTACTGACCAATAGGTACTTTTAAATTGATTGTGTATGGTATTTTCAGAAACACACTGAGATAGGAACTGTACTATTATTAAGCTAAATCAGCAGTAAATGTGAATGGAATATTATTTTTTAATGAAAAAGAATGTTACAATGTTTAATGAAAAACTTCCTCAAGTGGAAGACTTTCATATATTAGTAGCAAACTATTGTCTCAATATATTTGAATGTAATCAAGCTGGTAGACACTTCCCACAAGATTCTTCTTGCTCTAAGTGAAATATGGTGGGTTGACCCTGGCTGGACGTCAGGTGCTCACCAAAGCCGCTCTGTCACTCCCCACTCAGCTGGACAGGGGAGAAAAAATGTAACGAAAGGCTTATGGGTCGCGATAAGGACAGGGAGAGATCATTCACCAATTACCGTCATGGGCAAAACAGGCTCGACTTGGGGAAAATTAGTTTAATTTATTACCAATCAAATCAGAGTAGGGTAATGAGAAATAAACCCAAATCTTAAAAACACCTTCCCCCCACCCCTTCCTTCTTCCCAGGCTTAACTTTACTCCCAATTTTCTCTACCTCCTCCCCCCTCAGCAGCGCAGGGGGATGGGGAATGGCAGTTGTGGTCAGTTCATCACACATAGTCTTGTGGTCAGTTCATCACACATAGTCTCTGCCGCTCCTTCCTCCACAGAGGGAGGACTCCTCACACTTCCTCCACTCCAGTGTGGGGTCCCTCCCACGGGAGACAATCCTTCATGAACTTCTCCAACATGAGTCCTTCCCACAGGCTACAGTTCTTCATGAACTGCTCCAGCATGGGTCCTTTCCATGGGGTGCAGTCCTTCAGGAACAGACTCCTCCAGAGTGGGTCGACCCCCCATGGGGTCACGAGTCCTGCCAGCAAACCTGCTCCAGTGTGGGCTCCTCTCTCCACGAGTCCACAGGTTCTGCCAGGAGCCTGCTCCAGTGCAGGCTTCCCATGGGGTCACAGCCTCCTTTGGGCATCCACGGGCGCTGGCGTGGAATCCTTCACGGGCTGCAGGTGGATATCTGCTCCACGGTTAATCTCCATGGGCTGCAGGGGGACAGCCTGCCTCACCATGGTCTT
>NW_008795857.1:2686798-2688417 GCF_000699145.1 Aptenodytes forsteri | reverse complement strand
CTGTCGCTGATTGGCTCAGCCTTGGCCAGCGGCAGGTCTGTCTTGGAGCTGGCTGGCGTTGGCTCTATCGGACATAGGGGAAGCTTCTAGCAGCTTTTCACAGAAGCCACCCCTATAGCCCCCCCGCTACCAAAACCTTGCCATGCAAACCCAATACAGTGAAACAAGTGTTGTTTGGGGTTTTTTTCCACCATTGTAAGTATTTATTTTATAATAGCTTTATTTAGATATAAATAATTTCTGTTTCTCATCCTTTTTTAGATACAATACACCATTTAAAAAGGAAATTCAGAGCTGGATTTATAAACTAAGCAGCTCTACAGACATAATTGAAGAATGGCTGATTGTGCAGAACCTCTGGATTTATCTTGAAGCTGTTTTTGTAGGGGGAGATATTGCAAAACAGTTACCCCAGGTAAACTTTACAATGCTTGCCTATTATTGTGTATTAAAAGCTATCTGTGTAATAATTTCCAACAGATTATGCTGTGAAAGTACTTATGTTTTTGCGATATATAGGAAGCAAAGCGTTTTCAGAATATTGACAAATCATGGATACGAATAATGCAACGAGCTCGTGAAAACCCAAATGTAATTAACTGCTGTGTCGGAGATGAGACTATGGAGCAACTTCTCCCTCATTTACATGAACAGTTGGAAGTATGTCAGAAATCACTTACAGGGTATGAATTGTTTGATTTTTAATGCATTATTATTTTGTAAATAGTTTCTATGAAATATTAATAGTATTTCAGTCTTACTTTCACTCTTATGTAGAAAAAATTGAAGAGCTGAAATCTTCTAATAAATATCTTGTTCAATTTTAAAGATATTTAGAGAAGAAAAGGCTACTGTTTCCTAGATTCTTTTTTGTTTCTGATCCTGCCCTTCTTGAAATTCTTGGACAAGCAAGTGATTCTCATACAATTCAGGTATAACCTTAGTGATTTTTTTCTGCTTATAACAAAAAAAAAAATATGGAAAAGCATTTAATAATTAAAATGTAACCATTCTCTTCTTATAAACTTTGCTTGAAAAAAATTTTTGTTACTTGCTCTTTAGTCTTTGACAAAATATGAAATGGATATCTGTAATTTAAAAAAATCTTCAGAATTCAGAACACTAGAATATGGTCCCATCAAGTGATTTGCTGGTGGTTCCTTATACAACTAAACTAACAGAAGGGACCCTGTGAGACTTTCCTGCTTTGCATATTGCAAAATTCGTCCAGCTAGTCTGGATTGTTACTGAAGGTTTATAGTCCAACTAATCTTGATTGTTACCGAGGGTTGATTGAGATAAGATAGTTAATCTCACACAATAGCTGATCTCTGTTCTGCTAGATCACCTCTGGAAACTGTAAAAAAAAAAGCAAATGGAGATAAAATCCTACACAACCATTTCTGTAATTATTACCTACAGATGGCCTGAAATTCATCTGTAGGTTCAGATGAACGTTTGCAGGATGACCTTACTTGAGATTTTTTTCTGTTTGCTAATGTTATATATTTACATTGAACGACTTCTGAATTATCCTTACAGCCACATCTGCCTTCCGTATCTGACAATATAAATGAAGTAGACTTTCACCCAAAGGATTATGATCGCATACTGGCAGT
>NW_008795857.1:2685724-2686737 GCF_000699145.1 Aptenodytes forsteri | reverse complement strand
AGAGAAGGAGAAAAAATTTGAGTAATTCTCTGAATTTCTTTTTTTCCCCCCCCAGAAATGTTGTTAATAGATAAATTATTCTATTATTGAACATATAAGTGTATATTAAATTGAATTATTGTTAATTACAAATTAACATGTCAAGGATTGGTGTAACAAAACTATAATATGTCTTCATTAAATAAATTTCTAGTGTGTTTATTGAAATTAAATCTGTAGTTGTCTTGAATACAAATTTAGTAACTATCTAGTAACTAACATTCTTGAACAGAAGTTTGGTAACTATGTTCTAATTTTGTACCTTTTACTTTTATTAATTTTTCAGTTGGACACTCCAGTGATTGCAAAAGGACCAGTAGAACTTTGGTTGCAGGATTTATTGCGTGTGCAGCAGATTTCGTTGCATGGCATAATTAGGGCAGCATATTACCAAATTAGTGACCCAGGATATCAGTTGCTGAATTTTCTTAATCACTTCCCAGCACAGGTGAGATTACAGGATGTGGATTCTATGGGGGGGGAGGTTGGATGTAAAAAGCATATGGGATTGTCTATATGAGGATGTTTTCATAGAGGAAACAAGGATATGGATCTACTCAGTAGAAGGCAATCCTATTCAATTTTGGTACCCTATATATAGCATATTTTTCTTGTAATCTACTTTAAAATGACTTTTTTCTTCTCTTGGAGAATATAAAGTAGAGCTTATATTTTCTGTGATGGATATTGAACTCCTTTCAGATGCAAATAAAATTTCATGTGCAGATTGATTTCTCTTTCATAATTTAAGATTGCAAGAGCTATGACTATGATTATTTATCTCATCATTTACAAGATTTACCTCATAGTTCTTATATTTGTCACTATAATAATGCAGTCCTAGTAGAAGCCTATCTTGAAGGATTCTAGTTTGCCTAGAGACTCCTCCATCTTACTGATAATTCATAAATTTCATTAACAAGTAATGAATTGTTTCCCATCCTGTACAAATTCTGACACTGTAATTTGCTAAT